>NC_142475.1:46773484-47076515 GCF_049115385.1 Moschus berezovskii
ATGGTCAAAAAAATATCCTTTGACTTTAAATTAAGTATTAAAACTTTCAGCAAAATGCAATTTATAGCGTGTGCTGAGGAGAATTTTATAGCTCCCCCTTCCTCTGAGAGAGAGAGGGAGGGAGGGAGGAACAGGCTTACATTTTAAAAGAATTTGCCCCTCCTCTCTCTCTCCCCCTCCCTCCCCACTCCACTTCTATCTGACAACCTCAGTCTTAGTAATTCAATCTCTAGTAGTGGAAGAAGAATAAAGCTTTCCAAGGTCCCAAATCTAGATCCTCTTTTCTGAAATTAACAAACAATATTGACTTGGGACCACTGACTTAAGAGAGAAGATGGAAAAAAGGATAGTGCGGAAGGCGTGGCTTTCCGATCGCTGGTGGCATACTTTGGGCTATACGAAAGTGTAGTGCAATGTTTACGAGATATTTTAGTTAGCTGGAGTCTTTTAGACTTAATTGTTCTGTCCTCTAATCTCAACCCTATTATCGTTTCCTAAATTGTAAATACCCATGAACTAGAGACGTTCCCAGTTCGAAATACATTTGCACTTTTAGATTCCTGGGCTACTGATACCACTTAAAGGTTTTCACGCCCATTTGGGACAAGGATTTAAGATCTTGAATCAGAGGCAGCTTTATTTGCTCTCGCCGTCTGCGGGTGCCTGCCTTATCCAACCGTTACCCGGCACGCGTTCTCTGCGGACTTCAGCATCCCTGACGGCCAGCTGCTTTCACCTGGGATTCGTCCGAGGCCGCACGCCCCGCAGTAAATGCACCGGTGTCAAGTCGGCCCAAACTCAGGCACCCCGGGGTGGAGGAGGGAGGGGTGGCAACGTCACGTCTTGGCCATAAATCTCTGAACTGAGGACGCTGCGACTGGTTATCGACTGCAACGCCCTTCCACCCGTCAAGAAAAATCCATGAATTGCATAAGGCCAAAGGCGAAATCTCCTGCGCCTAGACGGGCTGTGACTTCAGCGAGCCAAATCATATCTCGTATCTCGAAGTGCCCCTTACAAACAATTAAAAGCGTTTAGCCATTTCGTAGGAAACAATGGAAAAGGCTGAAAATACCCCGAGCAAAGAACACAAAAGTGATGGTGTTTTTTGTGTGTGTGGACAAAAGGGCTTTTATTTCTGATCTGTGATCTGTTTGCTAGAAATGTTGGCTATTAAATTACCTAAGTTTTTATTAAGTATACAACTAATAAAATAATTCTTGAAAGACGGAAAAGAATAAAAAAATTATTATATTGCATTTCCTTTAAGTAGGAATGTGCAGTTTAACACCTATTAAGAATCATTCTTTCTCTGTAATGCAACAGGACTACATCTGTTTTTAATATTTGCTGTATAGATCATTAGCCTACTGGTCTTTCTGATCTCTTTCTGCAGTGGCAGAATAAATATCATAATTAATGCTATTTTTTTTGTGCTTATATGTACCCCTTTTGCACAAGATCAGAGATATTATTGGGTCTGCTAATGTAACCCGGGTTTTCAACTCAGGTGATTAGCTTAGGGAATTAAGTGTGTCTACTTATTATCCATTGAAGATTGCAAAGATACAACTGACAATCAGAATCATAATTCCAAATGAAAAGAAAGCATGATTCTTTAAAAGTGTTTAGAAGGGTACACAGCAGGGCATATTTTCTTTCTTACTGGCAAGAGTTTGTAACTGGATACGTTAACATTACTGAGAACACGAAAACATGAAACAAAAGTATTGATTCAAGAATTTACTGAAGAATCCAATGCACGCTGGCTGGTTTTATTTTATTCTTTTAAAGTACAAGTTGCATTGGTTGTTTATGGCAGGCAGGTACAATGCGGTCCTCTCTTCAGTGCCTCTTTCCAACATACATGATAGAAAGTGTTATTTGTATTGTTAAATTAGCATTATATCCTCTTTAATTGCATCAGCTGCTAACTAGATCTAGAAATAATGACATTTAAAGGGAAAATGGCAAGCATCTCCAAAAGACTGCAGTATAATGGAAGAACCAAATTAATTTAACCTCATAATCTTCCATAATGGCTGGGTTTCGTCATTCCCACAGATGGAGCTCAGAGGAATTAACAATGCTGTGCATCCCCGCAGACTCCATGGGATGGCTGGTTAAGAGGAGATTTATCTTTATATTGCTTCAACTCACATATTGACAATGCTTGCTTGCAGTGTACTTAGAGATAGACTAGGAAGACAAAGTGTGTGGCTTTAAAAGGTGGAAGTGAAAAAAAACCTCATCTTGCAAAAATGTCCTGTCTCTAGTTTTATACGGTAGAGGTGAAACAAAATCTCTTTGTTGAGAGATGTGGGACCAAAAATTTCAGATTACCTATAAATATTCTTTCAAGCTTAAATTGTAACGGAAAGGGACAGCAAAGGCTTAACCTCAGGAAAACGTGAGATTTGCACGTGTCTACAGCTAGTCTTTGAAAATTCCATTATTCATTTTTTTCCTTAATGATTTGTAATATTTTCTGGAACTTTTACTAAAACTAGAAAATGGAGAGATGAGGGGTTCCTGTGAGGACACAGAGGTGCAGCAATAGATTTGGGGGCATTTTTTGAAAAATAGCTGCATCATGTAAATAGCTTTACTGCTATGATTTCTCTGCTACAATGACCTATTCCCTAGACATTGCCCAAATTTATTATTGGTAAAGAGATCTGGAAGTGTCTCTTCCAGCCATTTTTTTTTTATTCCAAAGAAGCCAGTTTCTTTCCACTGTCAAGAATAACTGTATTTTACTTTACACCCTTTAATTGTGAATATAAATATGGATTCCGGTGTGATCACAATGAGCAGAGTTAATCTCAGAAAACATCGGTAACAGTGTTTGAACAAACCACAATGTCAGACTCTATCCGTATCTCATTCGATAGGTTGGTAATCATGAAATAGAAATTATTTGCGAGGGTCCCACAGCGGTCTTAAAAACAAGGAAGATGGTAGCTGCTGAGGGCTCGCTAGAGGAAAACGTGACTGCTGTTATTGCAAATGATCACGCTTATTCATTCAATGATCATTGCACTTTTATGTGTCAAGTCCTGCGGGCCTTTCCCGCAGAGACTGCTCCAATGTGTCGAGTTTTGCACACATTTTTCTGTTAGAAAGTGGTTTGTATGCTACAGATCTAAATTTCGCAAACGCCCCCACATCTCTCTCCATCTCCGTAAAACTGGCAAATCCGCCCTCTAGGGGAAAAGCCCTATTGGTCTTCGGGTGGCACTTGGCTGGCCAAGAAGAATCACCGCCTCTCAAACGCTTTAGCCAAGGTGTTTCTCCAGTGAGTGGTAACTGGGCATCGTTTGACTGCATCCAGCTCCGCCTGCTCACTGCCATTGCAGAAAGAGCCCCAAAGAGCAGAGATCTGCTAGACTGGGCTGCTGCGCACTTTCCCGCGCCTATTCTCGCTTCCCCACCTCGGGAATGTGTCCCACAGCTCCCCCAGAGAAAGGGTGACCCCAGAAATTCTAGGAGGCTTTAGCCCAGGGCAACAGTTGGAGTGTGGCTCGAAGGTGGGAGGCAGAGGGCCTTCAAGATGTGATGCACTGCACGGAGAATTTTTTTCCACTTAGAATGCGTGTTCACTGTGGGGGAGGGAGGAGATGCCAGAGCCTCCCCCAAACGGCCTTTAAAAGCTCCAACCCTGCCCTGAAACGGACCTTGGCCAAGGTTAAGGTCGCCAAAAAAAGGGGATGGGGTGGTATTCTCAAAGGAGAAAGGAGACCAAGGAGAGGTTTTACGCCTTGCAATTTTCTGCTGCGGCAGTTTTGTTGTTGTTTTCGATGCCCTCCACAGCGTAGGGGATCTTCCTGACCCAGGGATCGAACCCGGGTCTCCCGCCTTGCGGGCAGATTCTTTACCATCTGAGTCACCAGGGAAGCCCCACAGTCCGCAGAACTGCGGAATGAAAACCTAGGTGGGGGTGCGGGTGGGGGCTGGAGATCATGGGCTCTTAGAGACCAGTAAGGAAGAGCGAAGGGTTCGGACAGGGGTGCATCTGGGTTTGGGAATGCTGTGGGCTGGCCTTGGAACACGGGTGGGATTGGGCGGGAAACGACCCGGCACATGGTTACGCTTCTGTTAAAGGGGGTGCACTGGGAGTCGGACCTCGGTTCGAGTCCTGAGTCTTCGACCACCTGGCTGGGTATCATTCATGGATCACACATTGACTGACAGCTCGCCCCACGCTAGGCGTTATTCCAGAGGCCGGACATACAGCCGAGTCAACCTGGGCGGATCACTGGACTCCTCGGAATGTCATTTCTTCATCCCCACAGCTGCAGGGTTGGATAACTACAAGGTCACTGAGACCCCTTCCAGCTGTCAAATAGGACACTGGAGCGAATGTGTGTGTCCTCAGCTGACCGATAAGCCCCCTACTCTCGGCGGTGAGCAGGGAGAAGGCCCTTAGCTTCGGTCACTTCTAGGCAGGCAGGATACTACTGCTCTTCCTGGTGATAAGCCAGGAAAACAGAATGTGCGAAGGTGCGGTAATCGAACGCATTGCAGTCACCGCAGGCTTGCTTTCCAAAATCCCAGGGCACACCTAGGTGAAAACTCTTTCAGAGGCGCATCCTTCCTTGTCTGACCGTTCTCGGTGTCAGAATAGGCCTGTGCAGCCAGCCAGTCGGCCGGCATTAGGCCCTTTAACAGCCTGGGGCCAGAGGCCCGGCCTGTCCTCACCAGAACGTTCTCTTGCCCGCCCGGCGCTGGAAGGAGAACCGACGCCAGTCCGCGGAGCCGGGAGCACCGCGGTGCCCGGCATGGGCCCTCGCCGCCGGGCGCTGCAGAGCCCTGCTTCCCGCGCGCATCGCGGCGCCCTCCCGAGCAGCACTGGCTTTCCTGTCCCAGTTTCCACCAAACCTTGGTGAGCGCCTGCTCTCGCCTCGCGGGTGTCTGTTTCTAGCCCAAGCTGGAAGTGGAGTTAAGAGGACGAGGGAGGGGGCCTCCCCGGTGAGCCGTGCCTTTGGAGGGTCACCACGCGCACTGCCGGCGCTGGCGGAGCAAGCTGTTCCCAATCTCCCCGGAACCCCGCGCCGAGGCAGCCGCGGCCCCACATCCTCTCGGCGCGTTCGATTCCCCAGACGCTACAGGTGGTGAGCAGGGTTCGAACCCGCCTCTCCCGCACAGGCATCCGGCGCCTTTGGAGCGCCTCGGCCGGCTCCCTTCCCTCCGGCGATCTCCTAATATCACCACCGCTTCGCCCTCTTCTAACCTCCCTCGGTGGGCTTAAAGTCTCAGGGTCCTCCTGGCTCGCTCCGCGCGCGCCCTCCCCCAGCTCCCGCATCCCAGAGCTTGGAACCTGAGCGCGCGTCTCCGCCGCGGCGTCGGCGGGCCGGGAGGCTGCGGAGTTGGCGCTGGCGGCTGGGGGAGGGGGTGGAGGCGGGGAAGGAAAGGGAGGGGTGGGAGGAGATGGAGCCCCGAGAGAGGCCGTGGGTTGGGGCAAACCGATCCTTGGAGGGCTAAGCAGAAGCAGCTGCTGGTAATAGGCGCCGCTGGGGAGGCAGCGGGTTTCCCAGCCCCGGTCGCTCGCGGCTGCGACGGGCGCGCGGGAGGCCAGAGCCACCGCCGGCCGGAGCGACCTGCAGGCAGGCCTCGGTGCAGACCCTCTTAACCTTCCGGGGGATCCGTCAGTCCCAGAGGGCTTTCCTGAGCCACCCTCCTCACCAAGACGGGGTAAAAATCACATCCCATTTCCCACTTCTCCCTCCCGAACAAGCGCTGTCCTTTCCCCTCCTAGCACCCCAAGAATGGTGCTGGCTGGGTGTTATTCAAAGCCTCGGAAGGAGGAGGGACGGCAGCCGGCTGCTGAAGTCCCCTCGCGTCCTCCCCCAACACTCAGCGTCCTTGCAGAGGTGGCCAAACAAGACCTATTGTTTGAGACCCGGCGGCCAGGACGCGCCTCACTTAGGAGTATCTCTTGGGTGATCTTTTCCCATGTCCTTCTGAGAAGGGTGGTAGGGAAACAGTGTCTGTTGTAGTTTCAGCAGCTTAGAATATTAGTCAAATGTTTGTAAATGCAAACAGTTGAAAATTTAAGAAAACTAATAAGCACATGAAAATCCACATCAAGCCATAACAACTGATTTTTATCTTTAATTTTATATCCTTCCATGATCCATCTAGATATAAAAAAAAAAAACCGTGATTTTATGTCGTTTACATAAACCACAGGCATTTGGCATTTGCTCTCGAATTTTTATTCCGATACATTTATGAATTGGTAATTGCCCTTCAAAACCTACTAAATACCTATTTTAATCCTGGAAAAATAAAATTCAGCTCAATTTATTGCATTTACATTTTATACAGGTTTTTCTCCCTTTCTTTAATTGAGGGAAAGTTCTCCAAAGTCTCTCCCGCCCCCACCCCTCCCCCCTTAGAGTCCTACTTTCAGGGCCTGTGGTTCCTCTGTTTTAGTGATAGCTAGTAATAATTGCGGTCCCAGAATATAATCAATCTAGAATTTCTTTCTTTGAACATTTACATCATGCAGAGTTTTCCGTTACAATCTTTTTAACATCTTTTGTTGAACTGAACTCATGTTAGAAAAGAAAAACAACACTGAACGTTCTTAGGGAGGGAGGAATTTTTCTTAAATCTTGATTGCGATATCAGCGGTAGCACTTTATCTTTCCTTCCCAAAGGAAGTTAGTGTTCGGTTTTATTGATCAAATGGCGCATCTATATGGACAAAAATTTGTCTTTTAATTATTAACAATTATGTATACTTTTAGCAAGAAGACAGTAAATTCTGAAGCAAAACAGCTTCCAGAAGAAAACCACTCTTTTTATCATCTGCCTACCTGTTTAGCCACCCAGAACATATCCTAAAGGTATCTTTTCATCTTTACTTCTCGGATACTCGAGGGCTTCAGGACTCTCTAAATAAATGAGGTTCTAATGTCCTCTTTGAGGGAGGCTATGCATTTCTGTGTCTTGGATTTGGACAAAGGAGCTGTTCATAGTCTTTGGGGGTAAATAATCTACTCCTACTTGGAAACAGCCTCGGGAACAGCATCCGTTTCTGAGGTTCCCGGGAAAAATCCCTACAGCGCGGGGTGCTCCAACATTAACGTCCGTAGACGCGTCGCGGTTGCTCTTCCACAGCTATTGGATAAGGGCAGCTGTGAAGAACCAAAAACGGATATGTATTGGGAGAGAAGAAGGGAGATTCTCGAATTCTAAAGCAGTACCATCATTTCTAGTTTCACTTCTCTCCTCCCCACCTCCCCCACCCTCCCATCCAATTTGCAGGGCCACGTGTGCGATTCTACATCCCAGAGTCTCTTCTCGAGTTTCTTATATAGTTTTTTTTTTTTTTCTTTCCCTCTCAAGTCGTCAGAAAAATAATGCCATGGGGGGAAAGGGAGCCTGAAATCAAATTGCAGAGGCAGCGCGACCAGACGCGCCTGCACACAGCCCCAGCAACCCGGAGTCTCTCCGGGCTTTTTCGAGACGGCATCCAGTCCAAATGCGCAGCGTCCTGGGCTGGAAGAAAAAGACGCGTCTTACGAAAGCAGCTAGACTTCTGTAACATGAAGGCGAAATCCGCAAAGAAAATCCTCCTACCTGAGGTGAATTTCGCTTAACTCTCTGAACCGAGCTCAAGTCGTTTCAGGGTCTTTGGTCCTGCGATTCCTCCTACGCCGCCACAGACCCACGCGCGGGACCTCTAACTCTCTCAGACTGTCCCTGTTTTCAAGCTTCCTAGCTCCATTTTCACGTCAAATGAGTCATCCACGTTTGATCCTTGCAGCTACATTCGCAGGAATTCTTGCACAGGGAACCCCTCTTGCCAAGGCAAATGGTTTGATCAGCATTTCTAGCTCACGTTTAAATTTCAACATACATTCATACCCCCCTGTGCCTGGCCTCGCGGCAAGTCCACTTTCAACCGCACAGGGTACAGGTAAACGCTCGTTGGTGCATTTTGCCTCCTATGATATCATTGCGTCTGATTGCACTTCAGAATTCCCCACGGTACTGGAAAGACACCCAAACCTATTGAATAAGTGACTTAAGACTGCTGAAAAATTTTATTTAACAAAGATGAAAAATTGCTATAAGTAGTCACACTGCAGGGACCACAGCGATCTTATTTTCTTACATAAGGGAGAATAACTCCTTTTTCACTCCAACAAACGTTTTGTCCCAGCTGATCATCAGTGGTTTCCTTAGCTGATTGTGAAGTGGTTTGAGTTTTCCTCTTGCCTATATAAATCAGTTTTATGATTTGAAGGAAAATATCTATATCGTGTTAGATTTAGGAAAATTATCTGGCTCACCATTTGCTTCAGAATCTACAGCAAATTAAAATATGAAATCTTGGGACAACGCTTTTAGAGGAAAGTTGCCATGAGTTGTCAGTATGCTGTGTGTTCTGAAAAATGAATGATGAAATTTATCTTTCAGACTCCTTCCTTTCATACTTACTATAAACATCATGGGTTTGGGCTCTGACTGAGTTAATTTATAGATTTAATATTACATAAAAGCACTGGTTTAAATGATGCACAAAGCGATGTAAAACGTTATTCCTTGAAGGATAGCTTAAGCTATCAAACATTTGTTTGATAAAATAGAATACCCTAGCAAAACAAAGCAAGCAAACAAAATATCTGCTGTTAGGAGAGAAACCACATGGAGGCAAAGAATAAAACAAAGGAAAAAAACAGGCATAAACCAAAATAGGAACAAAAGAAGTCAACTTCAATCAGCAGTTCAACTCTCTGAATATCTGAGTAATGTTCAAGGACACACTAGGATTTCATTATCTAGAACATCTCCTCAATGCCTCTTGTTACATGTTAAGAAATAAAGACAATTACAGTGTTGGAAACATAATTTTCCTCACTCTAAATATTTTATGCTTATCAAACAAACAATGGATAGTTTGCTTTCTTCCTTTCACTACTCCTTTGGCACTAAATTTGGCACTTAGATGGTGCTTGGCTTTGCATGAAAGGCAAGGCAGTTAGAAATTATCTTTATAGCTACCTCTGGTGCTATTCTTCAGGCGTACTGTTGGCTAAGACAGAGATGATTGCTTCATCTAAATGGGCCTCAGTCCACAATCTATACATTTATAGAATAACCCTTTATGTTACCTCTTTTCAATGAATTCAAGGTTTCTTATCCTAGGCTTTCTGAAGTCAAAGTAAACTGTTGAGTTTTATTTTTGCATGACGATAGAACTTACAACATGGAATAGATTTTTTAGAAGTTCAACAGTAATTTACAACTGTAAACCTAAAGTCAATAAAAGTACTATCAGCTATCTTGCCAAATACTTGGTCAGGAAATAGCAAATGAGATTTAACCTAGATAAGTACAAGCAATAGTTCTGGGGAAATATAATCTAGAAGTCATAAACTTGAGGTCCTACTCCATACTCTTCATGAGTCAAGCTGCCAAATATTTCCATTCCACTGGCCATTAGAGTTTACTTATAAAGCATACAGTTCTGTTCCAGACTATACTGAAGGGACAGTTGTGTTGGATGTTTTAAAAATGCACTGACAATTTTATTCTTGGAGGAAGAGGTGCTATTTTTTACATTTCTAAGTTATGAGAAAGAAGAATAAATCTGATGCTTGTTTGTCATCTGATATTATAGGAACGTAAAAGGAACAGTCAGGCCATTGCCTTCGGGCTGGGGGGAGAAACCAGTGACTTCCACATTGAGGAATCATATTCCCCCAGAGCACTTGTTAAATATCCTCTCTTTGTAAAGGTAAAGGCAGCTTCCAAGTGGATATGTTAACAAGTAGAATGATCTGGATAAAAGCAAACTGGAAGCTTCAGGAAAGCTCCACCTACAGCAGTGGTTGACAGTGAAAAGTATGTATATGCAGAGAGAGAAAGATGATAAAAAGAGAAGAAAAGCAGGCAAATGAAATATGCAGAAGGGTTGCATCTCAATCACTTTGGGAGACTCATCTAAAAAGAAAAAATCAATAAAACATACGTGTTTTTTAAAATTACTCAAACATACTATAAAGTTTGCCATAGTAAACTTTTATGAGACAAAAGATAGGGGTAAAACGTCACCTGAAAATTATCTATAGGTCTTTAGTAGCAACCTGGCCAAGAATCCTAGCCTTGAACCCCTCACTTGCTATCCTAAGCTAGAAGTGCATAAAGATAAAAGTAAACTTAAACTTGTTCACTTTACCCCAGGTCCTCTTACTGCATACTTCCAAAATCCCTGGTGTGATTAAAGAATTTGATGACGTTAAGAAGTCTCGATAGGAGGAAATGTATTTCCTAACATGAGTCAGCATGGTTTAGAAAACCAATCCTAATGTAACAAGAAATTGGATGGAAAGGTCAAAAATTTATGGCTCATGTAATAAGTTCCCGGGCAGTGAGTAGACTTTTCCCTGGTTTATCTCACACACTTTTTTTTTTTTTTAAGAGAGCAATAGGCATTGACATTTAACTTTCAGATTATAAAATATTCCAGTAGACTAAAAAGACGTGCACTTTCTATAATATAAAGGTCCTAGGGTAAAGGGACCATGTCTTGGAATAATCATTCTAGTCCTTTCGAATATGCTTTCCATCGAGATGTACTCTACACTCAAGGACTTAACACGCTTCCTCATGGTACTCAGTGATTTAACCGAGTGAGAAGAGACAGGCCAGGGCAAGGGGAAAATGACTGGCCTTGTAAACGTTTGTTTTTTTTAATGGTTCCTGTACATAAGAGCATCTCCAACTCGTACCTGCAGAGTTGGCTTCACTCTTGGCTGTTCCCATACCGTCCAGTCCTCTCTCCCTGATGCTCTGAGGAAATCTCAATCTAAACTTGTGGGCTGGATCTTCACTTTCCTTATGAAGACTCCCATTTGGTGCATTTGGTGATATTTTCTAGATGAAATTACACTGCCAAACTAAATAACAAAGGACTGTTTAAAAACATGTGGGCTGTGTGTGTGTGAGAGAGAGGTCTTTGAATCAGGCCTAGTCATAACATACCTGTCAGTATAGGCGGAATACAAATGCTCAAAGAACTACAAAACTCCTGTTGATTTTTGCCCTCTGCCTTCTGTGGATCTGTATTTGAAAGTTTGAGGACTCGGATGTCGATGTACATTTCTGTCACATGTGTTCTATATTTATGCCATAAGCCACATTATAACTCTACATTTAAGGAATTTTTGTGCAAAAAAACTTTCTCATTTTTTTTTTTAATTGCACACAATGCAGGTTAGGCCAGCAGTTAGGATTAGCATTTTATGACATGTAAACAGCTGAATGTTCTAAGTTCAATATAAACCAACAGATACGTAATTGAGTCCTTATGGCATTTACTAGTTACTCACATGGCAATCCAGAAGATAAATGTATCTCTATATATACATCAATAGATGAATATAAACTCTCATGTAGCCTCAAATGGAGAATTGTGAATGTATGTTTTATTGGATTTTGGCTTGCGTTGCAAAAGACATTTACGTTCTTATTGAAAATTTTATTCATAGTTGCATTCATGTCAAGTGAAAAAAAAAAAGCATATTTTATGTCAAAAATAAACCTGTCTTGGGTGGTATAATTCATTTGCAGATTGTGACCCTACGCCCAGGCAGGACTGTAAATCCATGCTGTGTGCCTGTGACTGATTTGGGATTTGGATTTCTGATTTGGCTGAGAGATGTGCAAAAACCTCAAGTAGTCAACAGCTCCCTACTGGCTATGCATCTGAGGGGCTCAAGAACATTGTTTATTCCAGCAAGTGTCTGGAATACATTATACTCGATAAATTGGCTCCTGCTACTCCCGTTTTGGAGAATATGAAGAATTTGTATACTGTGCTGAAATAAATGTACTTTGCCCAAATAACAATTTTCCTTAAAAGAAAATTCTAAATATGACTCTATCGTCTGAATCTAGGATTTCCAATATTTTAAACACTTGGCATTTCTGAAAGAGTAATAATGAACTAATTCTCCACACCTTCAAACTCAGAAACTGGTTCAAAAATTAGATGTGTTTTTATCCAGGGGCCAAATGAATCAAGGTTTCCAGAAGTTGAAAAAATAAAATGGTAGGACATTTGGGTTCAAAGTTGTTTTATATATATATATATATATTTTTTTTTTTAAGAAAAGACCAAGGCTAAGGATCAAATGACTCCTTGTATTAAAACATAAACATTTTAGATTATATTTTACTTGACTATACTGATTTTTCAAAATATGATTTTCAAATAAATAACAAGCCTGTAGTCTAACAAGAGAAACTTTCATGGGCTTTGATGAGGTCTTAGCAGACACATATTTGGTAGTTTGGGGTTACTGTTTGCTCACTGTTGAAATAATACTTTTGATTACCTATGCTTTAAGAGATTCTGGATTCACTTTATGTTATGGAAATTCCTTATATTTGTGAAAGGGTAGAAATAATAAGTGATGAATTAAAAAAGGCAAAGCCATCCTTATCAACTGGCTGATTTGTATAAAGTTTCTATTTGGACAAGGTATTGGGGTCTAATTGGGTTAACATAGTGCATTGACTTCTACCTGAAGTCCTCTTCACCCAATTGTTGTTTGTCATTGTTTAGTTGATAAGTCTCGTCCAACTCTTTTGCAACTGTAGCCTGGCAGGTTCCTCTGTCCATGGGATTTCCCAGGCAAGAATACTGGAGTGGATTGCCATGCCATCCTCCAGAGGATCTTCCCAACCCAGGGACTGAACCCATGTCTCCTGCTTGGCAGGAGGATTCTTTACCACTGAGCCACTAGGAAGCCCCTTCACCCAATACACAGTGTATTTTGAAAACTGTGTCTGTCTACACATAAACATTCAACAGATAGGATCAAAAATCACTCTTTGTGTAGATTTCCAATTACCTCCAGGGTGTTGGTTTTATCTCCTAATCTATAATCTGTGGTCTTTGAAGGTGAAGGATTAGGTCTCTGTTCTGCCTGGCACTTCGTGGTACCTCCTACAAGTCAACAGATACTCAATGACTAATAGAAACAGCAAAGCTCATGAATCTAGCCGATTTTGAAAGAGTGTGTACCATAATACCTGTATTCATGCCCTGCTTTATGCTTTCCAAGGCCCCTTAGCTTACCTTATCTCTTTTGATGTGAATAATTGAGTGGGGGGTGGGGAAGGGATTTCATTTGAGAGGGAGAGAGAAGTGCAAACATTTGAAGGCTCACTGAGTCCTTATAAGAGCAAATCATGAAGGTATTTGCATATCTTTCACTGCTTGTGATTGGATCCGAATCAAGTAAGAGGAAGTTCCCAAAGAAGGAATATCTCACATTACCTACCTGTAATGGATGCTTTGGTGGCTTTCCAGATGGCACAAGTGGTAAAGAATCCACTTGCCACTGCAGGAGATGCAAGAGACAAGTGTTCCATCCCTGGGTCTGGAAGATCCCCTGGGGGAGGATATGGCAACCTGCTCCAGAATTCTTGCTGGGAAAATTGCATGGATATAGGAGCCTGGCAGGCTACTGTCCATGGGGTCGCAAATGAGTCAGACACTATTGAGTCTCTCTCTTTCTCTCTCTCTCTCTCACACACACACACACACACACACACTGCTTCATCCAATGCTGAAATTCTTTACAGGTTGAATCAAGAGTCTCTTTAGCTCCTATTACAGATGCAAAGGGACTCTGAGGTGACAGAATCTCACCCCTACCCTCCCAAAGGGTACCTTGATACCCAGAAAGGCAAAACATTTAATAGCAAGGATACAGGGTTAGACGTGGACCTTTAGTCCAGGCCCCCAAGCACGATTCTGGGGAATCCACTTACCACTCTTTGCCTCAGTTTCCCTTGCTCTAAGAAGAGTACCTAATTTTAAGACCAATTGCAAAATTATTTGAATTCTGGACGTTTTGATAAGTTTCAGTGTGACTGCTTATTTCTTTACACCCTCCCCACTCCACCATGAAAAAAAAAAATCACCGTGTCACTCCACCCACCTCCACCTAGTTCCTCCTTGTTAACAGAGAAAACCCCACCACCCTCTGGCTCAGTGGAAACACTGCGAGGGCCCAGGCGTCCGAGTCACCCTGGGGGAGTGGGCACCAGGCCCAGACTCCAGGTTGCGGGCCGAGGGTAGTTGGGGCCCGGTGAGGGGTTGGGGGGGGAGGGCGGTTGGAGGGGAAGGGGGTACTGGGAAGACCCGGGGTGCTGGAAGCAGGGTTCCCCTCGCCAGTACCGGCCCCCGTGTCGCTGAGCACTTAGAGCCGCGCCAAGGGCGGCCCGCGACCAGGAGGCACAGGCGCGTTTCAGAAGGAAAGAAAGAAAAAAGCTTCGACTGGCTCGAATTTCTGGAAGCCAGAGCAGTTTGGGCCCTAAACACCAGCACAGAACCCCTCTTAGCGCTGCCTCGGCCTCTCCGATACCCATTTTCGGTTTGGTTTTGGAAGAACCGGATCCTCGGCCCCGCGTCGCCGAAGTTGTGACCCGAGTAAGTCCAGCCGCCGGGCCCGGTCGCCGGCCACCCTCCGCTCGCGCGCTCCCTTCCCACCGTGGCCCCGGCGGCCGGGCTCCCGCCCCTTCCCGGGCCGCCCGGCCGGCGTTGGCCTCCAGTGGGGTTGCGGTGACCAGGAGACTTTGTTGTGAAAAGAAATCTGACCCTTGGGCTCCGAGGCCGCAGCCGAGAGAGCCCGGGGCCGCGACGCCCGCGGCCCCACCCGGGCCAGGAGGCTGGCAATCGCGTCTGGGGGGCGAGCGGGGGGCGAGCAGTGGGTGCAGCCAGGCGCGGCGCCCCGACCCCTGCCCGTGATCGCGCGCGCGCCGCCCGCCACGCGCCCCCCGCGCCGCCGCAGCCTCGGCCTCCTCCTCGGCGTGGACGCCGCCGCCAGGTACGCGGAGCCACCTGGAAGGGGGCGGCGGCGCGCGCAATAATGGGGACGCGCGTCGGGCGAGCCGCTGGGGGACGCGGGCGTCGCCCCCGGCCCTCGGCGGCATCAGGGCGCTTCACGTGAGGGCTGTGTCTGGGGCCGGTGGGTGTTCTTTGGGGGGAGGTTATGACTGATGGGGACGTCGGGGGACGGAAAGTGGGGGGCGGTCATTTTGGCCTTATTTGCTGTTGCGATTGCTCTCTTGGACGGGTGCTTGTGCTTGAAGCTCCAGTGATAGGAAATATTTGGGGAGCCGCCTGGACAAACGAATATATTTAGTGCCTTGTAGCCCCTGGAGTTAAAAGAAGTAGCAGATGACTTGGAGGAGGTCAACGAGGGCGAGGCATTATTATTCTATGAATAATTAGGGAAGCGAGGAAAAATAAACAGGATCTCTGCTTTAGCTTTGGTGAAGATGGACGGGGGAAGGTGAGAATAATGCAAATGTTATAAACTATCATTGTTTACTTCAATTGAGATCTTCTCTCATCCAAATTTTTTCCCCCCTAAATCTGGACATATTTTATTTTATAATTGGAAGAAATTTGCTTTACAATGTTGTGTTGGAATTGTAGCATGTATATTATCATAAGTGACCAGTCCAGGTTCGACGCATAAATTTTCCTCTGTTCATTTCTTTGCATTTGTGCTTTTTTAATAAAATTCTTTTTTAGAAATAAAAAAAAAAAAAAACAATGTTGTGTTGGGTTTCCACACTACAACTCAAATCTGGCATGCTGTGGTACCATGGTGGCTCAGTCTTGTCTGACTCTTTACAAGCCCATGGACTGTAGCTGGCCAGGCTCCTCTGTCCATGGAGATTCTCCAGGCAAGAACATTGGAGTGGGTTGCCATGCCCTCCAATGCCAAATACATCCAATTTTTTTTTTGTTCTCGGAGCCAGACTGACTAACACTAGCTAGGTAAGTCATCTCCTAAAACTCAAGGCTTCTAGAAGCTGGTGCAAAGTTGCTGTATAGGACAGGGAGCCCAACCTGGTGCTCTGTGACAGCCTAGAGGGGTGGAATGCGGAGGAGGGGAAGGAAGTTCAAGAGGGAGGTGATATATGTATAATTATGGGTGATTTGCCTGCAATGCAGGAGACCTGGGCTGGATCTCTAGGTTGGGAAGATGCCCTGGAAGAGGGCATGGCAACCCACTCCAGTATTCTTGCCTGGAAAATCTCCATGGACAGAGGAACCCGGCCGGCTACAGTCCATGGGCTTGTAAAGAGTCAGACAAGACTGAGCCACCAAGCACAGCATGGCAGATTTGAGTTGTAGTGTGGAAACACAACACAACATTGTAAAGCAAATTTCTCCCAATTATAAAATAAAATATGTCCAGATTTTGGGGGGAAAATTGGATAAGAGATCTCAAACCTGTTAAGAAATGTAAGTTGATTATATATTCCAAAGAATCAGTGGTGTCAGCACCAAGGATGCCAGGTAAAAATGGGAAGAGCAGGACTGATGCAGAAGCAAGATGTCCATGGAGGCCAAGGAAGGCCTTCCTCCATCCTGTTCAGAGACCCTCGAACCCTGAATGTCCTCTGTCTCTAGCTCAGAACTGTTCATTCAGCCTAGCACTGGGAAACATGCCATGTACCGAACATCTTATTACATGGATTCAGATGGTTTCTGCCCTGAAGGAGCAGTTTTGTGGACGATTGTGACTCATAGGACTAGTACTTGTATGGGGAAATAGATGGACAGGTTTCCCAGAGGCAGGACTGGATGGGCCTTGAAGGCTGTGTAGCAATCTGGGTGGAAGGTGTGTCCTCCAAGCAGAGAGCTGTTATCACTAAGGGCATGGGGAACTAGTCTGGGGAAACTGCAGGTGAGCAGGAGACCCGGACGCAGGAGAGATGTGGAGGGACCTTAGCTGGGGACAGATTGGAAAGGGTTTTGATGTCAGGCCAAATGGACTAAGTCAGATGTGTTCCCTATTTGGAAGAGAGCAGAAGCTAACACGTTTCACAATTTGGAACATATGAAGGCCTTGGGGAAAAGGCGGAGGAAAGTGTTAATATAAGATGTTACAAAATAAGTATGAAAACATCAATTAGTGGGATTATTTAGCTTATAAAAAAGTCAAAATGTTCATAAAAGGTAATTAAAGAGAGGGAGCATAACAAGAAAAAGATTGTTGCACTAATTGTCTTAGTAACCTGAAATACTGAAGTGTCCAGCTATCCTTACACAATTGACTTATGATAATTTTGGTGTGTAAAAAACTAGAAACGATGAAGCATAGTGCATTATAGTTTTATGACCTTTCATCCTTTACTAAATGATTATCATCATCCATTCACATTTATTGAGCATGTACTATGTGTGGGATGTATTATCAACCTTCTCCATCCTATTAGATGTTATTGATGTCGTTGTATAGATAAAGAAACAAGCTCATTAAGTCTTCTTATGAGTGTAAATGAGCTGGCCTGGTGGCTCGGATGGAGGAATCTGCATGAAGTGCAGGAGACCCGAGTTCCATCCCTGAGTTGGGAAGATCATCTGGAGAAGGGAATGGCAACCGATTCCAGTGTTCTTGCCTAGAGAATTCCATGGACAGAGGAGCCTGGCAGGCTACAGCCCATAGAGGCTACAGTCCATAGGATCCCAAAGAGTCAGACACGATTGAGTGACTAACATTTCTTTCTTTCATGAGCATAAATGAATTTAAGACACTTGAACCAAAACTTCAGCATAGTGAGGTTTCATAATTCACAGAAGGTGTTCAGAGAAATTCTCATAACACTTCTCGGTAACACTTTTCCTATATCTTTAAATGTTATTCTTCCTTCATTTATGAACTCAGTCTAAGATGCAAGTAACTCTCTGTTTGGAGGAAAGTTCAGGGAGGTTAGAGAATTATCTCCCATTTTTCTGGTGACTTCTAAAAGTATAGAATTCACCGTTTTATCCTTAAGTTCCTCTAAAAGTTATGGTGAAATAGGACTTAATACAAAATAGTCTTCTATTTTTAATAGAAACTTAGAATATACTTAACTTTGAATTATCTAGAGCTGTTTCATTTAGAAACCAGAGCCATTTATTTGTATTTAAAGCAGTGTTTATTATTTGTACCAATTCTTATTGTCTGTGTGAATAAATGCAAGACAGTGGGAAAAAAAGAAACAAGTTTCAAGAGGTTCATTAATCTTTCCGAGATTACAGAGTTGATGAGTGACAGAGTAACTGACTCAGATCCCTCCCTACCTTCCCTACGTCTACAGTGGTCTTTTTCTCTCCCCTTGGCTGCATCAGGACTAGCTGTCTGGGGCTTTCTGTTCATCATTTCTGCCAGTGACTTGAAAAAAGGAAACTAATGGAATGGTTTTGAGGTTGGCATATTACACAAAGCTGAATGGATATCTCAGATCGTTTTCAGAAGAGTTTGTGTGTCCCTAAGCTCATAAGCGCTGGTAGTGTTTGGCTCCAGAGGCCACTGACCACAGACATGTTGTGGCGGGGGTTGGCGGGGAGGGGAATCAGAGCATTTCTAAAAAGATGAGTAATTAAATTTGGGGGCTTGAGAGGAGATCGGATTGTAATCTTAGGAAATATCATCGTAATCTTCTGATGTTTCAGGGATTACTTTGTATCAGGGGCATATTAAAATACATCCGTGTTTGGTGCAGAAGAAAAATGGACCCTAGAAGAGAAGGTGTTGATAGGTCTATTTCAGCTCAGTACAAGGGAAAGGCTCGTAAAGGTTAAACCTTCCAGCTGTAGACCAAGTGGCGTGCCAAGTTGGTGAATTTCTGTCCCCAGAAACAAAGATGCAGAAGCAAGTTGGCTGTCAGTCAAGGAGGTTTCGGGTGATTCCTGCCCTAAATGGAACTTGGATTCCACAGCTTTCTTCTGTGGCTCCATCACAACATCCCATACCATGTATATTCCCATCACATTATGTCACCCGGTAGCTCTTCTCTTAGTAAATTCAAGGGAGAAGCCTTTGTTAACCATTTCAAGGTTTGCTCTAATGTAAGTTGTCCTTTGATTTTAAGAAGAGTGAAATCCAAAGAAACCTTGAGTCAGTGCTTTTTTTTCTGACCGCTTAATGCTTTCTCTATCACCGTCTTTGTTTTTGGTGTTTTGGCCTCCGAGACTGCAATCCTGCAGTCTTATTCTGCAGCAAGCAATCCTTTCTCTTGTCAAGGTGCAACTAAAAGTAAGAGTCAGCAGCCAGGAAATTAGGAAATTGCTTTGCTTAACTTTTCTTGTGATTGTCAAGGGTAAAAGAGCAGCGAGGCATTTATTCCCCAGTTCCTCCTGAACTGCATATGTAATCTGCATGCATCCTAAGGTCTAATGAGGAACCTGGGTCCCCTATAGTAAATCATTATGTAGTGAGCTGACTGTTCAAGTCTCTGCCTCCAACCATGGTTAAAATTGCCTTTGAATTTTAACAAGAAATGAAAGAAAAAAAAGTGACATCAGAGTCTGAGAAATATGTTTGCACCTTATTTTTGTGACTAAAACTGCTTTTTTGTTCTGGACAGCTGAACTTATTGTGGGTTAAGCAGTCAAGCAGAAATAGATGTTGCATGCCTTAGGGAGGAGTGTTGGTGGGTGAACATTTGGATAAAGACCAGTACTGACGTTATGTTTGATTTGGAGGGGCAAGAACTTACCATCCCTGATGAAGAAGGCAATCACTGTCAACACTGTTTGTGGCTTCATTAATGGTACTGGGAAAAAAAGAGGTTGACAATTGATAGGAAACATAAATGTGGCACATTAAAAAAATCAACTTTGTAAAGTGTGTAAGTCAATGAATTTGGACAATTGTGTATACTCACGTGATCATGGCCATTAAGATATAGAACAGTTCTGGTGGTGGTTTAGTCACCAAGTTGTGTCTGACTCTTTGGGACCCCATGAACTATAGCTTTCCAGGCTCCTCTGTCCATGAGATTTCCCAGGCAAGGGTACTGGAGTGAGTAGCCATTTCCTTCTCCGGAGGATCTGATGGAACCCAGGTCTCCTTCATGGCAGGTGGATCCTTTACCAACTGAGCCACCTGGGAAGTTCCTTCATGCCCTCTGCAGTCGCAGTCCAACCCCACCCCACCCGCATCTTTATCCCTGGCTCCACTCCCCTGCTTTCCACCCCTGTGGATGAGTTTTTGTGATGTATGTTTACCATCTTCAAGGTATTTGATGGTAGAGCTTTCTGTGTAAAAGCAAAGGAGTAGTTATTTCAGATCCCCTTTCCCTTGAATAAAGTAAGAAAATTCATCATTTAGTTATAGTTATTTGGACAGCAGTGAACAGCCATTGAATGGAATCCGTTTAGTTTGCTACCAGTTGTTCAAGAGCAGAAGTTATTTTAAAAGTAAAACTAGAGCCTTGGGAGGCTGAGAAACTATTTCTGTGATCCATTGTGGACAAACAATGTCTGTGGAAGACTAGCGATGCCCCAGATTCAATAACTGCAGCAGAACTGATACAACAGCCTGGTGAAATTTTAGATGAGTTTCTCATATGGAATTATGGTTTAGACTTTTTTCTTAGATGCCTGAATTTCTTTATGACATAAAAGATTTGTGGACCTGTAGTTCTCAAGCATTGTGCAATTATAGCACACGTCTCCTCCAATCCCTCATGGGCTTGCGACCAGTTGTCATTGTGGGAAACATTGACTTCTGTGCTTCAGTAGAAATTATTTTATGACAATGGCTGTGAGACTGAACCAGCTAAGTCATGTGACATGGTGAGTTACCTTGCTGAAGGTAAGAGGGAAAATGATTGGAAAAATGGTAAAAGATCCCGTGTTTACTGAAATATTTTGACTTTTTTTAAATTTAAAGATGTTTTCTTTTTCTTTTTTTAAGATTTTTAAAAATTGAAGTATAGTTAATTTATAATGTGCTGGTTTCAGGTATACAGCTAAATGATTCAGTTATGCATACATACAGATATATCTATTTTTCTGATCCTTTTTCCTTATGCTAAGTTGCTTCAGTAGTGTCTGATTCATTGTGACCCCATGAACTGTAGCAGGCCAGGCTTCTCTGTCTATGGGATTCTCCAGGCAAGAACACTGGCAGCTAAGTTGCTTCAGTCGTGTCCGACTCTGTGCAACCCCACAGACGGCAGCCCACCAGGCTCCCCCGTCCCTGGGATTCTCCAGGCAAGAACACTGGAGTGGGTTGCCATTTCCTTCTCCAATGCGTGAAAGTGAAAAGTGAAAGTGAAACCGCTCAGTCGTTTCCGACTAGTGGCGACCCCATGGACTGCAGCCCACCAGGCTCCTCTGTCCATGGGATTTTCTAGGCAACAGTACTAGAGTGGCTTGCCATTGCCTTCTCCGAAGAACACTGGAGTGGATTGCTATTCTTTTCTCCAGGGGATCTTCCTGATCCAGGGATTAAACCCAGGTCTCCTGTATTGGCAGGCAGGATCTTTAGCACTAGCGCCACCTGGGAAGCCCAGGTGTAATAACATTTGTAATAACATGTTTTTCCTTATACGTTATTACAAAATGCCTGAGTATAGTCCCCCATTTTGACTTTTTGTCTTGAATCTGTGAGAACAGATTCTATTCCCAAAGCGATGTTGAGTGAAAGAAAGCAGGTGACGAGTGTGATAACCATGCCTACGTTTGTCAGCATACTGATGCTTACATCAATGATTTAGTTAAGCTTTCAAATACCCTGGGTCGGGAAGATCCCCTGGAGAAGGAAATGGTAACCCACTCCAGTATTCTTGCCTGGAGAATCCCATGGACAGAGAAGCCTGGTAGGCTACAGTCCACGGGGTCGCAAAGAGTCAGACACGGCTGAGCGACTTCACTTTCACTTTTCACTTTCAAATACCCTGCAACAATAGTTTTAATATGCAAAAGTTTGTCATGAGCACAAAAATTTGGTAATCTCTGATATAGGGAGGTTCATGAATGTTTTCAAGATTACAGATTCTTTTGTAGCAACTTTATTGGACTATTTTATAAATATGAATGCTGTGTTTCATCCTTCCAGTAGGGTCAGTGTTGTTATGAGAGAAAAATCCAAGTAAGTGAATTTGACTTGAAAAGAATTAGCATTTTTGGCTATCGTACCTCTTGATCCTTTAATTATTCTATGTGGAATTTATACTTAAAGAAATAATTAAAAGAAGGAGAAAACTTGTTGAATAAAGATATTGAAGTGTTATATGCTATAGTGAAAGAGTGGAAAAAATGCCCAAATATCCCGCTTTATGGAAACATCTCTCTGATGGAATATTACACAGGCATTAAAATGATAAGTGCACAGACTGTAAAATACTTAGGATATTGTGCTAAGAGAAACCAGAGAAACACAAGTATGAATATTTGCTCTGATTACAGCTCTGTAAAATTGTGTATGCATACAGACACGTTGGGTTGATGGAATTACGGTGTGTGTCTTTAGAGTTTTCTTTATAATGTAGAAAGTACTACATTGAAATAGTGTGTAGGTCTAATACTCTTGGAAACAAAGCTTGAATTCGACTTTCAGTTCAGTTCAGTTCAGTCGCTCATTCATGTCCGACTCTTTGTGACCCCAAGAATCACAGCACGCCTCATCATTTTCCTAATTAGTGTCAGCTCTCTGGTTTATCCCCTTGTCTTATATTCTTCCTTTGAAGGAAGTTGCATGTGGTGGAAACAGAAATCTGGTCATATTTATTCAGACATTCTGTAAAGAACAGAGGCTTCATACTTCAAACTTTAGAATACCAGCATCAGTAAGTCAGTGGAAAAGCTATAAAAGCAAGTAAGTGTGTCAACATTTATTTCTATAGAAACTGCATCTCCAGCCATAAAATTTCACCAACATAGAGCTGAACTTGATTTTCCTTAATGGCTTCCGTGGTTGGGGAGTGTGGTCCTTCCAACAATTGGAAAGGTCAGTGAGAATCTGGTTTTTGAATCTGACTCACCTGAGCATGCCAAATCTCTATTTCCCTTGATATAACCGTATTTCTGAAGAAGGTGAGGAAAGCAAAGAAGAAGCCACCTTGAGACACAGCCGCTCATGGAATAGTGAGTTGAAGAAGTCTCTGGAGGTCATTTATCCAATGGTTCATTTCACTGCAGGCTTCTGTTTGTAAATTTTCTTAAAGACCCCTTGATTTGATATGTTTATTCAATCTGCAGTTGTGGTCTTCTGGGGACATATTTCAGAATAGCCCTTTTCTTTTCTACAGAGCAGTGTTCAGCCTCTAGTTTCCTTCTGCTTCTCAGGAATGTTAGAAAACTCAACACTTGGTGAGAAGGCAAAGATGAAAGTGATGGTGTGTTGTAATGAAAATACTCTTTCATCCAAGGAGCTGTAAGTTACTAACAGTGTCTGATGGGTCTCTGGTTCATTAGAGATGATTTATATGTCATCTAAACTAAGCCCCACCCCCCTTTTTTTTTTAGAACTAGCAGGAAAAATTTAAATATATGTGTTATATAAAATTTTTGAAAGGATTATTTTCTTCCCAATCATATTAATCCCCAACTCCACCCTCACCTTGCTTTGCTTCAATCTGGAAAATCTATTCCATCCACCTGCCTAACTAGACCCTTTCTCTATTTCATGGCTTTGTAACTTGCACACTTATTTCAGCTTCTCATCTTCCAATCTTTTGATCTGACAATAGTCAGATTGTTTTTGATGATGATAAAGAATCTGCCTGCCAATGCAGGAGACTCAGATGCAGGTTTAAGCCCTGGGTCAGGAAGATCCCCTGGAGAAGGAAATGGCAATCCACTCCAATATTCTTGCCTGGGAAATCCCATGGGCAGAGAGGAACCTGGTGGCTACAGTCCATGGGGTCGCAAAGAGTCAGACACAACTGAGCACATATGCTACTACACTGCACACTACTTATACTTGTGATGAGCTAGAACTAAAGTAAAAGTAAGATAATTTTTACCGGGGTAAAATGAAGTGCTGTTGCTTATTTTATCAACTGCCTGGCAGTTGGAAAATGGGTGGAAAAAGAATAGGAAGTGTCAATGTGGGGTGGTGAATATGGACTTACAGAACCCATTTATTTTTTTAAGTAGCAAGGGTGTTTATAGAATTGGGAAGAGCTTAAATTATAGCAGGAATGCATGGAACAGATGTATTTTCTCCTATATTTGTGACCCCATTGTCTTTCACCCACCAGGCTCCTCTGTCCATGGAATTCTCCAGGCAAGAATACTGTAGTGTGTTGCCATTTCCTTCTCCAGGGGATCTTTCCGACCCCTGGATTGATTGAACCTGGGTCTACCCGCACTGCAGGCAGACTCTTTACCAACTGAGCCACCAGGGAAGCTGCAAAAAGTTTCTGTATCTAGAACTATTCTGTATTTTAACAATAAGCTTGTTAGTTACAGTGGAGTATGAAATACATTTCCAAATATGGGTCTATAGGTATCATTGTAATGTAATCACCAGGGGTGCAATTTCATAATGCCTTTGGGCCCCCAGAGAGGGTTTTATGTGATTGCGAGATTTGTCAAATTGTAGTCTTGATTTGGTGTTTTCTGTAGCATCTTTTATCAGCATATACATCTAACATTTATTTGCCATTGTTTCTTTGCTGGTGTGTCTACAATGATTTCGGCTCCTTCCTACCCCACTCCCCCAAGAGTGGCAAATATAAAGGAAATTCTTAAGGCTTCCATTAATCTTGTGTCAGAAGAGTCTGTGTAAGTTTACTTTTCCATGGTGTTTCATCAACAGTCCAGAGGATTGGGACTGAAGAAGGCATAGCTCCCCCAGGTGCTGGAAAGGTCAGTTCAAACAGAGTCAGTACTTCCTGTTTCTTCTTGCCCAGATCCTCCCACTGTCCCTCTTGTCATCTGCCTGCTTCTGCTCAGCACCAGCTGCCAAGGTGGGCACATGGCCTGGGGCTGTGAATGCAATGTACATGGATTGGCTTATGGCACCTGGCCATGTAGGGACACCTTTGATACCACGACACCTGTCCGTACTACTTTACAAATCTCCACAAATTTCATGTTGCCAATCCTTCCGTCAGCGTGCATCTTCCCTCTCCATCCTACACTCAGATCAACCTCCTTGGACATTCTTCTATTCCTTTTTTCCTAGGAACCACCTTAGTTCAGACAAAATCTCTTTGAAGTTCAACTCTAAGTACTCTTCAGGTCTATATAGTTTTATGAATGGCTGTTCTCTATGTGTAATATGTAGGTAAGCAGGTAGATAGATAGGAATCAACTAACCTGTTTTTGCTTGAGCCTGTTTCTTAGGGTATTTGCACAAATGTTGAAGACCTAAAATATGATGAGTCATTTTTAAGTTGATTGAATGATAGCAGCACCATTTAACTACCCATCTACTTCTAGCTCATAGTTTACATGTATTCAGAAGTTGTTATGTATCAATAATATTCATTCATTCATTCAAAATATTTAATGAGTGCCATATGTGATCAGAACAAGAGAGGGGAGCATGGTCCTAGGCCTCATGGAGCTACAATCTAGTGGTGGAGACAGTAGAGAAATAATGACAGTCTCATTAGATAAGTGCTGTAATGGGTGCAGGCTTATTTATAAACCATGAAAGACCAAGTCCAACAAGGGAATTAAGGGCTTTCCAGAGCCAGGCTCCTAAATATCAGTAGACCCAGTCATGGCATATATTTCATGGTTTGGATTGACATGTAGAAATCTGGAAGCAACTATGCTGATTTAGCAAGCAGGAGGATTTGTAAATAAAGTCCATGGGTCTCTGTGATTTTGTGATTTGTGAGTCATAGTCTTTCTTAGTGGAGACATCTACCTGAACTAGATGAATGCTGACTCTTTTGGCTTCTCGATAATCTCAATCTTCTCTTTTTTAGCCCAGGAAACAATAACAAACATAGTATTTAGTACAGAATAGTTTTGTCTTCAGAAGAAATAAAATGACGGATGAAATACCTTTCATGCTCATGTAACTTGACCATTCTTAATACCTTAAACTGTTCAGTAAGTTCAATATGGAAATATGGAAAAGAAACACATGGGAAATAATCCTGGAATATCAAATATACAGGCTTTGATTGAAACATGTTCTCAGGACAGGTATGGAAAGGATGGGAATTTAGGGGAAATCAGAGGGGGCTTTGTCCTGGGCCTGCCCCCTTCTGTGAGGAATGAGACTGGACTTTGTCTCACCACATATAAATGCACTGTGGGCAATTTATGTGAAAACACTTTGTAAACTGTAAAGCGTTTTACCAATGTAAGGCAGAATTATTATCATTATTTTAAAACACTATTTTATTGCCTGCAAATGTTAACTTGCCTCCAGAGAGTAAAGAAAGCCATGAAAACACACACACACACACACACACACACACACACACACAAAACCTCTGATTTCTATAATATCTCTTCCCTAATTAGTCAAGAAAGCCTCTGAAAGCAATGGTGGTAGATTTTAAGATTTGGTTTTGAAATTTTGTGCAATTCAAAATAGAGTCGTGTATTGTTTTTTTCTTGGGTTAGCAGGACTTAAATATATCCATATGATTTTTATTTACTGACTTTGTTTTTTTGTTAAAACTACAGGAATATTCTGCTCTACTAAGGACTGTCCACATTTTAGGAGCTAGTTATTTATAAGTCTTATATTGTCCAAAAAGCATCACTTTTGTGTTTACAGTGAATAAAGCATATGTTTTCCAATCTTGATAATTGTGAGCAAAAAGTCATATCATAAATGAGAATTACTCCGGCATTTCAAAATTACATCCCAAATGAGCCTAGCTTGGAATATTTTACCTGAAAATCATGTGTGTAAATGCATACTTTCATTAAATTATAAATCTAAAATCTAAGCTATCATCCAGTTAAAGTCTCCCATTTTGCAAATAATAAAACTGAGGCTCAGGGAGCCAAAATCATTTGCCCGAGGTCATTCCACTTGTTAGTGATAGAGTCAGAACCTGAATTCAGATCTCTTGACTTCTGCGGCAGTGGTTTTCTTACCATGCCTACATGCAGAAGTTCAAGTACCTTTATAACAAGTGATTCTGAAGTTTACACGACTGTATGTTCTTTGTTCTGTAACATTACCTTGAGTGATATTAAGATTGTGTCTATTTTTTTTTGCTTAAATTTTCATGTCTATTTAAATATCTGTGTTGAAGTTGATATGAGGAGTGTAGAATAATTTCTTAGTTGCTAAGACCAAGCAAGAAAAACTGAGAATTTCTTTTGGTTCCTCATTTGAACTTGAGTATGAAAATTAATTCTGAGAGTTAGGAAATGAAATTAGGCAGCCTGGTGGCTATATTACTACTATTTGAAGATAACTAACCATACAATAGATTTCAAAATACTACATTCATCGTCTATAGCTTGCAGCATCCCCAAATCCCACTCTTCTCGAAGGTGTTGAGTCTCTTGAAGTTTCAGAATTGATCAACCGTGAAGCTGTGACCTAAGTAAACTTGCTAAGAAATAGTATAATAATATCCTTGCCCTGAGGGTAAAACACTCAACTCTAGATTTTTCTCTTTTATTCTCCCTCAGACTACAATCATATTTCTTTGTTAGTATTTCCTCTTGGCATTGTGGTACAGCTGACGTTGATAGATAGTGTGGAGAAACCAATTTCAAAAAGAAAAAAGAAAAGAAAAGGCTCTTGGATAGTTGGGCTCAGAAATAATGTGTGTGGAAAGCTCCCTCGCTGCCCTCTTCATTCTTTTTTTTTTTTTTTTAACTTGGGTTGCAGCTGCTGACAGCAGACACACTGAGCTATAATTTGGCCACATTTGGCTCATGTAAATTGTGATGAACAGTGAGCCCATAATATTTATTTTAAAGATTCGTTCAGTGAAGGTAAGCATTCCTGACTTGTGTATACATGCTAGTGAATGGAAAGCTGCAGATGTAAAGATCGGTCCTTAATTTCATGCCACACAATTAATACGGCTGCTTGGTGCTCTGTTCATCACAGGTGCTGGGGTGTTGGAAGTCTTTGAAGAAGTGTGGAGCTAATAGCCCATATATAATTCGGAAGAAGAAATCTTCAATGGAAGACCCCCGGGGGATAAATGGACAGTCTGTAAGTAAACAGAATGTCAGTCCTAAGGCAAGAGTTATTGCTCTTAAAATTGTAATTACTATTTTTGTTGTAACTTGAGTGTCTGGAAATTCCTCAAAAGCTCTGTCCCAATTTTTAATGATTTTTAAAGTTATGAATTAAGTAGTGTGCTATTTCATCAACCAAACCTAATTTATATCTTCCTTAAAGGTATCAGTTATCAAAAGTAGAGTTCTAGAGTAAAAAGCTAACCTTTAATATTATTTAATTTTACCAATATGCTTAATGTAATTTTTAGACTTCTATTTTCCTTTGCCTTAGGGAAAACATGTATTTGTCTCATGAAACTTGAAATTAATGTCTAAGTTTGGATTGTTTTGTCCGTATTTGTTTTGATGAACACACATGTCTGTGTGTGTGTGTGTGTGTGTGCACGCGCACGCATTATGTGTGGTAAGAATATAAAATGTGTGGTATTTTCACAGTTTGATAAACTCTTGAGTGGGCTTTAAATTAAGAAGAACCTTTGGTTTTATTTTGTTTGTTTATCTTGTGAGCACAAGAGAAAGTGTTTGTAAATTTTCCTCAGGTTCATACTAGGAAGAAAGCAAGCTTCTTTTGGCTCATAAGCAAATATTCCCAGTTAGGGATTATTTTATAAATAACCTGTGAGTGATTTCGAACTTGAAAAAATCAATCGATTTTAATTTAAAAAAACTTATTTCAGTAAGCAAAAGGTTGTTTTCTTGGAAAATTTCCACAGCAATATTTGAGGTGGCATTCCGTGACTTTGCCTTTGAAAGTCTCAGATTAGTTATGACGCTTTTTAGTCCTGTGGTTTCATACCTCAGCTTTGTTCACTGTAGAATTATTACAAACCTGAAGTATGATCTTTAGTAATGCTGTTGTGGTTCCTGTAAATGTGTGTTTTACAAGACCTACTGGTTGTTATGTAATAAGCAGTAACAGCTAATGGATTAGGATTTTAATAACAAAGGGTCAGTGCTATCAAGGTGCTTTACTGTATGCAATTACAGAGTATGTTTTATGGATCTCCTAAATCATCTTGTGAGGTAATTCACATAAAGCACTTCGAGATCATTCTGTTCGGTGTAGCTTTCACCCTAAATGGAAAAGTACCCCTAACACGTTTAATTTGTTTGTCCTTTTAAACTTGTTATGAGCCTGTGATACTCGATTTTCTTATTGTATGAAAAATAGTTCTGTAGTGCGTATCAAGTAAGTGAAAAATAAATGCAGGAATAACTTACTACTTTCTACTCCTTTTATGTAATTTTGCTCCTTACATTGAGGCAAGTCAAAGTGTTGGTGAATCACGAACAGTTTCAACAAATAAATGCTACAGGTAATATTTCTTTGGAGATTTTATATTCTGCCCATTCTCATTTATGACTGAAAGAAATTAACTGACTTGAGACAAATAAAAAAATAGGTAAAGAATATAATGATTCAATTTTGTTTGCCTATCCTAACAAAATGGTGTTTATTGGGCCATCTCATTCCATACCATTCAGAGGTGTTTTGTTCTGTGAAGAGTGAAGCAGTTTTATTCTTGAAAGATACTTGGCAGCCTCGGAGGTAGAAAACTAGGGAGTGATGTTTCTCCAGGGCAAACGGTGTGTGGCATTGGAGAAGCAGTTTCCGGGCCATTTGGCCCCTGCCTACTCAACCACGAAGAACGAGCAGTCTTTCCAAAAGTCCCTGTGTGGGGGGCCTCAGGTGGGCTCCTCCAGGCTCACTTTCTTTGGCTCTCAGGTTTCCCCTTTCCTTCAGAAAGTGGGGAAACAGGCTCAAGATAGGAAAAGGGCCTAGAACTTAGCTGAAAGTAATAAGGTAACTCAGGAAGCTAAAGGATTTTTTAAATTTATTTTTTATTGAAATATACTTGATTTACAATGTTATGTTAATTTCCACTGTATAGCAAAGTGACTCCTTCTTTATATTATTTTCCATTAAGGTTTATCCCAGGATATTGAATATAGTTCCTTGTGCTAAACAGTAGGACCTTGTTGTTTATCCATTCTATATGTAATAATTCGCATCTGCAACCCCCCCCGCCAATTCCCAGTCCATCCCTCACCACCCCTCTGGCAACCAGAAGTCTATTTTCTATGTCTGTGAGTCTGTTTCTGTTTTGTAAATAGGTTCATTTGTGTCATATTTTAGATTTTGCATATAAATAATATCATGTGGTATTTGTCTTTCTGACATAGTTCACGTAGTATGATAATATCTATAGGTCCATCCATGTTGCTGTAAATGGCATTATTTCATTCTTTTTTACTACCAAGTAATATTCCTGTGTATATATGTACCACATCATCTTTGTCCACTCATCTGTTGATGGACATTTAGGTTGTTTTCTTGTCTTTGTTATTGTGAATAGTGCTGCTGTGAACATCGGTATGCATGTATCTTTTTGAATTATAGTTTTGTCTGAATATATGCCCAGGAGTGAGATTGCCCAGTCATATGGTAATTCTATTTTTAATTTTCTGGGGAACTTCTATACTGTTTTCCATAGTGGCTGTACCAACTTAAATTCCCACCAGCAGTGAAGGAGTGTTCTCTTTTCTCCACACCCTCTCCAGCATTTGTTATTTGTAGACTTTTTAATGATGATCAGTGTGAGGAGATACCACATTGTAGTTTTGATTTGCATTTTTCTAATAATTAGCAATGTTGATCATCTTTTCATGTGTCTAGTAATTATCTGTATGTCTTTGGAGAAATGTCTATTTAGGTTTTCTGCCTATTTTTCAATTGGGTTTTATGTTTTTTTGTTGTTGAAGGAAACTAAAGTATTAAAAGAAGACCTGGTACCAGAAATTCCTGTACTTCCAAACGTGAAATGTCCCTTGCTTGTTATGTTCATCTTTCAAAATGTTTCTTAGGAAAAGTCAATGTATTCAGAGTAAACACAAGAGTATACTGCACCCCCAGTATTTCTAGAATGTAGCCTCTTGACCGTAGTGGCACTGTGGAATACATCTTTCATGTGACCAGAGACCATGGGCAAGAGTGAAGTAGCTTCTTATTTTGATTCTAAGGGGATAACAGTCCTAGAAAAAACATTTAAATCAGAAATCCCACCTTTCTTTTTCTGGAATTTACTGCCTGTGTTTTCTTCTGCATCTAGAAAGAAGTAGCTCATGTAATTTTGTAGTTTTTATCAACTGTTCAACTTGCCTCATGAGTACAGAAAGAAGAGGAAGGCGTTTGCAGGGCTTTACATCATATTAGTCGTAATTCTGGCCACTCCAGTATCCTCTCTTGAGGGACCCCACTGGGATAAGTGCAGCCCCCTCTCTCTCCATAGGTCCAAGGTTGGCCTCTTCTAGGTAGGCACTTCTGAAACAGACATTAAAGGGCCAAGCTAAGGCTGCATCTTTCAATTTCTTTAGATTATGTGAATTTCTACAGGGATATCATGTCAAGATAAGAAAAGCATGTACTAGCTCTTTTTTAAAAAGTGAATTGAGATATGAATCACTATCTTTTCCTTAGAAGCTGTGAGCTCTGTAGTTCATAAACCTTCTGTCTGATTTAGATAGAATCCTGGCATCATAAAACCTACATTTTAGATTCAGAGTCAGAAGTTGTTGTTTAGTTGCTAAGTCATGTCCAACTCTTTTGACCCCATAGACTATAGCCCACCAGACTCCTCTGTCTGTGTGATTTCCTAGGCAAGAATACTGGAGTGGGTTACCATTTCCTTCTCTAAGGGATCTTCCCCACCCAGGGATTGAAAGACTTGGTTTTAACTTTTACTAATTGTATGACCTGGGGTGGATCACTAAGCATCAGTCTCTTCAACTAGAAAACAGAGATGATAATATTTACTTTCTCTTATTTAAAATTGTAATTTTGTAGGTCAGGTGGGGTCACATACTTAAAAGGTCTTTGATAATGGAAAACTACAATATACCTCTAATGCACTTTTATTGTAAATACAGCTAAAAAGATGTGGTTGTGGTTAAAAAGTTATCTGGCTGTCTTCAAGTCCATAATAAAACACTGTAAATGCAACCATTATACCAGTGCCAGGTATTATAAACACCAATACTACATATGTTTGGTTATATTGTTAGCTGTAGAGGGAATCAGGTCTCCTGAGACTCTTAAAGGAACATCTTATTATAAATGGTAGAGTTAATTTACTTTTATTACAAAAATTTCAGATGATAAAATTTTAGAGTTCTTTGGAATAATTATATTTTAGGGTTTCAATCTCATAACTATACTTCCTACATTTTTTTAAATTATGGTAAATTTGATATGCTAACAGCAGTTTTTGCTGAGATGCTGGGTTTTGCAAGGACCATGAACTAAAATATGTATGTACCTTATTCCTACATTTGGACATTCTGAAAAGGAAAAGTAACTTTTAACCAAAATGGAAAACTTAAATATTTATTTCATTAACAGTGAGAACACTCTTTAGGAGAGATACTGAAAGTAGTTAATCAAGTGTATGACATCCATATGAGACTAATTAGCTGGGGAATTATAAATTAGTCAGAGTTTTATTTATTCAGCTTTATCATGAGTGGGATATTTTATTTAAGTGAAATTTTTAGATACATTGAAAAATATGGAATTTAGTAGTTTTCAGTTTCTTTTTTAAAATCAGAAACATCTTATTGGAAGCCTGTATTAGTTCCACCAGGCTGCTATAACAAAGTACAATAAACTGGGTGGCTTAAAACAACAGAAAATTACTATCTCACAGTTCCAGAGGCTAGCAGTCCCAAGTCAGGGTGTTGGCAGGGTTTTCTCTGAAAGCTTTGGAGGAATATTTCCTTGCTTCTTCTGAGTTTTTGGACATCTGTGACAACCCTTGGCATTTGAGCTACTGCACTTTGATCTCTACCACATTGTCACAGGGCATTCTCCCCACCTCACCTCTGTCTCTTCTCCTCATCTTATAAGGACATTAGTTATATTGGATTATGCTATGCTAAGTCTCTTCAGTCATGTCTGACTCTTTTGTGACCCCATGGACTGTAGCCTGCTAGGCTCTTCTGTTCATGGGGATTCCCCAGGCAAGAATCCTGAAGTGGGTTGCCATGCCCTCCTCCAAAAGAATCTTCCCTACCCAGTGATTGAATCCACATTTCTTATGTCTCCTGCATTGGCAGGTGGGTTCTTTACCACGAGTGCCACCTGGGAAGCCCGATAGCAACTATAGTGATCCTTCTTCCAAATAAAGTCACATTCACAGATACCAAGGATTAGGACTTCAGCCTGTCTTTTTGGAGGGGAGACAGTTCAACCCATCAGTTCAGTTCAGTCGCTTAGTCATGTCTGACTCTTTGCAAGCCCATGAATCACAGCACGCCAGGCCTCCCTGTCTATCACCAACTCCCAGAGTTCACTCAAACTCATGTCCATCGAGTCGGTGATGCCATCCAGCCATCTCATTCTCTGTCGTCCCTGTCTCTTCCTACCCCCAATCCCTCCCAGCCTCAGACTCTTTTCCAGTGAGTCAACTCGTCGCATGAGGTGGCCAAAGTATTGGAGTTTTAGCTTTAACATCAGTCCTTCCAATGAACACCCAGGATTGATCTCCTTTAGAATGGACTGGTTGGATCTCCTTGCAGTCCAAGGGACTCTCAAGAGTTTTCTCCAACACCACAGTTCAAAAGCATCAATTCTTCGGCGATCAGCTTTCCTCACAGTCCAACTCTAACATCCTTACATGACCACGAGAACAACCATAGCCTTGATTGGCAAAAGTAATGTCTTGGTTGGCAAAGTAATGTCTCTGCTTTTTAATATGCTATCTAGGCTGGTCATAACTTTCCTTCCAAGGAGTAAGCGTCTTTTAATTTCATGGCTGCAATCAGCATCTGCAGTGATTTTGGAGCCCCAAAAAATAAAGTCTGACACTGTTTCCACTGTTTCCCCATCTATTTCCCATGAAGTGATGGGACCAGATGCCATGATCTTTGTTTTCTGAATGTTGAGCTTCAAGCCAACGTTTTCACTCTCCTCTTTCACTTTCATCAAAAGCTTTTGAGTTCCTCTTCACTTTCGGCCATAAGGGTGGTGTCATCTGCATATCTGAGGTTATTGATATTTCTCCCAGCAATCTTGATTCCAGCCTGTGCTTCTTCCAGCCCAGCGTTCCTCATGATGTACTCTACATAGAAGTTAAATAAGCAGGGTGACAATATACAACCTTGACGTACTCCTTTTCCTATTTGGAACCAGTCTGTTGTTCCATGTCCAGTTCTAACTGTTGCTTCCTGACCTGCTTACAGGTTTCTCAAGAGGCAGGTCAGGTGGTCTGGGATTCCCATCTCTTTCAGAATGTTCCACAGTTTATTGTGATTGACACAGTCAAAGGCTTTGGCATAGTCAATGAAGCAGAAATAGATGTTTTTCTGGAACTCTCTTGCTTTCTCCATGATCCAGTGGATGTTGACAATTTGATCTCTGGTTTCTCTGCCTTTTCTAAAACCTGCTTGAACATCTGGAAGTTCACAATTCACATATTGCTGAAGCCTAGCTTGGAGAATTTTAAGCATGACTTTACTAGCGTGTGAGATGAGTGCAATTGTGCGGTAGTTTGAGCATTCTTTGGAATTCCCTTTCTTTGGGATTGGAATGAAGACTAACCTTTTCCAGTCCTGTGGCCACTGCTGAGTTTTCCAAATTTGCTGGCATATTGAGTGCAGCACTTTCACAGCATCATCTTTCAAGATTTGAAATAGCTCTACTGGAATTCCATCACCTCCACTAGCTTTGTTCATCGTGATGCTCTCTAAGGCCCACTTGACTTCACATTCCAAGATGTCTGGTTCCAGGTGAGTGATCACGCCATCGTGATTATCTTCGTCGTGAAGATCTTTTTTGTACAGTTCTTCTGTGTATTCTTGCCACCTCTTTTTAATATCTTCTGCTTCTGTTAGGTCCATACCATTTCTGTCCTTTATCGAGCCCATCTTTGCATGAAATGTTCCCTTGATATCTCTAATTTTCTTGAAAAGATCTCTTGTTTTTCCTATTCTGTTGTTTTCCTCTATGTCTTTGCATTGATCGCTGAGGAAGTCTTTCTTATCTCTCCTTGCTATTCTTTGGAACTCTGCATTCAGATGCTTATATCTTTCCTTTTCTCCTTTGCTTTTCGCTTCTCTTCTTTTCACAGCTATTTGTAAGGCCTCCTCAGACAGCCATTTTGCTTTTTTGCATTTCTTTTCCATGGGGATGGTCTTGGTCCCTGTCTCCTGTACAATGTCACGAACCTCCATCCAGAGTTCATCAGGCACTCTATCTATCAGATCTAGATCCTTAAATCTATTTCTTACTTCCACTGTATAATCATAAGGGATTTGATTTAGGTCATATCTGAATGGTCTAGTGGTTTTCCCTACTTTCTTCAATTTAAGTCTGAATTTGGCAATAAGGAGTTCATGATCTGAGCCACAGTCAGCTCCTGGTCTTGTTTTTGCTAACTGTATAGAGCTTCTCCATCTTTGGCTGCAAAGAATATAATCAGTCTGATTTTGGTGTTGACCATCTGGTGATGTCCATGTGTAGAGTCTTCTCTTGTGTTGTTGGAAGAGGGTGTTTGCTATGATCAGTGCGTTCTCTTGTCAAAACTCTATTAGCCTTTGCCCTGCTTCATTCCGTGCTCCAAGGCCAAATTTGCCTGTTACTCCAGGTGTTTCTTGACTTCCTACTTTTGCATTCCAGTCCCTTATAATGAAAAGCACATCTTTTTTGGGTGTTAGTTCTAAAAGTTCTTGTAGGTCTTCATAGAACTCTTCTGTAGTCCACTGGAGAAGGGAATGGCAAACCACTTCAGTATACTTGCCTTGAGAACCCCATGAACAGTATCAAAAGGCAAAATGATAGGATACTGAATGAGGAATTCCCTAGGTTGGTAGTTGCCCAGTATGCTACTGGAGATCAGTGGAGAAATAACTCCAGAAAGAATGAAGGGATGGAGCCAAAGCGAAACAAGTACCCAGTTGTGGATGTGACTGATGCTAGAAGCAAGGTCCGATGCTATAAAGAGCAATATTGCATAGGAACCTGGAATGTTAGGTCCATGAATCAAGGCAAATTGGAAGTGGTCAAACAGGAGATGGCAAGAGTGAACATAGACATTCTAGGAATCAGTGAATTAAAATGGACTGGAATGGGTGAATTTAACTCAGATGACCATTATATCTACTACTGTGGGCAGGAATCCCTTAGAAGAAATGGAGTAGCCATCATGGTCAACAAAAGAGTCCGAAATGCAGTACTTGGATGCAATCTTAAAAACGACAGAATGATTTCTGTTCGTTTCCAAGGCAAACCATTCAATATTACCGTAATCCAAGTCTATGCCCCAACCAATAATGCTGAAGAAGCCGAAGTTGAACAGTTCAACCCATAACAAAGCCTAATAAGAATGTGAGGCTTCAAACCTTGTCTATTTGCCTATCCATCCCACCTTCCTCCATTTCACACTTTGACTATTTCTAGTTTATTTGATTGCAAGTAGTGGAACTTGGCATGAACTAGTTTAAGCAAACAAACAAACAAAAGCCTTAAGAATGACGTAAACAAAAGAAAAATCTTAAGAAAGGAAATTCAAGCAGTTTTCTTTCTGGTTTTCTCTGAGTATTTTCTTATTTTCTTCAGTCCTCTTTTTCTTTATAACCTGGTTTTTGTACTCCCCTTATTTAGCGTTGGCTGCCTGCCGACCATGGTTTATATGTTACTTGAACCATCCACCATGTGGAAAGGATCCACTTGCTCCTTCATGAATCATGACTCTGCAGCTCATGCCCAGGGAAGGGACTGGGCAGACTACCCAATAGGTGCCTACCATGAACCTTCAAGAAACCCCCAGGTTGTACTCACTGAGGCACTGGTTTGAAACCACAGTTTTAGTCCTGTTTCATCATCTTATTGCCCTGGTGGCTCAGACAGTAAAGCATCTGCCTGCAATGCAGGAGACCTGGGTTTGATCCCTGGGTCGGGAAGATCCCCTGGAGAAGGAAATGGCAACCCACTCCAGTACTCTTGCCTGGAAAATTCCATGGACTGAGGAGCCTGGTAGGCTACAGTCCATGGGGTTGCAAAGAGTAGGACACAACTGAGCGACTTCACTTTCGCTTTCATCATCTTACAGATTTAACCTATGATGTAGCATCAGCTACAAGCTAATCATTTTGATGGAAATGTCTGCTGGTGAATATATATATACACACACACAAATATATAGGCTTCTCTGTCCATGAGATTCTTCTGGTAAGAATACTGGAGTGGGTTGCCATTTCTTCGTCCTTATGTAGCTTACGTCTCCTGCGTTGGCAGGCAGGTTCTTTACCACTAGCATCACCTGGGAAGCCTATATAAATATATATATGAAAGTGAAAGTGAAAATTGCTCAGTTGTACCTGACTGTTTGCTACCCCAGTGACTATACAGTTCATGGAATTCTTCAGGTCAGAATACTGGAGTGGGTAGCCTTTCCCTTCTCCAGGGGATCTTCCCAACCCTGGGATCGAACCCGGGTCTCCTGCATTGCAGGTGGATTCTTTACCAGCTGAGCCACAAGGTATGCCATATATATATATATATATATATATATGTTCTTCTTTCCTGATAACTTAAGTTGTTACAACTCTCAGTTGGATCTCTAATTAGCCACTTTCTCTTCTCTCCCTTGATCTGACAGAAGCAGAGCTTTGCCTTTTCAGCCCCAGACAGTATAACCTAGAACTGGGGCTCAACTGGCTGTAATGTATGCATGGCAAATAGAAACTAACTTGAAAATGGAAGGCAGTTGGTCAAAGTGAGGGAAACCTTGACTTAGAATCAGAATACCTGGCTTTGAGTCACAGCTAACTAATTATGGCACCTTGGAAAAGTTATTTCAACTTCTAAGCCTCAATTTTGTTTTTACAAACAGAGATAAATAAGATCTATATTGCTGGGTCTCTGTGATAAAGAAATAAGATACTATATGCCAGAGCACTTTGTCAACTGCAAAGTGTATATATAGACACTAGTGCCAAGCCCCATGGGTCATCTTTTGGGAAAGGGCAGGACATGTTGAGTCAGACATATCTGCTTCAGCCTTTGCCTTGCACTTGAGCAAGTTTTTAAACCTCTCTCAGCCTCAGTTCGTCCTCATTTGTAAAGAAGGGATAATAACATATTCTTATATGATTAGAAATAACATATGAAAGCCAGCTAGTGAGCAAGAACACAGTTTTTTGAGCCTGACTGTCTGGGTTCAGATTTGAGCTACAATGATATTCACTGGCTGCATGATACAGAGGATGCCTGTGTGACTCCCTGCAGTCACTTTCCTCATCAGTAGATGGGAATGATGGTAATAACTGATATCACAGGGTGGCTGCGGAGACTGAATGAGGTTATATGTATATTCTTGGCTGGAGAATCCCATGGATAAAGGAGCCTGCCGGGCTACAGTCCGTGGGGTCGCAAAAGAGTAGGACACAACTGAAGCGACTTAACAAGCACGCATGCGCATGTATGAGAATCCTTAGAATCCCGCCTGACATACCGGAAATGCTGTTTTAGCATTTGTTGATGTTACTAGTATTATCTCGACCAGGCCGGGCACACAAGTAGTAAGTGCTTTAAAGAGGCTCATTGTTATTTAATTAAAATGGATTTGACCAGGGGCTGAGATACTCTCTCTTAATTGAATTGTAATGGTCATGCATTCACAGGATTAAGATGAGCTTGGGTGTCTGACAATGATGGGGGGAATAAGGCAATGTTTTCCTTTGCCTGGGCAAGGCTTGTTGGACCCCATGAAAAGAGCCCAGATTGGAATATGACCTGAGAGTTTGGAAGAGATTGGCTATCAAAATTCAAATTGGGCACCAGGTTGTATTACCAGTTTGGTATTTGAGGTGAAGAATAAAATCTAGACAGGAAAACTGCCCCAGAGCCAGGACAGTTCAGTTCAGTCGCTCAGTTGTTGTCCAACTCTTTGCGACACCATGGACTGCAGCACGCCAGGTTTCCCTGTCCTGGACAGTGACTTGTTTATATATTTCCAGGGCCAAACTTAATGCCAAGCCCTTTACATGCACTCTGTAAACGTTTGTTTATCTGAGCTGATCAGCATCTTGTGTCCTGGAATAGCTCACTTGGTCCCTATGCATCAAACAAATAGAGTGTGACGAGGATGAAAATTGGTTGTGGCTGATGCTGGAAAGAAAGGAAAGAGGGGTTCTAACCATTAAGATTCACTGCCTCTTGACCTGCCTCTGACCTGCCCTCTTAACATGCAGGAGGCTGAGAGCTCAGTGACCATGGTGCTCAGAACCGGATGTGTATGAGCAGTTATTAATAGCAATGATGGCATTTATTTGCGTTTTTCTTTCCAAGGAAAAGGCACAGACTTTGGGACTTTTTTTTTGGAGGTAGGAAGGGCAGTGTAAATACTTAAAAGAAAAATAAAACCACTTTCTGGTTTAGAGATCTGATGATGAAAAGTCACCAAAAGTGTGAGCTAGAATAAGAAATTAATTAATTTATTTTTTAAATTGAAGTGTCATTCACAAACGTGATTCAGTTATACATGTATGTATATATCTATATATTTTTCTTTTGAGTCTATTCCATTATAGTTTATAACAAGATATTGAATATAGCTCCTTGTGCTATACGTTTGGTCCTTGCTGTTTATATATAGCAGTTGCATCTATTACTCCCCTGATGGTGGTGGTTTAGTCAATAAGTTGTGTCCGACTCTTGCGATCCCATGGACTCCTCTGTAGCCCGTCAGACTCCTCTGTCCATGAGATTCTCTAGGCAAGAAGACTGGAGTGGGTTGCTGTTTTCTTCTCCAGGGGATCTTTCCAACCCAGGAATCAAACTCCAGTCTCCTGCATTGCAGGCAGATTCTTTCCCAACTAAGTTATAAGGGAAGCCCAGTTACTCCCCTACTCCCAATTTATCCCTTCCCCATTTACCCTTTGGTAACCATAAGTTTGTTTTCTGTGTCTGTGAGTCTGCTTCTGTTTTGTAAATAAGTTCATTTGTACTATTTTTTAGATTCCACATTTAAGTGATATCATATAGTATTTGTCTTCCTCTGAGAAAGCCATTTTAATGTAGCAAAAATACAAAAAACTTTTTCTCTAATGAACCAGACAGTAGATATTTTGGGCTTTATGACTAGAAGATCTCTGTGGCATGTACTCAGCTCTGTAGCTGTTGTGTGAGAGTATTGACAATACAGAACAGGGCCCCGGGGTGATATTAGTGCTTGTAGATAAATGGAGGGTTCCCACCTTTGTTCTTGTTGGCACTTGAGGTGATTCTACCATTGCACTCCCATCCCCGTCAAAGTTTCTCATTTTATTTCTCTCAGGCTCTCTCCATTATCCTGGATTTGACTTATTTCCTCCCTCTTAGCCTCATTTTCTTCATTTATAAAATGAAGAATTGAGAAGATCTCTTCTAGTTCTAATGAAGTGTGATTTCATTTGTAACCAGATGACATTGGATAATCAAAGTCAATAAAGTTTATGCATCACAAAGTAAATGTGTGCTTGTTGCCAAGGGATGGGTAGGATGACCTTCCAGGAAACAGAGCATCTTTGCCAACCCACTAAGTGCTCAGTTTGATGATCCAGTTTCATAGTTCCAGGATTATATCAGAACCCTCATATGACGCATCTTCACATTTCTTAGGTCTCCTAATCATTTCTTTTGCAATCTTCTTCATCCTTCAGTCAATGAATATTATTACTTGTGGATCCCACAGGGTATCTATATAGTGGCGCTGATATTGTGATAAGGGTTCTTTGATGTCCACATTTCTGTACATGTATATTTTGTTTATATGTAATATCATATCCAAATATTTCTATGATAATTTTAAAAGATGCTTGGAATACATAGAGAAACACTTCTATACTTTGTGTTCCATTCCTGAATGTGTTTGTAGTGGTTTGAAAATATGTTTATAGTACTCTTCCTTTAAGACATGGAGTCTTTTAATGATGAACCCCTTGCGATGAATCCCTCTTCTTGGGTATGGTCTGCACTTAGTGACTCATTTCTAATAAGCAGAAGCAAGAGAAGAAATGGTGTGCCACTGTAGATACCAGGTCATGAAAGCTGTTGTGGCTTCCTCCTTGCTCTCTCTTGGATCATTCATTCTGAGGGAAGCCATCTGCCATGATGTGAGGACCCTCAAACAGCCTTGTGTAGAGGCCTATGTGCAGGGCTCTGAAGCCTTCTTGCTCTCTCCATGTGAGGGAGCCTTCTTGGAATGAATCCTTCAGCCTCAGTTCAACCTTCAGATGAAGCAGCCCCAGCAGAAAGCTAAGGTATTAATACATCCTCATGAGAGCCCTGATAATCCAGTAACACTTAGATAAATTGCTCCCAGATCCCGTTCCGTTCCGTCGCTCAGTCATGTCTGACTCTTTGGGACCCCATGGACTGTAGCCTACCAGGCTTCTCCGTCCATGGGGTTCTCCAGGCAGGAATACCGGAGTGGGTTACCGTTTCCTTCTCCAGGGCATCTTCCCAACCCAGGGATCGAACCCAGGTCTCCCGCATTGGAGGCAGACGCTTTAACCTCTGAGCCACCAGGGAAGCCCGATTTCTGACTCTCAAAAAGTGTGCAAGACAATAAATGCATATTATTTTAAGATGCTAAGTTTTGGGGTAATTTTGTTACACAGTTATAAATAACTAATACAATGATCTCATCAACCTATTTTTGCATTAAAATTCTCTCTACTCAGTATTTATATAAACATTATATAAATTCCCTGATGGCTCAGATGGTAAAGACTCTGCCTGCAATGCAGGAGACCTGGGTTCAATCCCTGGGTGGGAAGATCCCCTGGAGAAGGGAATGGCTCCCCACTCCATTATTTTTGCCTGGAATCCCATGGACAGAGGAACCTGGTGGGCGACAGTCCATGGGGTTGCAGAGGCAGACACGATTAACACTTTCACACTTCACTTATATAAATATAATTAATAAAACTCTTATTTTTCCTACTGTATTTTATTTGCAACCTGGGTACGTCCAGATGTTGATTTATTTATCTTTATCTGCTCCTCCAAACAGAAGTTTTTCTTCTACACGTAATAAATGCTTTGAACTGCTCATTAGCATGTGTTTTATTCTATCTTTAATTGTCTCCCCTTACTTACAAATCTGCTTACCTTCTAGACTGTGATTTGTTTGAGGTCAGAGAATATGAGAGAGGCATACTCACCCTCCCTCTGATATTGAGCCCTCTCTATTTTGCACATTGTAGATGCAAAAGCAATGTTTTGGTTGAATGAATGAATGACTACCATTGCCTGGAGCAGAGGTTTTGTAAATGGAAAGAAATCGTCACATGTGCTAGTCTAGCTGCTTTTGCTCCACGTGGGCGCAGGAAACCGAGAACCTTAGGGACCAGACCAGAATCAGGCTCAGAGCTTTTCTTGCTGTTTTAGGTTTCATGAGAGTAAAGGTCCACCGAGAGCAAACATCACTGTTATGAAACCTTGTTAACTGAACCTCCATTAATGGAAAATTCCTGACACTTTAGGCAGAGAATGAAGTTAATTCCTACATATGCCCTTTTATGAAAATAGGATTATAAAAGAAAATAGCAACATAGATTCATTTTAACTATGTGAATATAGGAAGGTGTGTGCTAAGTCCCTTCAGTCATGTCTGACTCTTTGCGATCATATGGACTGTAGCCCGCCAGGCTCCTCCGTCCATGGGATTCTCCAGGTAAGAATACTAGAGTGTCGTCGCCGTTTCCTCCTCCAGGGATTCCTCCCAACCCAGGGATCGAACTCATGTCTCTAATGTCTCCTGCACTGGCAGTTGGGTTGTTTACCACTAGCACCACCTGGGAAGCCCATATAGGAAAGTAGGTGGGCAAAGTAACCTGACAATCATATACCAAAAATTCCACGTGCTTTTTCCAAATAAATATTATCCATTGAAGAAATCTTCCCAAAGTGGCTCTACTCTGTTAAACTAGATCAATTGATGTCTATATTTCAAATGAATTCTTGACATTTCTTTGAGAATTCTCACAAATTCAAACGTAACATAAATTGGACTATGTCTCTTATTTTTAAACACTTTGATTCAATACTGTGAACATATACCCCCATTTCACATCAGTAAGGCGATAACTGAACTTGTGTTCTTATTGGTTTGAGTCAGTGGATACCCATGAGAGTACAGGAGACAGCATGAGCTTGGCAGGCAACTGGAGGCTGGAGTTGGAGTTCTGGCTGGAGTGGGTGCAGATCTCTCTGACCATTTCTAACCAGGGTCTTCATCTCTCAGTTCAGTTCAGTTCAGCTCAGTTCAGTTGCTCAGTCGTGTCTGACTCTGTGACCCCATGAATCGTAGCACGCAGGCCTCCCTGTCCATCACCAACTCCCGGAGTTCACTCAAACTCATGTCCATCGAGTCGGTGATGCCATCCAGCCATCTCATCCTCTGTCGTCACCTTCTCTTCCTGCCCCCAATCCCTCCCAGCATCAGGGTCTTTTCCAGTGAGTCAACTCTTCACATGAGGTAGCCAAAGTATTGGAGTTTCAGCTTTAGCATCAGTCCTTCCAATGAACACCCAGGATCGAGCTCCTTTAGGATGGACTGGTTGGACCTCCTTGCAGTCCCAGGGACTCTCAAGAGTCTTCTCCAACACCACAGTTCAAAAGCATCGATTCTTCGGCGATCAGCTTTCTTCACAGTCCAACTCTCACATCCATACATGACCATGGGAAAAACCATAGCCTTGACTAGACGGACCTTTGTTGGCAAAGTAATATCTCTGCTTTTTAATACAGGGTAATATTTCAGTCTTGTGTATTTCAGAATTGCTGAGAGGATCAAAAGAAGAATAGACATGCCTTTATTAAGCAATATACATGCATTTGTTATATGTTTATCAAAAGACAACAAATCTATCTGTTTTCTTCCAGGTAGTAGGTACCTTGTATTTCAAAATGAAAAAAAAAAAAAAAGAATTAAAATCAGTAATAAAAAAAAAACCCTTTTTGTTTTTCCTTTTCCTTACAAAAAGAAGGAAAGATTGTTGAAAAGGATCCAAGATTTTTTTTTTTTTAAATACTACCCGGAAGAGATCATTGCTTCTGGGCTGTACAAATATTGAAATGGATGGTTCACTAGTTCTTATTTTTACTTACATCCTGTATAAACTGAAATTCCTTTTAGGAATCCTAAAGTGTATGGAAGTTTACTTTGATGTCTAAAAATTCTCACATGCTCTATTGTATCAAACATCATTTGGCAAGGTATATAGTATATGCTCATTTATTTCTTTAATGACGCTGTTGTATTTCTTTCAAAGGATAGCCATCTCAGATATTTTTCAAGAATAAAATTTTACGCTTTGGGTAACCACATAATAACCTTAATATCTATCAGTCATGTTTTACAAGGAAAAAAATTAATGCTAGATTATTTATGACTAAAATGATATGTTACTTAAAATTTCATTTCTAATTTCTATTAAAAAAACAGAAATAGATTTTCTTGGGATAAGAAACAGTGTCCAAATACACATTTTACTTTTTTTAATCTTGGTGTTTACATTAGTGATTTGTCCACCCATGTTTCTCTGAAATATTTAAAGAAACATACATTTGTCTAACCTCATCTGGTAGGCTAGGAGGGTTAACTTTAAAAACTGGATTAAAAAATATTTTGTGTTCAGGTGTATAAAATTATATACCCTGAAAAATGTTCATAATTGGTTAGTTATGCCTGCATTTTAGGGCTTCCAAGGTGGCACTAGTAGTAAAGAGCAGGAGACAAAAGAAATGTAGGTTTGATCCCTGGGTTGGGAAGATCTCCTGTAGGAGGAAATGGCAACCCACTCCAGTATTCTTGCCTAGAGAATCCCATGGACAGAGGAGCCTGGCAGGCTATAGTCCATAGGGTTGCAAAGAGTCGGACGTGAATGAAGCGACTTAGCACGCATGTGTGCCTGCATTTAACCACTTGTGTTTTCAAAATAGGAAACTATTGGTGGCAAAAAGCTGACTTTTACTAAGGTTCAGTTGTTTAAAAAGTTCACATGAGACATTAGAATTAGTGGTTTGCTCAGATTCCATATTATTTGGGAAAAAAATAGATCATCATTTACTATGGACTAGCAAAATCAGATCTGTATTTTAACTTAATCAATCTTGTCTCTTAAAAAATGGTGATTCTTCTGTTTACCCTAGAATAGACTTTTTTAAATATGATGATTGATTTCAATCAAAATGGATACACCTTTCTCCCCGTCCTATTCCTTCACCACCTTAGGACCACCCTGATCATTCTCATTTATATATTTTAAATTCAAACTGTGAGTTTGGCTGCCCCCTTAAAAGAGCCAACAAAGATTTTCAAATCTTTCAAAGTGTGATCTATTTGTGATATTGACATGTGTGTGTGCTCAGTCATGTTCGACTCTTTGCAAACCTATGGCCTTGTAGCCTACCAGTCTCCTCTGTCCATGGATTCTTCAGGCAAGAATACTAGAATGGATTGCCATTTCCTGCTTGAGGGGATCTTCCCGATCCAGGGATCAAACCCAGGTCTCCTGTGTCTTATTGAATAGGGATCCTAATTCACAGAATCGTCAGCAATGGCAGCCAGGAAAGTACTGGGCTAATTCACATATGCCATGAGCCTGTATCGTTACCTGGAGCATTAGAGTCCTCTGAAAGCTGTCTTCACTTCTTGGAACGAAAGCAATAGGCTGCAATTTTAACTGAAGTTAGTGGCTCACTGGAAAAGAGTCTGATGCTAGGAAGGATTAGGGGTGGGAGGAGACGGGGACAATAGAGAATGAGTTGGCTGGATGGCATCACCGACTTGATGGACATGAGTTTGAGTGAACTCTGGGAGTTGGTGATGGACAGAGAGGCCTGGTGTGCTGTGATTCATGGGGTCGCAAAGAGTCGGACACGACTGAGCGACTGAACTGAACTGAACTGAGTGGCTTTTACCTGTCCTGCCAGTAAGTGTTCAATAGATTTGGTATTTGGAAGACCAGCCTCAAAAATCTTATAATGTTCTCACTAACCTTAAAAAATGACAAGATAGTATAATATGAAGGGTATTTGGAAAAAAATAAAATTTATGATCTTATAATTCAGTGAAGAGTTTTAAGATGATAAATGTATTCTGCTGGAAAAAAAAAAACCCCAAAAGATTGCATATTAAATTGAGATATTGTTCCAAGTCCCTTTAAGTTTTTGCCCCAAAAGTTGTTTGCATCAGTAGCTAAATTCTCTGTTCATTGTAATTTTTGAGTCATTGAACCAATGATAGTGCTTAAACACTGTGTATGTACGTGTGTACTCAGTGGCTTCAGTCATGTCCAACTCTCTGTGACCCCATGGACTATAGTCTGCCAGATTCTTCTGTTCATAGGATTATCCATGAAAAAATACTGGATTGGGTTGCCATGTCCTCTCCTCTAAGAGATCTTTCTGACCCAGGAATCGAACCCATGCCTGCTGTGTCTCCTGCATTGCAGGCAGATTCTTTACTGTTCACTAAAAGTTACAGGGAAAGATAAAATGAGCTTATTTTCTTATGCGGTGTCAGCTCTAGGTCCTTGGAAATGTGCAGTGCCTGACTATTACTAAAAAGAATATATAACATTTATTAGGCACTTACTACATAGCCCGGCTGTTCTAAGCATTTTTGACATATAGCCTTAGCTCATTACTACTTGGTGATAATCTGTTGAAGACTCCTGCATGGGAACAAGGTGGAACTGAATTACCTCTAAAATCCCTTTCACCACTGAGATTTAGTGAATCCATGATTTATTACCTAGTGCTTAATGAAATAGGAAGCAGAGCTATAAGGATCAAGGTGATTTTTCCATATTCAAGGAGGCAAAATGCATAATGCTGTCTGTGTTCCTTTGGGGTTAGCGTATAATTTTGAAGAAAATGTGCTATATTTTTCCAGAAAGGTTCACACAAGCACATACAGATTAGAAATACTTCTACAATTTCATGCTAGTTTTCAAGCCCTCCGTGAGTCCCAAAATATAGTAATAAATTCCTTTTTTAAATAATGTCTAACAAAATTATGTATTATGTACTATGTACTACAATTGTACTATGTGCTGCGTACTATGAGTGTACTATGTACTACGATTAAGCAGTATAAGCTTTAGCTGGTTGTAAATTAACTCAGAGTAATAAACTTGTTCCTTTCTTTTTTTTCTTTCATTTTTAACAGAAGTTCAGGTCAGTGGTTACAAATTTGACCTCAAAAAGTGAAATCTAACTAATAACTTGTGAATAAGTAATAAAAACCTTTGAAACTATATCCAGCCTTGAGAGAAAATTGTAACAGGGTTTAGAAAACACAAGCAATTTGCCTCACTTTTCTTTGCATTTATGGTAAAAATAAGTGTATTTAGAGTTTTATGGTTTAAAAAATTGTATTGAGATTGTATTTCCCCCTTCTAAGTTTTACAGAGGTAAAGGAATTCTACAAAGATTTCTCCAGTTAATAAATGCCTGCTTTTCCATGCATTCTACTTTTATAAATTTCTGCAGGGAATCTACAGATGAATCTTCGTTTTGCTTTGAACAGTCTTTTAACCTTTCTTATTTCTTTAGAAATACATGAGTTGCTTTCCAAGTGTAGTTCCAAATCTAAAAAAACCTAGTCTGTGAGTATTTTCAGTTAATTAGAATACAGTGCACAAATATGATCATCTTATCAGCCTTAATTCCATGTTACTTAAATGTGATATTGAGCACCGATTAGGGATATGACTGAAGACCTCATATTCAGCATTTTTGTAGTTTTTTAATCTCAGTATTTGTTGATGCTGTTTCCATCTATTATTAAACATACTATATATACATATATATATATATCCTTTTTCTTCTTCTTTGATTCAACGCCAAGTAGTGCTGGCTTGTGTGTATGTTAGTCACTCAGCCGTGTCTGACTCTTTGCAACCCCATGGACTATAGCCCGCCAGGCTCCTCTGTCCATGGAATTCTCCAGGCAAGAATACTAGAGTGAGTTGCCATTCCCTTTTCTAAATGCTGGCTTAATTTGAGTTAAAAAAAAAAAAAGAGGTTTTTTAAATAGAGGGGACTCATATAGGATTGGAGGGGTATTTAAATATGTCCAGTCTCATGACAAATATTTTTTAGGAACTTTTGCCAATGTGGTTATTTGTTGAGATTCGTGGAACTTTAGGGAACCAGAACATATTTGCAACTAACTACAGAGACAACTAACTGTAATTCTTTATGTAAATTTTAGAATGACATGTATTTTTAAAATGAATTTCTTAAAAAAATTCTTGAAAATACCGTATTTGAGGTTTACTTATCTCATGTGCATATAAGAAAAAAATGTATAAATGATGTTCCCAACTTCAGTCTTTATTTTTAATCTTCATTACCTCTTTGATAGAATTAGCACCAATTGACTAGGAGCTGGGCTCAGCTCACTCAAGCTGAACTTTGGCCTGGGGGTGTGGAGGTGGCGAAAAGGAGCTTTTCTTCATCTCTTCCTCTGAGGTGTGGTTCTGTTTACTTTGGAAAGAAAAGATACAAGTATCTCCTAAAGTGGATTAGACATGGCAAGACAAGATGATACATTTGCACTATAAACTCTCAAGCAGCTGTGAGAAGGCCTTCTGTGTGAAATTTCTTACCTTCTTAAAAATCTTGATAGAGTTGTAGCTAAGCTCTTAACAGTCAAAAACAAACTGCCAATGAAGTTTATTTTCTTTTTTGCTGAGTTTTCTGGACCATTGTTCCGCTTGAGGGGCCCTGTTTGTTAGTTTTGGCTCGGGGACTTCTCTTCCTTCAGGGTAAGCTCTCCTTAGGCACTTGTACAAGTCGGTACTCAGGGGCTGCTCACAGTTTATTCACAGCCCCTGCTAAAGCATAATTCAACTGCGTGACTTCCTGTCTCAGAGGAGGGGGTGGCCGACAAGGGGCTTTGTATCAGTAATATAAAAATATAATGGATTTTGTGGAAAACTGGGACATTTTTGTTTGTTCTCATAAAAGATTCCTGCTGGAAGTTTTATTTTAAAGTTGGCTTTTAGCTTTTTTTTTCTTTCTGTGACTTACATGGATCCTGATCTGATTTTCTGCTTTCACGGCCTTTTTTGAAAAAAATCTAAAATATTTAATTCAACATTAGCTGTGCTTACAAGCTACATAGCAGAATAAAATCACATTACAAACATTGTAGTATTAGATTTTATCACCATTTATTTCTTCTAGCCTGTCCAGGGATTTCTTCGTGTTCAGTAGAACTAATTTGCAGTCAGACACTGAGGTCTTCGAGAAGGCCAGCAGGCTCCAGAAATTAATTTATCCAAATAACCGATCCCTCCTAGGCCAACCATAGAGGGACACCAGAATGGCCTAAGCAGGCAGAGCCTCCTTTTGAAGTCTGGAATGTTTTGACTGACTTGAAACAGGCGGCTGGAATGAAAGGATAATTTTCAGTGACCCAGGGGAATTTTTTTTGCCATTTTCAAATATTAGGTAAAACAAAGAGAAATTGCCTGCTCTAATTTAGAAAGACTTAGTAATCAGGAAGGCGACCAGACTGAGAATAAAGTTCCAAGGTGTATATATATATATATATATAGCAGAAGCTTATTTACTAAGCTTAAATTGCTGGCAAAAGTCGAAATTATTATACCCTTAAAAGCAAATCTTCCAGGGATGTATTTTAGTCAGTATCTCTGCATTTTCATCACCTATACCTGCATTATTTTCTTAGTATTAGAAAAGAAAGTTAATTGCTTTATCACCAGCTAAAAATAGTGCCATTATAATCTTAATTTTATTAAACAAACAGGAGGTTGTAATTTAAATTAACCTACTCTACTAAACTGGTTTACAAGAAGCACTGAGTAGATATTTCATATTTGTCAAATTTTCAAAACATTAGCAGAATTTATGGCCATTAATCCTTTAAAGCAAACGGTCACATTCCCTGAAGCATAGGAGAATCCAGGTGTAACAAATGATTTTTGATGACTAGGTCAGAGGAGTAGATCAAAGTCATTTTGACGAGATTTCTTCCTTATACTCTAGATAAATATTTATTGTTGCCTAAGAAAAAATACCTTTTCTGGTTTTGGTGAAAAAAATGAATTAAAAGTAGGATTTGGTAACTAACTGCACTGTAAGATAGAAATAGGAAATACTTCTTTTCACACAATGCATTCTATGCACATATGTATTATGCATGTAACATGTTATGCACGTAGTATATGCAATCATGCACATAATATAATAGCATTAGTTAGGAAAAAGGATTAAATAATACTTGTAATCTAACAGTTCTGGATACTAGGAGATGCCAACTGGTTTTTAAGGATTTAAGCTTTATTTTACAGTTTTGGAGATTTACAAAGTAATTTAGGTACTGTTGCGGTCACAAGGATGCCAATCCTGTTGCTGGCACTTGGTCATTCTTAAACTGGTAAAGTATGTCTTGAATTAATTTAAATGAAAAACAAATTGTGATTTTATTGATTTTGATTTGTTTTCAGGCTTGTTTGCTAGTTTTGAATTGGAGTGATTGAAACTCTACATTCTCATTACTGAAGTTGTCAAAACTTTTCCTCTAAGTTTCATCTCTTTGTACCCATTTTCCATTTTATTGGCAGCCCTTGCAAAGCAAAAGTACATGATAAATGTAAGAAAAATCTCTGAAGGCAGAGTGGTCTAGTGGAAGGTGACATTCACATTATTTTTGGGTGTTACAGAGATAAAATAATATTATCATTCACCTTTATACCATCTTCAGGTTTTTCTTTTGGTTACTAAAATTCTGAGTTAAAAATTGTCAGCTCTTTAGTAAGTTGTGGGAAATAGATTGTGGAAAAGAAGATAATTGAGAAGTTTAAGTAATAGTTGACTGGAAGCCAGCAATGTTGATGAATTTAGGTAGGAAGGGGAGTTAAGCTATCTTTGGTAATAAGAACTAAGACTCTACGTAAGAACATGGTAGAGATTTGAGAAATGTATGCAGGTGAAAATGTAGGAGGAAAGGGAAAGGAGGGATTGGGATGAACTGGGAGATTGGGACTGACATATATATACCACTGACATTATGTATAAAATAGAGAACTAAGGAGAAACTACTGTATAGCTCAGAGAACTCTACTCAGTGCTCTGGGTGACCTAAATTAAAATTAAAAGAAGAGGAGAGATACGTGTACATATAGGTGATTCACTTTTCTATAACATTGTAAAGCAATGACAATTAATTGTAAAAGAAAACATAGGAGGATAATTAGGAGATAATAGTTGCTTAGGAAATGGCAACCCACTCCAGTGTTCTTGCCTGGAGAATCCCAGGGACGGGGGAGCCTGGTGGGCTTCCGTCTGTGGGTCGCACAGAGTTGGACACGACTGAAGTGACTTAGCAGCAGCAGCATGGGTTTCCCTGGTGACTCAGTGGTAAAGAACCTTCCTACCAATGCGGGAGACACAGGTTTGATCTCTGGGTTGGAAGGATACCCTGGAGTAGGAAATGGCAACCCACTCCAGTATTCTTGCCTGGGAAATGCCATGGACAGAGGAGCATTGTGGGCTACAGTCCATGGGGTCACAAAAGAGTCAGACCCAACTTAGCAACTAAACAATAGCAAGTGGCTTATACTAGAGGACTATGTTGAAGAATGTGTATTATCCTTTGACTCATGGGAAGAAAATAGAATTTCTAATTTTGCCCTTTTAAAAAACATATATCTTGTGTGGATTTTATATGTAATGTATTAGTAAAGCACTGTTTGAATATAATGTGTATAGATATGTGTTGCTCTTTTTTTTTTTAACTGATTAAGAATTAATGTTTAAAAACTGTTTGGAAATGGTTAATTTTCATAATAGCTTATATGCTTCATCCCACATATTTTCCATTAGGAATCAATGATTGTGTATGTTGATCAGAAAATTAAGTAATTGAAATATGAAACTACTTTATGCTCATGATTAATAAATGAATATAAGTATTTTCAATTTGGAGATAAATATTTTGTATTTTTCTCTGTGTTCTGAACAATACATCTCAATGGGCTTAGTCATATTTTATCTTTAAAAAGTAATACTATTTTTAAATTAATATCATTGCAATGTGAATGCGTACCATGTTTCCATATAATAATGAGGAATACTGGGTTAAAGGTAGTTGATCATTTCTTTAAAATTAAACTAATGGACTTCACGATAGCTTTATTTTTCTCAACACTATTCATAAATTTGTCTCTTCTTTCCAAGTTACTATAACTTTGACTGCTGGATAATTAACACTGTAGTTGAACTGGAAGTAAAAGTGTTAGTCGCTCAGTCGTGTCCAACTCTGCAACTCCATGTAGCCTGCCAGGCTCTTCTGTCCATGGAATTCTTCAGGCAGGAATTGGAGTGGGTTGCCATTCGCTTCTCCAGGGGATCTTCCTGAACCAGGGATCGAATCTTGTTCTCCTACATTTCAGGTAGATTCTTTACTGTCTAAGTCACCAGGGAAGCCCTACTTGGTAATAAAAGACCTAGTGAGGATGGACTGCTTTTTTTTTTTTTTTTTCCCTAAATGTGTAAAAGATTTTCATGTAGAAGAGGAGTTCATCTTAGTAGGTTTAACTACAAATGACAGAGGATCAAAAGTTCAGTTTTGGACAGTTTAAGAGGTTTTGCAGATGTGTGGGCAATTTCTGTACACAGCTTGAAAATTTGGACTTGGGTTTCTATTAATAGAATGGACTGGCCTAAAAGTACAGACTTGGTGTCATCAGCAAGTAGAGGATACTGAAGACATTATGGGAGGTAACACAGGACAAGTGTGTTGGGAACGAAAAGGACCAAACAAGAGACAATTTAGAGGGATATAAGTTGGGAGTTGGTGATGGACAGGGAGGCCTGGTGTGCTGTGATTCATGGGGTCGCAAAGAGTTGGACACGACTGAGCAACTGAACTGAACTGAAGATTCAGGGAGAGGATGAGGAGCCAAGTATGAGGTCTGAGATGCAGTTGGAGAGGTAGATGAACCAGAGATAGAGAACTTGCAGAAGAGGGATAGTCAGTGGTGCCAGGTTCCTTTGAGGGATTAAGATGTATAAGTACTGAAAGGTATGTAATGGACAATACCCCATTTGTCCTAGTGGCTTTATGGAATAGTGAAGGGTAGAATCCAGATTACTTTTGTTGATATGTAAATGGAAACTGAGATACTGTGATTCAACCTCCCTTACCAGCAGCTTGGCTGAGTTGGGAGAGTTAGAGATTTAAGTAGAAGGAGATGGATGGAGGAGGGTTTTTGGAGGTGAAGGTGTCTATGTAGGGAAAATCCAGGGGCCCATCCTTCCTCTTCTGATCCTAAACTCCCTCCATGCTTCCTCCATGCCCCTCCTCGTATGCCCCTCCTTTTCAGAGAGCACAGTACTATAGGAAATGGGAGAAGTATTTTAAAAAGCTATATTTTTGGTCATAGGATATTTATATTTGCTAGTAGCAGGTAATCATTTGCATGTTCCTGGCTGAGGATCAACTTGGACTAACTGTCATGGTTCTAAAAGTTATACTTTTTCCCCTTGAGTTCATGTATTCGGTGCCCACTTCTCAGCCTGAGAGAAGCCTCCTCCTCCTCCTATTCTGAAGTCAAAGGCCAACCCCTCTGTTAACTCTGCTTTGGTAACATCAACTCATTGGATTCTCTCTTCTGTGATCCTTTAAGAGCTCTACTGTGGTTCTTAGTAAGTTGATTCACAACTAGCTATTCACACATCTCTCTTCCAATGAGCTCACAGAGGAGCACCTGTCCTGTGTCTTAATCACTAGCCTATCATGTTGCCTGGCACTTAGTGGTTACTCAGTTCATGTTGCTTGAATGAATGAATGGATAAGGAAAGATGTGAGAAAAAACAAACCATGAGTATTGGGAGGGGCACCAACATACTGTCTTTGTGGCTGTAGGTTTTTTGTACTCCTGATACTCACCTGTGTGTAAATAGCTAATGACCATCATGACCAATAAAGAGTGGCTGATTATTACAGTTAATTGGGATCGTGTTTTTACACCATGATCCCTGTTTATTCAAAATAGAAATATACTTTATTAATCTCAGTCTTTTGAAAAGAATATGTTTGTGTGTATAATATGTCAAATAGAGATATACTTAGCTTATTACAGTCATCGTTAGTTGTCAAGAATGAGAAACAAAATTAAAATTTCAAAGGGCACTTTGAATTGCAAACTGTTCTGTACTCTAAATACTATACAATTATAGTTTTAATAGAGGCTATAACACTCAGTGGACTATTGTTGGGAAAGTTTTGTTTGCTTTTAATTCTTGACAGTGTTTATTCCCACAGCATAAGAATCATCAAAGAAAGTGAAATACAGATTAGTGTAAAAAAATGCTTGGGTTAAGAAATGTTTTACATAATTTTCTGTTTTCTTTCATTTCTTCTAAACTTGGCACTTTTCTGTCATGGTAACGTCCTGATATAAACTGTATCAGTAGTAAAAATGTGCTGGTGCATAATTAATTAGCTTATTACTTTGATGTTGTATGGATTCAACTTGATTGTGAACTTGTGGTTAAGTGCCAGCAACTGAACACTGCATTTGTTCTAAAAGGATAAATGAGATTAATTTCTCTTAGACTTAGTATCCAGGCATTGGGAAGGGGAGGATTGTTGAGGGAGAGCATGGCTTTCAGGTCATGTGACTTGAGTTCTCATTTGGCCATTGTCACTGACTGACTTTGTGACTCACATCAAGTTACTCATCTGGCCTTCCTTGTTCGAAAAATAAACTAGTAAAATGTCATGGAGTTGCGAGAAATGTATGATAGAGTAGTTTGCCTCTGGTAGCTACTCAACTAACATTGGTCAGTCTCTTTCTTCTAAAACAATTTTTTTATGCTTTCTCTTATTCAACACTAAATATAAGTACCTCATTGTTCTTTTTTACCTTGCTGCCAGGTAGGATGATTGGAGGCAAGTTTAGTGCTGATAATGGAGATTTGTCTTATTCTAGGTCTTTGTATAGTTCTCTGCTTTTTGTCCTTTTTATTCATTTATATGTCTTTAAGTTTTCAAATGCTGCTCTATTTCTGTACGAATAGTACATTGAAAATGAAACTTCCAGATACAGAGAAAAGCTATTTAAAGCAAATCACCTGGATTACCTACTACCGAGAAATAACCTTTGTTAATAAAAGATATATACCATACCAGACATTTCTTGATGCATATGTGCAGAACACACAGCTTTCTTCAATGCTATTATTCCTCCACATAAAGAGAACTCTTATAATTCATACAAAAAATTAGAAACTACCTTCATACAAAGAGAAGAGGATAAAAATGAGCCCACTTCTCCCTTTCTCTCTCATCAGTTTTTTGCTATTTTTTACATTGTCATGATTTATAACAGTATCTTATGAAAATCCTAATAGTTGTTTCATCTCAAGTACTGAATATTCTTTACTATCTCAGTGAGTCGAGTATTTATTACTCTTTTTTGTTTGTTTTGAAATTTTTGGTAGAGTGAATTTTCAAGAACCACCCGTGGGGTGCTGTGTCCCCTGATTTTGTGCTCTCTACACATTGCAGTTATGGTCTTCTCTCATAGCTGTGAAATGTTGGTTTCCTTACTCATCTGGGATCGTGTCTGACTTTGGCTTTTTATTGCTTACATCTGGTAGTGATGCTGGAATATAGTAGGTACTCAAACGATATTTAGTGAAATGAAGAATAGCTCAACAAATTAGTTCAGTCTGCATGAGGACGTGTTGAAGGTTTCTCAGTAGGAAATTAAACTCTCAGTTTTTTAGCACCATTAATCTGGCTTTTATGGACAGGGTAGTTTTTAAAGAGACTAAGTGAAGAAGACTCCTTCGGAGACTTTTCCAGTAGTGGGTGAGAGATGAAGATGAACTCAGCATATTCTTCAAAGATGTCAAAGCAGTTAGAATGAAAAGATGAAAGACTTATTACAAAGAAAGAATGAGAGATCTTGATGAATGGTTGATGGGATGTCTTTAGTCACATGGTTCTTCAGCTTGGGAAACCCCTTTTCTCCTATTGACATATTTAAATTTAAATATTTATGTTCAATTAAAAACCCATCATCAGTTGGCTTATACCACAATAATGCCACATAACAAACTCAACCCCTCCATGGCTTACAACAGCAGACATGTGTTCTCATACCAAGAGTCTGCAGGTTGGCTGTGTTAGGCTGATCTTGGCTAGGCTCAGCTGGGCACCTACGTTTTAGGCTGGTTACCCATATAAATGCAGAGTTCCAAAGAAGAGCAAGGAGAGATAAGAAAGCCTTCCTCAGTGATCAGTGCAAAGAAATAGAGGAAAACAATAGAATAGGAAAGACTAGAGATCTCTTCAAGAAAATAAGAGATACCAAGGGAACATTTCATGCAAGGAGGGACTCAATAAAGGACAGAAATGGTATGAACCTAACAGAAGCAGAAGATATTAAGAAGAGGTGGCAAGGATATGCAGAAAAACAATACAAAAAAGATCTTCACAATCCAGATAATCACAATGGTGTGATCATTCACCTAGAGCCAGACATCCTAGAATACGAAGTCAAGTGGGCCTTAGGAAGCATCACTACAAACAAAGCTAGTGGAAGTGATGGAATTCCAGTTGAGCAATTTCAAATCCTAAAAGATGATGTTGTGAAAGTGCTGCATTCAATATGGCAGCAAATTTGGAAAACTCAGCAGTGGCCACAGGACCGGAAAAAGTCAGTTTTCCAAGCCCAAAGAAAGACAATGTCAAAGAATGCTCAAACTACTGTATACAGTTGCACTCATCTCACACACTAGTAAAGTAATGCTCAAAATGCTCCAAGCCAGGCTTCAGCAATACATGAACTGTGAACTTCCAGATGTTCAAACTTGATTTAGAAAAGGGAGAGGAACCAGAGATCAAATTCCAACATCCACTGGATCATCAAAAAAGCAAGAGAGTTCCAGAAAAACATCTATTTTTGCTTCATTGACTATGCCAAAGCCTTTGACTGCATGGATCACCACAAACTGTGGAAAATTCTTCAAGAGATGGGAATACCAGACCACCTGACCTGCCTCGTGAGAAACCTGTATGCAGGTCAGGAAGCAACAGGTTAGAACGACATGGAACAATAGATGGGTTCCAAATAGGAAAAGGAGTACGTCAAGGCTGTATATTGTCACCCTGCTTATTTAACTTCTCTGCAGAGTACATCATGAGAAATGCTGGGCTGGATGAAGCACAAGCTGGAATCAAGATTGCTGGGAGAAATATCAATAACCTCAGATATGCAGATGACACCATCCTTATGGCAGAAAGTGAAGAAGAACTAAAGAGCCTCTTGATGAAATTGAAAGAAGAGAGTGAAAAAGTTAGCTTAAAACCCAACATTCAGAAAACTAAGATCATGGTATCTGGTCCCATCACTTCATGGCAAATAAATGGGGGACAGTGGAAACAGTGGCAGACTTTATTTTGGGGGGCTCAAAAATCACTGCAGATGTGAAATTAAAAGATGCTTACTCCTTGGAAAAAAAGTTATGACCAACCTAGACAGCATATTAAAAACCAGAGACATTACTTTGCAACAAAGTTCCATCTAGTCAGGGCTATGGTTTTTCCAGTAGCCATGTATGGAATGTGAGAGTTGAACTATAAAGAAAGCTGAGCACTGAAAAATGGATACTTTTGAACTGTGGTGTTGGAGAAGACTCTTGAGAGTCCCTTGGCTTGCAAGGAGATCCAACCAGTCCATTCTAAAGGAAATCAGTTCTGAATGTTCATTGGAAGGACTGATGTTGAAGGTGAAACTCCAATACTTTGGCCAGCTGATGCAAAGAACTGACTCATTTGAAAAGATCCTGATGCTGGGAAAGATTGAAAGCAGGAGGAGAAGGGGACAACTGAGGATGAGATGATTGGAGATCACTGACTCAATGGACATAAGTTTGAGAAAACTCTGGGAGTTGGTGATGGACAGGGAGGTCTGGCCTGCTGCAGTCCATGGGGTCGCAAAGAGTCGGACACGACTGAGCGACTGAACTGAACTGAACTGGACTGTGTCTGCTTTAAGGTTTGCTTTGGTTTAGATTTTCTCTCTTTCTTGTCATACCAGGTCTAATGACTACTTGAAACTGCACAAATGTAAAAGCAAGCACACTTAAGGTTTTACTAGTGTCACATCTACTCACATCCTGTGGGTTGAAGAAACTCACATGGTCAAGCCCAACTTTAATAAAACAATACCACATTTTATTATAGGTTAAAATAATTATTGTGGGATGGTAAGATGATATATAGTTACAGAATAACAATCTAAAATATCATACCCCTTATCTATGATTCTCAGCTAGAAACATTGTGGTTTGGTTCTGAATTCTCATGGCATTTTGTTTGTGAATAGCACTTTCTTCTTTGTACTGTTCAAACATTAATTCTTTAAACCAGAAAATGGTTCATTATCTTTAACAACAATGACATTGTACTCTCCAGTGTAACAGATTCAAGTGTATAGTAAAAATGCTATGAATTTAAACCTTCTCTAAGTATATTTTTGAAATAAAAATGGCATTCCATTTCTGTACAATTGTAGCATATTTGTAGGTAAATCCTTCGTGAAACGTGTAGAGATATTTTATTTTTTTGTGTTTCTTTTTACATTCTGTTCACCCACATTGGCTAAGATGCTGCTGAAAATGGAAGTTCATGGAAGTCGAGATGCATTGAAGTTCACTCAGAAAGGAACATGTATAGTCCAGGGCCATATTATTAGTTTCCTCTGTTTAAGAAGTTCTAAAACTTTTCTGGACAGATGAATAAGATATTTTAGGGGTAGCTTTCTTCCTATATTAGCCTACTTTTAAAGCAGCTTTATTAAGCAGCAGTCTGTCTAGTTTGTTTTTTTTTTGTATGAAAGCAGTTTCTAAAATAAATAATTTATTGCATGAATTGTAAAAAGTTGACTTTATGTGGAGGAATGATTTCATTGAAGGTTTTTTAAACAATTATCTATATATTTATGGCTATGCTGGGTCTTTGTTGCTGTGGAGGTTTTTCTCTCTAGTTGTGGCAAGTGGGGGCTACTCTCTAGTTGCAGGGTGCAGGATTCTCAGTGCATTGGCTTCTCTTGTTGCGTGCCATTGGTTGTAGGGTGCGCAGACTTGCATAGTTGCAGACCATGGGCTCCGTGGTTGCGGCTACTGGGCTCTAGAGCATAAGCTCAACAGTGGTGGCGAACCGGCTCTGTTGCTCTGTGGCATGTGGGATCTTCCCAGATCAGGGATTGAACCCGTGTCTCCTGAATTGGCAGATGGACTCTTTACCACTGAGCCACCAGGGAAGCCCTGGTTGTTGTTGTTTTTTGTTTTTTTTTTCAATATTTACAAAGTTGTGTGATTTAGACTACTTCCAGAAAAATGATGTATTTGCTTACTTTAAGAAGTCAAACAAAATGATATGTTATGAGACATGACATGGTGATATATTGTGGCCACCTTGATTGTGCAGTAGAATAAGGGTAACAAAATATATTTTCTCTGGATAACTGGAAACAGTGCCCTCTTGGAAAAAGTTTGTTCTGGTGATTTCTGTACATTTATTGTTTGACTGAAGACTCAAGGAAGAATTTGGATAAGTTTTCCTGTCTGATGGAGAGAGAAATGAATCCAAAGAAAGGAGAAGGTGCAGAGTAGCAGCACAGAGACACAGGTCACCCCACTTGAACACTACAACATGAAGGGTCCCTTAGGCAGAGCATCACCTTTAAACCTAACAAACCATGATCAGATTCATTGACAAAGTTGGTTAAGAGATGGGTAAGGATGTAATGATTTCATAATTTATTATTCTGCTTTAACTTAAAAGACATGTTATAGTTAATGTAAATGTTTTGATAGTAGATCAAGCCTTTTCCTTTAAGGATAGACCCAGGTTTGGAACTCAGAATCTTCTTTTCTCACTTCCTTCCCACAGGATGAATATATATTCTTATTTCTTCTCCCTGTAAAAGAGACAGCTGGTCTGCACCTTGCTTTTTGCATTTACTACTTCTTGGAGATCTTTCCATATCAGTATAAAGAGGGTTACTTTATCCATTTTATAAATGTATGAAGGGTAAGTCATGTCCAACTCTTTGCAACCCCATGGACTATACAGTCCATGGAATTATCCAAGCCAGAATACTGGAGTGGGTACCTTTTCCCTTCTCCAGGGGATCTTCCCAACCCAGGGATAGAACCCAGATCTGCTTTGCAGGCAGATTCTTTACCAACTGAGCTATGAGGGAAGAAGTATAGTGTTCCATTGAATGGCGTTGCCATTATGATGCACATTGGGAGGCTTTCTAATTTTTTATTACAAGCAATGTTATGTGATCTTAGAAACATGTCATATTGCATGTGCACAATTATATATGTAGGATAAATTCCCAGGAGTGGGATTGCTGCATCAGAGAGCACATGCATTAGTAATTTTTACAGCCCCTGCCGGCTTGCTCTTGAAGGTATTGTGCCTGTGTTCTCGGCTTTGCTTAGACAGTATATTATCAAACTGAAAGTTTTGTCAGGTTGAGAGTGGGAAAACTTGTTGAAATCTCAATGTGGTTTTAATGAGCATTTCTCTTATTAGGAAAGGAAGTATGTGTAATGGTTAAGAGCACCTACTCTGCATCCCAGCTGCTCAGGGTTAAATTTGGGCTCCACTGCTTACCAGCTCTGAGAACTTGGGCAAATTTTTACCTTCTCAGTGCCTCCATTTCCTGTGCTTCTATTGAAAAGCATATTAACTACCTTATAGGGTTGCTTTAATAATTAAATATGTTAACATATGTATATAGCTAGACTGGTATCTGGCACAAGGTATGTTTGGGCTATTATTATTGTTGCTATTATTGTTGCTGCTGCTGCTGATGCTAAGTCGCTTCAGTCGTGTCCCACTCTGTGCGACCCCATAGACAGCAGCCCACCAGGCTCCTCTGTCCCTGGGATTCTCCAGGCAAGAACACTGGAGTGGGTTGCCATTTCCTTCTCCAAAGCAAGCAAGTGAAAAGTGAAAGTGAAGTTGCTCTGTCGTGTCCGACTCGTAGCGACCCCATGGACTGCAGCCTACCAGGCTCCTCCGTCCATGGGATTTTCCAGGCAAGAGGACTGGAGTGGGGTGCCATTGCCTTCTCCAGCTATTATTGTTAGTGCGGTTGAATATCTCTATATGTTTGAGCCAATTTTCTTCCTTTTCTATGAATTTTAATCCTTTCCTCTTATTGTTATTTGCTAGTCTTTCTCTTATAGATTTTTATGAGCTTTTAACATGTTAAGTTTAACCCTTTATATACATTCTGCAAATATTTTTGCATATTCTGTTGCTTATCTTTTATTTTCATCTATGATATTTTATCAGGCTCACTTTCTAAAAATTTACTTATTTTATTTTGAGAATAATTACTTTGCATTATGGTGATGGTTTTTGCCATAAATCAACATGAATCAGTCACCGGTATACATGTGACCCCCTCATCTGTCAGACTCGCTTTTGACATTTATGTAGTTGAATTTATCAGTCTTTTCTTCTGTGGTTTTAGGATTTTGTCTCATAGTTAGAGAAGCCTTTCCCACTTTCAGGTTATAAGCAATTCTCCACAGGGTTTTTCTCTAGCACTTTTACGATTTCACTTTTTTTTTTTTTTTACATTTAAATCTTTAATCCATTTGGAATTTATACTGGTATATCGTTATAGAAAATTTTTTAATTTGCTTTTATCAAAGATATTTTCCCAAGCGTTGGTTTTTAAGCAACAACAACAAACACTTTTCACACACAGAGTGCATCTTATGTAATATAATTGAAACTGAAAAATCACAATAACCAGTGTAATAGGTATATGTAGGTTTGAGAAGAACCCCCCACAATATCTGTCTCCATGTTGCACTGATGGATAAGGGTATGCATCACGTCTCACCGTCAGGGAGAATACTTTGAGGTAAAGAATACTGAAATAGGGACTTCTCTGGTGGCCCATTGCTTAAGACTTCACCTTTCAATCTCTGCTCAGGGAATTAAGATTTCTTATGCCCTGTGGCTAAAAAACCAAAACATTAAAGAGAAACAATATTGTAACACATTCAATACTTTAAAAATGGTTCACATAAAAAAAGAGAAAGAATACTGAGATAAACAAACAAACAGATTAAACCAGGGCCACCCTGTCTCACTGCATTCATGAATTAAATGGAACCTTGAACTGGTAATTCTAAAGACTGGCCTCCTTCACAGACCGTCTTTGCCGATCAACTTCTTTCCTTTTCTAAGTGCTTTTCCTTTGGCTCTTCCTTGGCAGACCTAATCACAGGGGTGGGATTTTAATCCTCTCTGTGGAAGTCAATGAAGAGTACATCTTTTCAGTTTCTCTATTTTAATTACAAAGTAATCCAAAGAGAAGTTTGGAAGGGGTAATAAAGCTGACTGTGCTAGTGAACTCTGCTTTTCTGGTTTCCAGGGCATTTGAAGTACTGATATTTGAGGAAGGAGCTGGCTGTGTTCTCCAAGCTGGCCATGGCTGTTGTAGCACCCACAAAAATCTGTTAGATCAGAAAATTATGGAATGCGGAGGGTGGCAAACTCTGCTGCTATAAAAGCATTCCTAAACTTCACAGTCTTTTTGGACATGAGGGGAGAACGTGGCTTCTCCTATGTGGGTGGTCACCCTGAGGGTCATCTATTCCTCTTACAAATTGCTAGGGAATGAAAAAATGAATAAATTTAACAAAAGTATATTTGTTGCTTTGTTACTGCTAACTACAAGGTGTGCTTATTAATTAAGATATATTCTATAAACAACCTAAAGAGCTGTGTCACAGTACCTTCTAGTCAACCCTCATATTTATTGAGCCAGTAGTCCTCAACCTTGACTCTAGACCAAACCTAAGGCACTTGGCCTGGGTCCAGACCTAGAGATTCTGATGTGCTGCCAGGGTTGAGAACCAGCGCATTAATCTTCATTTTATTTTATTTTTGTGTGAAGTCCCATAGTGGAGGATAGAAATCAGAGCTTCTTAAAATGAAGTCTTTGGTCCACCTGGATCAGAAGCACCTCCAAGGTACTTAAGAGACTTCACCCAAGGTTTCCCAAGGCAGAATCTCTGGATGTAGAGGCCAGAAGTCTGCATTCATAAGCATCCCAGGTGATTTTGATGTTCACTAAAGTTTGAGAAATGTATTTCCCTGGTGGCTCATTGGTAAAGAATCTGCCTGCCAGTGTAGAAGACACAGGTTCAATCTCTGGTCTGGGAAGATCTCTTGGAGAAGGAAATGGCAACCCACATCAGTGTTCTTCCCTGGAAATCCCCATGGACGGAGGATCCTGGCGGGCTATAGTCCATGGCATCACAGAGTTAGACACAGCTTAGCAACAACACAAAGTTTGAGAACTGATGTGAAAGTAAGACCTGGAATATTTGAAACTAAAAAATTCCTATGAATTTTATTATTGTGGAGATAGGAAAGAAATGTTGCATCTCTCTTTCTCTGGACAAGTTTTAGAAGATCTACTTTATAAGAGATTTGAAAATAAATGTAAATTTAAATATGAATTTTAGTAGCAAAAATGTACATCAAGGAGAGAATAATAGAAATCTCGTTGGGTGGTTTATAAAGATATTTGATAGCTATCTTAGAATGGGGCTTGAAAAAAATCTAAATAGCATACCTGTATTTTACATGTTTTAAAATTCATTGATTTACAAATTTGAAAGTTTTTTTTTTTAATGACTTGAGCAAATCTCACTTACTATTAAATGCAAGCTGAACACCAGCAAAAATCCATCCATAATCAGTCATGCAGTTAGTGATTTTATTTCTACAGTGTTATATTTTTTAAGTTGAAATTCTTAAAAGTTAGAGTAAGTGAAAATGTGATCTGTATTATTTGTTTCCTATCCAGAAAGAGATGTGCGGTAAAGCAAATACATGAACACATTCACCTGCTAAAAGATAATTTCATAAAGAATATATAAAAAGTTATTTAAACCAGGAAATGATCATGTTATCTATAGAAACTATTGATATAATTTAGGTGCTTTTCACTCCAAGGAGTACCTGATATTGAAATGTCCAAAAACTGGAAGCACCATTGAGTTGTGAAGCCATCAGAGTGGTAATTAATAAGCACATGGGCCTAGAATTGGAGTCATTTGGGTTCAAGTCTAGATTTTTTTTTTTGCTGTGCTTTATGGCAGGGGTCCTCAGGGATCTAATGCCTGATGATCTGAGGTGGAGCTGATGTAATAAAAATAGAAATAAAGTGCGCAATCAGACTTTCCTGGTTGCCAGGTTGGTAAAGAATCTGCCTGCGATGTGGGAGACCTGGGTTCGATTCCTGGGTTGGGAAGATCCCCTGGAGAAGGGAACGGCTACCCACTTCAGTATTCTGGCCTGGAGAATTCCATGGACAGAGGAGTCTGGCAGGCTACAGTCCATGGGGTCGCAAAGAGTCGCAAAGGACTGAGTGCTTTCACGAAGCACACAATAAAGGTAATGCACCTGAATCATCCTGAAACCATCCCTTCGCACCCTGATTCATGGAAAAATTGTCTCCCACGAAACTGGTTGCTGGTGCCAAAAAGGCTAGGGACCGCTGCTTTATAGGAAGAGTGGGGTCATCACTAACCTTCAGCAAACATTGACTGTCATTTGTTATAGAAGCTGTATTCCTAATATCAGGTTAGCATCAAGGCTCAGGTAGTGTGTGTGTGTATTCCAGCAATGGCACTGTTAGTCAGGTTTTCCCAAGAAACAGAACCAGTAGGAGGTTTATTATAAGGACTTGGCTTCCTTGATTATGGAGCCTGAGAAGTCACAGGGGTGAGTTTCAGTCTCAAGTCCTGAGTCTGAAGGCCTGAGAAACCAGGGGAACCAATGCTGTTAATCCTAGTTTGAGGGATGAAAAGATAATAGATATCTCAGCCTAACAGTGAGGCAGGAGAAAAGGGCTGATTTCTCCTTCCTTCACCTGTGTTCTAATCAGGTCCCCAATGGATTAAATGATGTTCACCCATTTTGGGGACATTCCTAAGGCCACTGATTCAAATGCTAATCTCATCTGGAAACACCCCCATAGACATCTCCAGAAATAATGTTTAATCTGGGCACTGTGGCCATTTGACATAGAAAATAACCATCACAGCATCAAGGATACCCTTGTGAAAGAGTACATTTCAATATTCCAAGTATGTAAACCTCAAGGATAGGTCTGTATGCTGACCTCCCATCTTTATTTGGGAGTGCTGAAGGCTGTCTTTTTTTTTCCCTTTGAACACTGTTTATTTAAACTTTTTAACTGTCTTTAGAGATTTAGTAAGACCAGGGCTCTGTGCTAGTCACTGAGCATATAGGGATGAATCCTGACCTCAGGCAGTATATATTCTTGTTGGAAAGAAATACATGTATAGAAGCAATTGTAATTCAATGTCTGAAGTGCTACGATGAAGGTAATAGTTAACTGAATACCAGGTTTATTACACAAAAAAGTCCTTGTTATAATGGTGAGGATAAGGGCAGAACCAACCATTCAGTATCATAAAAATGCTCTCTGCCCTTGGAAGCTAGTAATGACATGTACTCAGCTATTAATAAATAAAGGCAAGTGGATAAGTTTAACCAGATGCTTTTAAAAAGAGGCAAGATTGTTGAAGAGCTCTTGACTAGGGGTTTAAAAGTCTTGGTGGTTGTCGAGGCTGCTTCCTGCTTGCTGTCTGAGTTATACCAATTTCTTTATCACTATGCTGGAGGATCCTTAACTGTAAAGTTTTAAATTCAAAGTTATAATCTATGATTTTATTAAATAGCAAGTATTACTAGATAAAAATACAGTGTGTTCAGTAACATTTTAACGTCAGATTAAACAACAGATTTTTTTTTTTTTGGTATAAGTACATTCCAAATGTTTCATGGGACATCCTTATACTGAAAATTATTCTTTATCTGACATTAAAATTTAATTGGGCATCCTATATTTTTATCTGCTAAATCTGGCAATCCTATAAGAAATCTTGAGTGAATTAGAATTACTGAAGTCTAGACCTGCCAGTGTGTGTGCTGAGAACTGAAAAGCCTTATACTTTCTTGTCCTGTAAAAGTAATATGTGGAGCATGAGAAAAATAATGAGAAGAAAAAGGATCTGAAAAGCAGTCAGAAGAAAAGATGTATACAGACTAGGAAGCATCGTGGCTCATGCATCTGTCCTTCCAGCATTCAGCAAGTCCTTTTTGTATCATCTAGTCTGGATGGAATATCATAAGGGGAAAGAAATACTCTAGTGTTGCATATTTTGAAGATCCCAATGATGAACGTTTTTTTGCGAGCTGTGTCATAAGAATCTTTTGGTTTTTCTGGGTTCAGATTTTACAAAAACTTATCAAGCATCTAATATATATCAGGTACCATCTGTGGTACTTTGACATGCTTGTCTCATAAAATGAGGGATTCCCAGATGGCTCAGATGGTAAAGAATCTGCCTGCAATGCAGGAGACCTGGGTTCAATCCCTGGGTCTAGAATATCCCCTGGAAAAGGAAATGGCAACCCACTGTAGTATTCTTGCTTGGGAAATCCCATGGACAGAGGAGCCTGGAGGGCTACAGTTCATGGGGTCGCAAAGAGTCAGATAGAGCTGAGCAACCACGCTTTTTCATAAAATGAAGGATAGTGTTAGTAGGTCCTAGAATTAACAGAGCTTCACTGAGTCTGAAAATTCTGGTATGAAAACAGACAAGATGCAGTGGTGGCTGTTGCTTTGCTTACACGTACCTAACACTTCCCCTGTAAATCCACAGTTCATCATCATTTGAGCCTGAGAAGGATGAGAAAGACTTCTGTAGCTAAAACAGTTGAGTGCACATTATTTTCAGTTTCCAGAAAAATTGACTTACAAGCTTGGTTTTTTCCAAACTCCGTGCAACTCTACAATACTCTGTTAGTGGACCATTCTCTTGACTTTGTATAGCTGTGGCAGGATTACTACTGTATTTCCAAGTGTCCATTTCCCCCAAGGAGCATGCTTCTTCCACTACAAAGCCCAGAATTGTTTTGACATCCAGCATGTACAAATTCAGGTTTTTCTTCCTTTTCTTTACATTGAAGGAGTATAAAATATGGCCCAGTTTATGCTTTCAATCATCTAAATTTGTCCAGGCATGATAGAGGATGCCATACAATTTTCTTTTGGTAGTTAGAGCTTTACTGACATAATTGCAGCCCAATCACATATCTAGGATAACTAGTACAATATGTACATATTTAATTCAAAGTTTCCTGGAGGATTTCAGGCAAATAATGACTATGTTTTAAGTCATCTCAAAAAAGAAACAAAAACAGAGACTCAAAAGTGAAAGTGCTTTTTCATCATCTGGGCAAGATTGCTCTAGGCAAATGTGTTTATTCCTTCTTTTGACATCCTTCCCCTGCCCCCACCCCCTGACACTCTCCTTTCATGCTAGACTTTGCTTTATATTCTAGACTATTCTCTTCCTTCTGTCCCACCACCCACATTTAATATACTATCTTCTTAAAGTCATTTCAAGTGACGTGTAGGTTAATATGATAAGTGTATTCTAATATGCTAATAAAACTTAATGGCTGGCTGAGTTTTTATTCTATATGACATATTTACATTTTAGTGGTGACCTTTTATGGATTAACACCAAGTTGAGGCCAAGGTGGGAAGGTAAGCATGAATTGGAATGGTTAGAGATTAAGGGGGAGTTTTTTGGGACAACATATTTCAGCCCTCATCGAATCATATCACTTAGACCTCTATTTGGATTACATTTGGGTCTGACTTAAGATGTAAACATTCTGAGTGTTCAGCTAAGATGAGGAATCCATGTTGCTTGTAGACATCTTTACGCTTTACAATAGAAAATAAAGTCATAATAAAACTCGCTGTGTGTGTATAAAAACCCTTATGCTGTAGTGAAGTGGTAATAAAATGCTGAATATAGATAATTCCCCTTCATTTGGATCACAGACTTGATTGAAGCAAAAATACAAAAATATCAAGATTGAAGAAGAGACCTTTATTTATTGTTAAGTAGATACTTGACAGGACTTCCCAGGTGGCAGCTAGTGGTAAAGAACCCACCTGTCAATGCAGGAGACATAAGAGATGCGGGTTCGATCCCTGGGTCGGGAAGATCCCTTGGAGGAAGGCATCGTAACCCACTCCAGTGTTCTTGCCTAGAGAATCCCATGGACAGAGAAGCCTGGTGGGCTATAGTTCATGGGGTTGCAAAGAGTCAAACACAAATAAAGTGACTTTGCATGCACAGCACAGCCACTTGACAGCTTACCCAGAATAAAAACCAACTCCAGGCAGGCGATTTCTTCTTTTTTACTAAATGTATACACTGGACTCCTCCAGCAAATAGAAAGATTCCAAAAGTAGGTACACTGGGACACCACTGGAAAATTAGGAGTAAAAGGACAAAGCAGAGTCAAAAACATGGTGGAAAGGGGAGAGGGATCTTATTTTTATATTTATTTAGCTGTGTCAGATCTTAGTTGTGGCACCTACCAGCAATTGAACCTTCATCCCCTGCCCTGAAAGGTGGTTTCTTAACCACTGGACCACCAGGGAAATCCTGGGGAGAGGGATCTTTGAGAGGGGATGAAAAATCCAGAAGAATCCTTCTGGAAATACCACAAGAAGTTGTCTCCTAGCTATTAGGTGTTGTGGTGGCTTCTGACAACAGTAGAAGTTGTAAACCAAGTCTGGTTTCTATTTGCCTCATATATGGAGGTCAGTCTTTCAAATTAGGTTGTTTCTATGCATGTGTGTTTGCTGGCAACATATGTGATCTTTTTTTTCTTTCAAGATGGTTGCAGTGGATAAGAACAAATATATTAATATTCCCACATTTATCCTACATTCACACCTCTCCCCTGAGTATATATTCATCCATTCAGATGCTTCCTGGGCATTCTTTGCATATGGAGAGATATTCAACTTGCCTGAAATGAACATTCCTCTTTGTGTATCTGTTTCATTCCCATTCACCTTGAGAGTTTTCTTTTATTGCTCCCCTGCCAATTCCTCACTTTTAAATCCAATCAATCAAATCCTGCTAATTTTATTACTTTCAGAGTAATTCTCAATCCTTACTGTCAAGTCCATCATAATTACCACCACCCAATTTCAAAAGATTCACTCCTCAAAGTTCCTTGACTGGATTATATCAGTAATTGCCATTAATCCATCTGTCTTCATTCTTGCCCCTTTTGTATGTGGTGTGTACAGCCAGAATGATAGATTTAAAAGACAATTTTACTAAAACTACAGTACCAATCCCAAGGTCTTTGACATAGGGTGTTCTTCATGGCCTGACCATCTCAAACTCTCTGCAACACTTCATCTCACCTCTCACCCTATATTTTATAAGTTTAAAATAATTGGTTGAGTTAAATTCCCCATTCATAAATCTATTAGAGTCATATCAATCCATATTTAAATAATTTGTTGAGCTTTTACAGCCTTCAACTCACCCCTTTTCCTGAAAACCAGAAAATAAGCAATCAAGCACAAAATCTTTGGTCTCCCAGTGGACAGGGACAGAATCTCATTTATTTTCATATGCTTAGCATCACATCATGGGTCTCAACAGGCCCTGGAATCAGACTGCCTTCAGTGTCTCTCTATCAGTTAGGGATAGTGTCCCTGGTGGCTCAGATGGTAAAGAATCTGCCTTCAATGCAGGAGACCCGGCTTCCATCTCTGGGTCGGGAAGATCCCCTGGAGAAGGGAATGGTAATCCACTCCAGTATTCTTATCTGGAGAATTCCATGGACAGAGGAGCCTGGTGGACTATCATCCATGGCCTGGAAAAGAGTTAGACATGACCAAGTGAGTAACACTATCATTTAGGGATGAGCTAGGATGTGAGAGTTGGACTGTGAAGAAAGCTGATCGCCAAAGAATTGATGCTTTTGAACTGTGGTTCTGGAGAAGACTCTTGAGAGTCCCTTGGACTGCAAGGAGATCCAACCAGTCCATTCTAAAGGAGATCAATCCTGGGTGTTCATTGGAAGGACTGATGCTAAAGCTGAAACTCCAATACCAAAGTATTGAACTCCAATACCTCATGCGACGAGTTGACTCACTGGAAAAGACTCTGATGCTGGGAAAGGTTGGGGGCGGGAGGAGAAGGGGACAACCAAGAATGAGATGGCTGGATGGCATCACCGACTCGATGGACATGAGTTTGAGTGAACTCCGGGAGTTGGTGATGGACAGGGAGGCCTGGCGTGCTGTGATTCATGGGGTCGCAAAGAGTCGGACACGACTGAGCAACTGAACTGAACTGAACTGAACTGAGGCAATCCACTGTTAGAAAGTATTATACCGAACATGCTTAATAGTTTATAAAACTGGAGATGTATAAAGAGAAGTCATTGCAGGAGAAAGATCAGTTAGGATTTGACTCTGGTTATGACAGCTGACTTACCCTCTGCTTTTCGTTTGGAAGTAGAGTTGGGCCATATGTGCTGGTTGCTACTCATTTAATTTAGGGTGTGATAGAAATCTCTAAGCAGAGGGTACCTGGCCTCTTACCAAACCACTGGTTGAGTTTAGTCTTCCAGTCCTTCCATTCTGTGTAGACTCTGCTTCTCCTTCTAGGACTGGAGGGCTTCCCAGGTGGCCTTAGTAGTAAAAGTCTTGCCTGCCAATGCAGGAGACATAAGAGATTTGAGTTGGATCCCTGGATCAGGAAGATCCCCTGGAGAAGGAAATGGTAATCCACTCTAGTATTCTTTCCTGGAAAATCCCATGGACAGAGGAGCCTGGTGGGCTATAATCCATGGGGTCGGAAAGAGTTGGACATGACTGAAGTGACCTAGCATGCATGCTAGAGCTGGAGGAAGACATCTTGTGTTTATCTAAATTAAACTTGAACAACAACCTGGTTCCTGTTTGGGAGAATAATGAATACTTTGATCAGCAGGAGGCTTCCAAGATCATGGCCCAATAGTGGTTTGAAAGTGATGGACACTTAGAGTCCAATGAATGATCATTTTTTTTGATATGTATTTTTTAGCTCTTCTCATGACTGCAGTGTAGTCTCTGATGATTCACTCATTGCTACCTTTTTACCAAACATATAAGTTGTATATACGGTAACAGACATATGCAGCAGATCCCCTGGAGGAGGTAATGGCAACCCACTTCAGTATTCTTGCCTGAAAAATTTCATAGACAGAGGAGCCTGGTGGGCTGCGCAGTCCATGGGGTCACACAGAGTTGGACACGACTGAGCACGCACACATGTAACAGACATAAAGATTGATTGCCTAGCGATAGAAGAGGTCTTTCTTGATTTCTCTTCTGGTCTTTGGGGCTCTCTTTCTTTCTCACATGTGGAGAGATCCCAAGAGCACCCCCGCGTTGAGCCTCTCTAGCCACATACTCTGGTAGACTGCTTCAGTAGCTAATTCTCATAAGCATTATGTCCACTGAACAATCAGCATTCCTGGAATGAATGTCGCGGTGTCTTCCTATCTGCTTCTTTGTTTTTTACCCACTGCTTCTCAGCTGGTGTGAAAACATCCATAAGAGTTCCTAGACCAGGTTAACCACAGCGGGAAAAGAGGAAGTTTGAAAGCAATTCTGCTCTTAATGAGAGAATATTTTGGTACCAATATGCAGCAATGACTCCTTCATGCATAAGAGAATGTGTTGTGATTGAATTTTAATTGGTGGCCTTTCTACCTTTTTTTTTTTTTTGGTGTCTTTTCTAGAAAGTTTCCCACATTAGAAAAGGTGAAAGAGGTAAACAATGTGGGATAGAGACCAGATTTTTTTTCCTGGCCCTTGAAAGTTTAATAGACCAACGATAATTGGTGGTAATTGACTGATACAATTGGTTTCCCTGTGGTTCCCTGAAAAGACTGTGTGGTAAAAGATTTAAAGACAGAGGATAAAATTTACGGCCATTTTGAAGTTTCTACAACTCTTTTAGGTCACTAAGGTACCATTTAGTAAATTAGTGTTTTTTTGATGAATTTTAGTTCCAGAGGTTAGTTCACAGAATAAGAGAAATTGGCTTAAAACGCTGAAGAAATGCTGATATATTCTCTCTGTGGGTAACTGTAACTTCTAAATTACAGCAAGCTTAAGTATTTCAAATTAGAAACAGAATATTGTTTTCCTATGAATATTTAACACGGTTTTAGCTATAATATTTCAGTTAGATATAAATAGAAATAACAACTCATAGTTAATTAAACAATTTGAAGATCCCTTCCTGTGTTACAATCTGTTTTCGGTATCAGGGTATAATCTGAGTGAATTAAGTGCAAAGACCCATAATACAATGATTTGCATAAGGCTGCCAACAAAAATAAACCTGGCTGTGATTAAGGCTATGACAATAGTGTTAGCTTAGCTATACAGGCTCATGGAAGCATGCAGAACAAGAGCAATTAGATTCACAAACTGATTTATTACATGGGCTGCAGGTGCTGAGTTTTATGGGAATTGGGGATTATCAGACTTGCCTCTACATTATTTCACTTTAGTTATATGGCCTTTTCTTAAAAATCATTCCTTGTAACATTAAAAAAAATTCGACTGAGTGTCTTAATTCCCGAGCTCTAAAAACAACTTAATTTGACTTAAAAATGTAAAAATCTTGGTTTGAGTTTAGTAACGTCATCATAAAACCAGTGTTTAGAAATAATAATTCACTTCTTACCCATCACAAAAGTTACTTTTCAGTCAACAGTGCACACCGTTCTTGCAGGCAGTTGCTGATGGGAGTTGGGAGGGGGTTGGGGAGCTCTCCTGGCAAGGCATCTCCATTCACAGTGGGAGTTGAGAGGGAGCTGTAGGATATTGCCCCATCACCAGGGAAAGCCACTCAGATTCACTAATTATTGAATCATGTGTGTTACTTGAATGGATTTTTTTTTTTAATAGAGGACTTCTGAGGGGTAAATTATGGTAGGGAAGAAAAAATAACCAAAAATAAGAAGTTGACTTAAAACTAAAAATAAATGTTAGTAGTTATGATAATTCCTAGAATCAAAATTTTGTTGGACTCTCAAAATAAATTTCACAGCAAATCAGAGCTATTGCCACAGCTTGTTTGCTGTTATTTTTCTTGTGGAAGAAAAAATAACACCATTGTAGCCACACTGTGGTAGTAATTTTGAATATTTCAAGCATTTTATTGAAGAAAAGAATTACCTTTCAGGGCAGTTAAATTTTAGAGAACCGTTAATGTTTATCTAACATGTGGATTTTTCTTTTCTTAATTTCCTTTTTGTTTTTTAATAGTATAAATTTTGCAAGGTCATAGGTTCAAGTTGGTGGTTTGCCTGAGTATGTTCTGTATCGTGGTATCTTCCAGAAGCACAGAAAATATTCACGAGCTACTTGGAAATTTTTGATTGCTGTGTTTGTAAATACAGTATTGCTTTGGCCTTAAGAAATGGAATGAACCTTATTACAAGTTTCAAAACTCATGGTTCAGTTTTTGTCTGTGAACTTGTTTAATGAATATTTTATTGAATTTGGCTTAAACATATTCACATATGTGTTTCTCATGCTTAATTCTGTTATTTACAGGGTGTTTTCTTTCTACATACTTTAGATTATAAATGCTTGACTTAAAGCAGCTGTGTATTCGCTTCCCTTGTAACCCTTGGCATGTAAGGCTTGCTCTAGGCCTTGTCTTCATTTACCTTTCACCAGATTTCAAATGTGCAGCATTTTTCTTGCACTTTTTGAAACTGAGCAAATTATTCACAAATGTTATATGGTGATTGAAGTTAATAGTCTACTTTTCTTAAAATTATTTTGCCTCTGTTCTTTACTCACAATAATACTGATTTTGGCTAGGTTATATATTGTTGAGGCCACAAGAGTAATTTGAATGCACAAGTATTATTTTTCTTAATAACCTATTATTCATTGTGTCTTCATTTGGATAATATAACATTTGGATAACATTGCTGAAATTGGTTAAAATAATGCATTGATTAAATGGAGGGAAAGATGTATATAATCTAAAGAAATCAGCAAACTAGAACTCTTAAGAGAATTAACATTACAGTGTAAAGCATTTCTGTTTGCATGGAGCCAACAGTTTTTATAATTTTATGATTGCCTTAAAATTTTGTTGTTTCTGAGGTTTGTTTGGAATTTGTGAAATGAAGCACTATCTAATTTCAGATCTACAAAGCCAAGCTTTGGAATTATGTGCAAAGTTATTCTATTGAATACTGTAATTATAATATATAATGAAACTTTTAAAAATTAGACTGAATTTTATTTTGAAATTTTTCGTGATTTATTCAGTCTTATCCTATGTAAACAAAAAGGTCTTGAAATTCACTATAGAAAGTTTCACTTAGAAAAAATATAATGTACAGTGTATAATGAAACTCATAATTTTTTTTTTTTGGTAATTAATTTATTTTTTACTGGAGGCAAATTATTTTACAATATTATATTGGTTGGTTTTGCCATACATTGACATTGCCCCGGGTTTACATAAGTTCCCCCTCCTGAACCCCCCTCCCACCTCCCTCCTCCCTTTATCCTCCCTCTGGGTCATCTCCGCATGCCAGCCCCGAGCATACTATAACATGCATTGACCCTGAACTAGTGATTCGTTTCACATATGACAACATACGGAAACTCATAATATTTTAAATGTGCAAAAGAATGAAAGTACATTTCTCCCCTAGTGGGAATAAAGTGATCTTTATATGTGGTATTGAATAAGAAGGATTTCAGAAAGCTCATATGACACAGTTTTCTATTAGTAGTTAATTTCCTGTAGTCTTTTTATGTAGTAAGAAAGGTGCAGATTCCTTATGGACAGTTTTGTCATTTGTATACCAATTAGATTACTATTTACTTGATAATCTGTGCTGTGCTGTGCTTAGACACTCAGTCTTGTCCAACTCTTGGCAACCCCATGGACTGTAGCCTGCCAGGCTCCTTTGTCCACGGCGATTCTCAAGGCAAGAATACTGGAGTGCGTTGCCATGCCCTCCTCCAAGGGATCCTCCTAACCCAGGGGTTGAACTGAGGTCTCCCACATTGCAGGCAGATTCTTTACCATCTGAGCCACCAGGGAAGTCCAACTTGATACTCTACAATGGTATAATTCTGGGCCTTTTAGCTGTGAAGGGAGCATATTCGGCCATGGATGTAGAGTGGGGAGGCTGTTGAGTGTTAGAAAAAGCAACATTGTGGGTAGCAGAAGAAGTAAATGTAAGTGTGTGTGTTAGTCGCTGAGTCGTGACTCTTTGTGATCCATGGACTGTAGCCCGCCAGGCTTCTTTGTCCATAGAATTCTCCAGGCAAGAATACTAGAGTGGGTTGCCATTTCTTTCTCCAGGGAATCTTCCCAATCCAGGGATCGAACCCAGAAGAAATGGGGCCAAATGACTGTTAGGTTTCTTTTAGAGCTAATATTTTGACACTCTACCTAGGATTGTTTTTTTCAGTCAGTCACTAATTTTTTAATTCTCCAATCATCTGAGTGTCAGAAGCATGATTCATTTTGTGTGACCTTCTTTCCAAGGATCAATGATATCCAACCTTAGTAGCCAGAGATCTGCATGTATTTTAGCTATTCTTCCCTTTCTCTTACTGGCCTTTGTATCTGTGGGTTCCTCATCTATGGAATCAACCAAGCAGGGATTGAAAATATTCGGGGGAAAAAAATCCATTAAGTTCCAAAAAGCAAAACTTGAATTTGCTGTGCACTGGCTACTATTTACGTAGTATTTACATTGTATTTCTTAGACAGGGCTTCCCTTGTGGCTCAACTGGTAAAGAATCTGCCTGCAATACGAGAGACCTGGGTTCGATCTCTGGGTTGGGAAGATCCCCTGGAGAAGGGAAAGGCTACCCACGCCAGTATTCTGGCCTGGAAAATTCCAAGGACTATACAGTCCATGGGGTCACAAAGAGCTGAACGTGACTGAGCAACTTCCACTTTCACTTAGACAAGTAATATAGAGATGACACAGTATATGGGAGGATATGTGTAGGTTATATGCAAATACGATACCATTTTATGGGCTTCCCTGGTGGTTCAGACAGTAAAGGATCTGCCTGCAATGCAGGAGACCTGGGTTCAATACCTGGGTTGGGAAGATCCCCTGAAGGAGCAAGTGGCAACCCACTCCAGTATTCTTGCCTGAAGAATCCCAGGGACAGAGGATCTTGGTGGGCTACAGTCCATGGGGTTGTGAAGAGTTGAATACGACTGAGTGACTAACACTTTCACTGTTTTCATACTATTGTATGTAAGGGGCTTGAGCATCTGTGGATTTGGGTATCTTGAGGGGTGAGAGGTGGTCCTGGAACTGGTACGCCTGGGATTCTGTAGGACATTTGTAGTCTCTTTTCTAGGCAGCGCTTCTTTACAGAATGCAAATCACTTCCTCCATGAAAAGTCTTTAAATTTTAAAAGAAGGTTACAACCTTTCATGTTGTGGACTGTTTACTACTTGATTTTTGCTTCTAAAAGTTATTTCCTAAAAATAAAAAAAGTATTTCCTCAAGCTGTTAAAACTTTTCACTGAGTTTTAAAACACATTAAAACATAATTACATAATAGTTTCTCAAAGAAGGTTTACTTTGTAAACTTTCTAAATCATACCCTTCTCTCATATACATGCCATACAGTTTACATATATATATATACACATATATCATATTCATATATATGTCATATGTATATATACCAGTCCATCAAATATTTAAAGAATTTCCATGTTTTCTAAAAGCATTGGTACTGGTGTAGCCAATATTCCCAACATTTATAATATATCTAAAGTATCTGTTTATAAACAACCAATTTTCTAATTACTTCATTAAAAACATAAATTGTGGAAGCTTTTATGGTTTTGTTTACTGTGTAGAATAACATTCACACAAAGAACCAGTAAGGTTTAATTCTGAAATGACTATTCCAGCATTAGCTACCCCATGGTTACTTCATTAAGCAAATCAAGAAATCTTGTCAGTCAGTTTGGATGGTGCAGAAGAATCTCCCTTCAGGAAGTCTTGTGGTCAGTGGGCAAAAATGGCAACCAGCTTCTCAAAAGTTGAAGGCATTATTATGTACTAAAGGTCACCCACAACTTTTATAATAGAGGACCAGCTGTGTAAACTGCAAGATGTTGTCGAAAGGAAGTGCCAAGCAAAACTCTGGTGCTGTTTGCTGACTGTGCTGAAGGGCAGAGAAGCTAAATTCTTGCCCATAGTTTAGAAAACTGTCAGGATAAGGGTAGCCTCTGGGAGGTGCCTCCACCCCAGGGCCTGGGATCCAGTCCTAGAGATCATGTTGGGCCCCACACCTTCATCCTCAGAAATCTTCCTTAATGACAAGGCCTGGATCCTGCAAGGTTGGATTGGGGAAACAGCTGGGCAGGCTGTGCTCCTAACTGGCCTCGTTAAGCTGCCAGTTCTTCAAACCTGGAAGTAATTCTTGAGATGGTTTGGAATCAGCATTGGCTATGATGTGGTTGCAGCATTGTCAACTGAAGTTGATTAAAATACATGTCGTTCTCTATGACACTATAATTAAAATAACCCAATTTCCAAATGGTGTGCAAGTTTTTGCAGGCCTAGAGCAAGAGCTCTTTCATGGTTGAAAAATGTGTTCATACTCCACACCACAGGATCTGAAACCATTGCCATTAGCTCTGATTGTACAGAAGCAGTCAAATGGTGCTTGTTACACCCCTACTTTTACCTGAAACTGTTCAGAAACTCACACATAGAGCTTAGAGCATATCTAAGGGGGTAAGACAGGCTTTATGTGAAAAGGTTAGTGAGGGGAGAACAGTATTTAATAGTACTGTCCTCCCTTTTGTTTGTGTCACGTGCATCTATATATTTGTTTTTGCTTGTCTTAAAACAAAACATTTATAGTGGTTGTTACATAGTATAGTAACAGATAGTCCAGTAAGAAAATCTAAAGAAACTTAAGGTGTAGCGAAAACAGAGATAGAGGTCAACTGAAGCCAGGGATGAAAGAAGTTGACAAAGATGAACATTCCAGAAAGTTCCTAAAGACAATGTCTTGAAAAGTAGGGGGAAAGTCAGAGAAGAGTGACTAGTAACTTGATGCAAGTTTTCCCTTTTTGTTCTGGCTACTCGGAAATTCAGCTTTGGAATTAACAGCATCCATCAGATAAAAGCATACCAGTCGCTCAAGAGAAACAGCTTGCTTGAAATGAGTATTGACGATTTTCTCTTCTGCTTCTCCATAAAGGGGGAATGGTAGAAAATGTCCTCAAACAACATCATTGTAGTAAAATAACATCAGATTTCCCTTTGTATCTTACAAAGCCCTTGACATGGGTAGGAGATAGATCTAACGTTTAGTTCAGTAGATTTCTAATTGGAAGCTAAAGGTACGCAATGAATTTGAGGAGGTGTGGAGATCTGCTTTCAGTCAAGGATAAAATTGAGACCATCTCAAGAAATCAGGGGTTGGATATTCTTTAGTTAATTCTCATGAATGTCATTTTATGAATCTGGGTTTTTATTACTATTTTGTTGGCTTTTTAAAATTGAGAGCTAACATACAGGTAGTGATGTATGTAAAGATCAAATCGCAATTGTAGAGTTTGGTGACTAGTTCAGTTCAGTTCAGTCACTCAGTCATGTCCTACTCTTTGCGACCCCATGGACTGTAGCACACCGGGCTTCCCTGTCCATCACCAACTCCTGGAGCTTGCTCAAACTCATATCCATTGAGTTAGTGATGCCATCCAACCATCTCATCCTCTGGCATCCCCTTCTCCTCCCTTTTTCAATCTTTCCCAGAATCAGGGTCTCTTGCAGTGAGTCAGTTCTTAGTATTAGGTGGCCAAAGTATTGGAGCTTCAGCTTCAGTCCTTCCAATGAACACCCAGGACTGATTTCCTTTAGGATGGACTGGTTGGATCTCCTTCCAGTCCAAGGGACTCTCAAGAGTCTTCTCCAACACTTCAGTTCAAAAGCATCAATTCTTTAGCTCTCAGCTTTCCTTGTGGTCCAACTGTGACTACTAGAAAAACCATAGCTTTGACTAGACGGACCTTTGTCAGTAAAATAATGTCTCTGCTTCTTAATATGCTGTCTAGTTTGGTCATAGCTTTTCTTCCAAGGAGCAAGCATCTTTTAATTTCATGGCTGAAGTCACCATCTGCAGTGAGTTTGGAGCCCAACAAAGTAAAGTCTGTCACTGTTTCCATTGTTTCCCCATCTATTTGCCATGAAGTGATGGGGCTGGATGCCATGATCTTCATTTTCTGAATGCTGAGTTGTAAGCCAGCTTTTTCACTCTCCTCTTTCACTTTCATCAAGAGGGTCTTTTGTTTATCTTTGCTTTCTGCCATAAATTGGTGTCCTCTGCGTATCTGAGGTTATTGATATTTCTCCCAGCAATCTTTATTCCAGATTGTGCTTCATCCAGTCCAGCATTTTGCATGATAAGTTGAGTAAGTAGGGTGACAATATACAGCCTTGACGTACTCCTTTCTCAATTTGGAACCAGGTGACTATTTAAAACTGTCACCCAAATCAAGATTTAGAATAGTTGCAATAGCTCAGAAAGTCTTTCATGCTCCTGCCCTGTCACTGTTCTGACTTCTATAAACATTGATAAGTGGTGGCTCTCAGTGAGCTTCATGTAAATTCATATGGAATCTACTCTTTTGATTCTTGCTCAATATAGTGTCTGAGATTCATCCCTTTTCTTAATATATAGAAAAGTTGTCCCATATATTGTTGTTCTATATATGTTCTTAATATATAGAAAAGTTGTTCAGTTTTTTTTTCTTTTCTATGAGGTATTCTTTTGTATGAATACATCGCAATTCTTTTATCCTTAATGCCATTGATGTATATTTGGATTGTTTCTTTTTTCAAATAATGAATAAAGCTCCTCTGGAAATTCCTATGCATGTCTTTTGCTGAACATATGCACTCATTTCTTTCAGGACTGAAATTGCTGGCCAAAGGGAAGATTCATGATTAGATTTAGCTGATACTAATAAACAGTACTAAGCTGATACTATTAAACTATATGTACATTTCCACCAGTAGTGTTGGAGCTTTCCAATTTTTCTATATCTTCACTAACGCTTAGTGTTGTTAATCATTAAAAAGTTTAGCAGTTCTAATGATTGTGTAGTATTATCTCATTGTGGTTTTAATTTGTATTTCCTTGGTGAGTTGAATACCTTTTATTATGCCTATTGGTTATTTGGTTAGTGTCTTTTGCCTAATTTTTTTTTAATTGGATATTTTGTCTCTTTCTTAATCACTTGTAGGAATCTATATATTCTTAATGCGAGTCCTTTCTTGGTTAAATGCATTGCAGGTACCTTCTTCCAGTCTGTGTCTAGCCTCTGTACTGTCTTACTATTTTTAGAACCAAAAGATCCTTGAGCTTTTGGAGGACTTGAGCAGAAAAGAGAGGGTTTCAAATACTATTCTCTGGTGAGAGCCTCTGGCACAGTATAATGCTATGGTAACATGCGTAAATCACAGGTACAGGTAGAAAATAGAACAGGAAGAATAAGGTAGTAATTGTATGGTAGATAAGTACAGGAAAAGCAAAGAGGAACTGAAGAGCCTCTTGATGAAAGTGAAAGAGGAAAGTGAAAAAGCTGGCTTAAAACTCAGCATTCAAAAAACGAAGATCATGGCATCCAGCCTCATCACTTTTTGGCAAATAGATGGGGAAGCAATGGAAACAGTGACAGATTTTGTTTTGTTGGGCTCCAAACTCACTGCAGATAGTGACTTCAGCCTTGAAATTAAAAGACGCTTGCTCCTTGGAAGAAAAGCTATGACCAAACTAGACAGCATATTAAGAAGCAGAGACATTACTTTGCTGACAAAGGTCCGTCTAGTCAAAGCTATGGTTTTTCTAGTAGTCATAGTTGGACCATAAGGAGAGCTGAAAGCTGAAGAATTGATGCTTTTGAACTGAAGTGTTGGAGAAGACTCTTGAGAGTCCCTTGGACTGGAAGGAGATTCAACCAGTCAATCCTAAAGGAAATCAGTCCTGAATATTCACTGGAAGGACTGAAGCTGAAGCTCCAATACTTTGGCCACCTGATGCGAAGAGCCAGTTTATTAGAAAAGACCCTGGTGCTGGGAAAGATCAAATGCAAAAATAGGAGGCAGCAGGAGATGAGATGGTTAAATACCATCACCAGCTCAATGGACATGAATTTGAGCAAATTCCAGGAGATAGTAAAGGACAGAGGAGCCTTGTGTGCTGCAGTCCATGGGGTCGCAGAGAGTCGGACACGACTGAAGGACTAACACTTTCACTTTTACTTTTCACACTGAATTTAGAAAATGGCAAGTCAGTTGACATAGTTGGTATCTCTAATACCCAATCTTTCACCCTTTCCCCAGCATGGCTTCGAGACAACCCCTTTGAGGGAGAGTTTGGGTCTGCAGGATGTGCTTACCCAGAATCCCACCCTTGCATTCTTTGGAGACTGAAAGAGAAAGAGCAGCAGGCCTTCAGATCTGACACCGAGAGTCTGGCCTGGGCTGGGGTCTCCAGGATGCGACCCAGGTAGCCTGGGGTAGAGGGGATATCAGGGAGGATGCTGAGCGAGAGATGCTCTGCACTTGGCCAATATCTTGCCCGGTCCTGTCGGGTCTGGGGCTACCTCTCTCGAGAGGAGTCTTGACACGGCAAGCAGAGAAAGTACCCCACAGATTCTTCTCAGATGTTTTCCTCAGGGGAGAAAAACGGAAGCTTCATGAACTAAAGACCATAGTAGGAACATGAGGGAAAGAGAATGATTCCTCCTACGACCTTAGCTTCTTCTGTGTACACCCCAGCATTGTTGAGTAGATTGGAGGCACCAGCCCAAGTGATAATGCCTCTCCGTCTAAGGTTGCACTGTCAGGAGGGAACACACTGGGTGTGCATAATGCTTTTTCCACTGTTAGAATTCTGACTGTCTTCACCATTATAAAGGGGATTTCTCCAAATTAGCATCGTGTCTCATTACCAGGTCTAACAGTCTGAAGTCTTAACCACAGCAGGCGTTCAGTCTCACTGTGATGGTTCTGCCCCACCCTCAAACCACAAAACCTGATACGGCAGTGATTACCCACAAACCAAAATGCCAATAAAACATGGTTTCTGAGATCTTAATCTTTGGGGAAAGGCGGGAATTTAACAGGTCTCTTAAAAAGTTGGCAAGAGCTATGGTCTCTTCTTTCAATTAAAAGTACATCCAATAGAATTCTCTGCATTGTTCCAGGAGACCCGTAAAAGCCCTAACCTCAAACATTGGAGCCCTTAGGATGCCAGGGACCTCGGTGAAAACCCCCTGTAATTGGATTAAGAGAGTAACTCTGCAGATTTTAATTTAAAACTCAATATACTTTTAAAATACAATAAAAAAGAAAACAAAATCCATAATTCATTCATCCAGAGCTGATTAAGAACTTGGGATGGTAGCTTTCAAACTAGTCAGTTCTTTGTTTTTAAATTACTTTGCTCTTCTGTTCATTTGTACTTTTATTCTTATCTTGTTTAAAAGTTTTTACTTGACTTAGAACCATAAGAAAAAACAGTGGTGAAATTCTTAGCCTGTGATTTTTCTCCATTCCCAAGTTCTTTCTGTCAGTGTCATGTCACCCACAACTTGTAGGATGAATTCATTATTTGTATTTAATAGATTTATTTTTGCCAATCTAAATGGAAAATTTTGAAATATGAAAATAAAGTTTTTATTCGTTACAGATAGATGAAAAGTAACAAGTTTTTCTCAGTATGAAATATCTGATCATTTAAATATTTACATGAATCTTTCATTGAAGTAAATCATCTTGACACTTCATGTAACATTGCTAAGTTTGAATTTGAAAAGCTATACTTTATTCACAGCAATGAATATACAAACTTTAATATATACCAACAAGCTGGGCTTCCCAGCTGGCTCAGTGGTAAAGAATTCTCCTGCCAATGCAGGAGACACGGGAGACTTCAATTCGATCCCTGAGTCCGGAAGATGCCCTGGAAATGGCAACCCACTTTAGTATTCTTGCCTGGGAAATCCCATGGACAGAGGAATGTGATGGGCTACAGTCCATGGGCTCAGAAAGAGTCAGACACGACTTATTTACTGAACTATAATGAGCAGTTTGGATTGAAATGGGTGACAGTCAGATCATCCCCAGATTTTCATCCTTGGAGTCAAGTACCATTGATGAACGACCATATGACCATGAGGCTATTTAGAGGGCTTAGCACACACAGCTGAAGGATGCTGAAATGTGTGCAGAGCTTTGAATATTGCTTGTTGTTGTTTATTTTAGTCACTAAGTCATGTCTGCCTCTTTTGTGACCCCATGGACTGTAGCCTTCTAGGCTCTTCTGTCCATGGGATTCTCCAGGCAAGAATACTGGAGTGGGCTTCTATTTCCTTTTCCAGGGGATCTTCCCGACCCAGGGATTGAACCCGAATCTCCTGCTTTGCAGGTGAATTCTTTACCATTGAGCCACCTGGGTAGCTCTGCATACTGCTTACATGTGGCTTATGAAGAATTCACAGGCGTGATTCCCAACCCAGCCCCTCTTCCCTACTCTCCAGTTCCCTGGCACAGGTCAGGGTGGAGCCAAGGCCTGTGTTCTCAGCCATAAATGGAAAGGAAGGATGTGGTAAAATGGCAGTCCTCAGGGTTGGCAATGTGGGCAGCAGAGTGATCCCCAACGGAGGCTTTCTAAGAAGTCTGCAATCAGGTGACAATGGAGAATAAGTACTTGCTACTGAACGCTGAGAACCGTGGCTCTTGAAAGGGTCTTCTTTGTAGACAAGCAAACTAGACTGTCATATGGTTACTTGAGAGAAGCTCTGGTGCTCCAGAAGACAAGGCACCACAGTCAGGGGCTTTCTCTCTGTTAGGTGGCGCTAGCAGTAAAGAACCTGCCTGCCAATGCAGGCAGATGTAAAAGACACAGGTTCGATCCCTGGGCTGGGATGATCCCCTGGAGAAGGGAATGGCAATTCACTCCAGTATTCTTGCCTGGAGAATCCCATGGACAGAAGATCCTGGTGGGCTATGATCCATGGGGTCACAAAGAGTCAGACACAACATAAGCGACTTAGCACGTACACACAAGCAGCCCAGTAGAATGCTGAGGGCTGCCTTTGAATGATACATCACAGTTCCCTGCTACAGATCCATGGCCTTGCTTCAGAGTCCTAGGAATCTATGCCGTGACTCCTCTGCTGATGCTAGCCATACATTCCGTGTAGCATCTTTTCCCATTACAGATATCACTAGTACTTGACCTGCAAGGTCATTTGGCCCATTTGGCAGGGCCACTGGCATCACCCTCTGTTTGCAAAGCACCCTGGTAATGTTTCGAGTCACTTAACAAGTGAGTGGAAGCAGGATCTCTTTGTGTAGAATATGTTGCCCCCCAAATCTGCTGAGGACTGAGAGGGTTTGTATTTCCTCCTTGGTGGTAGGAGGAATGTAATTTGTCCCACCTCTGGAAGAGGATTTCCCTGTGTTATCAGCTGACTACATTATTTCCAAAATGAAAGTGTAGACCCAGGGACAGGGACAGGGAAGTTGTGATACCCATGTGCCCATCATCCTAACCCACAGCAGATGAATGATTCCCCAAGAGAGTTCAACCTCTATGCCTGGGCATGGTTGGTACCTAGATCAGGAGTCCCCTCATTCTAAGTATCAAGCTGGAAGTCACTTATAACTTTAACAAAACGAAGCCATTACAGCCAATGCGTTGACACATGAGCTCCTCATGACCACCCTTTGTGATAGAAAATACAAGTTATGGGACACTTAGCCTGGAACTTTACAGTTAAGGCACTTTACCTAATATGCACTTTCCCTTTCATTGACTAATTTGGTGCTTATTTTCCTGTCTTTTGTTCTTTTGCAGAGCACACCTGGGCACAACTGATTCTTGTAATTTTCTGAATGCAGCATGCTGTCTCTGTTGTTGGTCTTTTTCCTCAGGATGTGGCTGTTCTGAAATAGAAAGCTCTTTTCACATCTTCATCTCTTAAAACTCTTGAGACAGAAATCAGTCCTCTCCCTTTGCCCAATGGGAATGGGTGGCTTTGGCTAATCAGATCATGTAGAACTGGATAACTTCCTGAATTACCGTCCTAGACCAGTAGGGGTCAACCAGTTGACCAAAGTGTGTGTGTGTGTGTGTGTGTGTGTGTGTGTGTGTGTGTGTCCTACATTTCATACAGAAATTGCCTATGATAGACTTCATGGAAGTCCCAGAAATATGGGACTTGTAGAGCAGACGCCCTTCTCTCTTTTGCTAAACTTTATCCCATGACAGAAGAAAACCGTCCACCCTCTCATTCTGCTCCTTTTTCACCCTTTGTTCCCCACTCCTGATCTAGTATCTCAGACTTTCTGAGCCAAACTCGTTTTCTCAGCTTGAAGGAGAAATGGGAAGCAATCTTTCTGGTGTGTCTGGAGGTCAGTGTAAGAACACAATGAAGGAAAAGCTCTTGTTAACTTAGCATTTGAGCCCATTTTTATGCATTACATCACTGCTTTCAATACTTGTCTTCTATCCTATATGTTTGCATACCCAGGAAAACACACAAACACATACACACACCACTGGCGCTACTGGGGATATGGTCATATTCTTCCCACATCCTGCTGGTTTTCCCTAGCTTCCCCAGAGGCCACATAAAAAGTCTTCTTGTATATTCTAAATATTTGCTGAAGACTAAAGGGGAAGGAATGTGAGTGAATTTTGCATATTGACAAAACTGCGTTTCTTTTTTGAAAAGCCGAAGTATATTTATGTTTCTTGAGAATTCAAAAAAGCTCAGCTTCTTTTTTATTCCTTCTCTGTTGTTGTCAATCTGATTGTGATTGGGTCCAGTAACCCTTCTCATCCTTCACCACTGGCCCCCTCCCCAATTTCACCAACCCCTTCCCACCCCGCCCAACAAACCACACAAACTTAAATGAACACTGAAATTTTAAGCAGGAAGAGATAGGGCTTGAGTGACATGAAGTAAGGCTTGAGTGAGAAAATGATATTTGAATAAAGTCTTGAAGAAGTGAGAGAGTAAGCTTTGTAGCTAGTCTATATTTGAGGGAGGACATTCCAGGTTTAAGGAATAGCTTGGGAAAAAGCCCTGAGCTAGGACTTTTTTATTAAGAATAAATGAGAAGAGTAGTGGGGGCCAAGTACTGTGGGAATAACCTACCCCATTACAAAGAATTTGACTTTTACCCTGAGCAAAATGGGAACCACTGGTGAGTGTTGAGCAGAGGAATGTCCTGATGTGGTTTACAGCTTCAAAGAAGCAGGTGACTTGTTAGGGGGTGTAATCACAATGGGAGTATGGATTTTTTTTTTTATATATAGCTTTATAACCATCTCTAAGAAGGGATAAAATATTTTCAGCACCTCCTCTGTACCCCCTTTTCCAGTTGACTTCCATCCACAAAGCTAATGACTACTTTGACAAACAGATTTGTTTTCCTGTTTTTGAAACTACGTAGATATAAATCAATAGTGTAGTCTCTTTTGTGTCTAGTGTCTATTGTTCCATAGTTTTATCCAGTTATTGGATATGTGAGGATTTCATTCTTTTTCATTGTTGGCTAGTAGTCCTTCATATAAATATGCTACAATGTATTCATTCTCTTATCGATGGATATTTCACTGTTAACAATTTTTGGCTTTGATGAGTGAAGTTGCTATGAACATGCTTGTGGATATCATTTGGTGATCAACTGCATTCATTTTTCTTGAGTATGAACCTATAAGTGTAATTACTGAGTGATAGGTTATGCATATGTACAGGTATATGGTACAGTTTTCCAGTGTAGCTGAACCAATTTAAATTCCTACCAGCAAGGTATTAATATGTTGTTGTTGTTGTTCAGTCATTAAGTTGTGTCTGACCCCATGGACTGCAACATGCCAGGCTTTCCTGTCCTTCACGTCTCCTGGAATCTCTCAAACTCATGTCCATTGATTCGGTGATGCCACTGAACCATCTCATTCTCTGTCGCCCCCTTCTCCTGCCGTCAGTCTTTCCCAGCATCAGGGTCTTTTCTGATGCGTCAGCTCTTCACATCAGGTGGCCAAAGTATTGGAGCTTCAGCTTTAGCATCAGTCCTTCCAATGAGTATTCAGGGTTGATTTCCTTTAGGATTAACTGGTTTGATCTCCTTGTAGTCCAAGGGACTCTCAAGAGTCTTCTCCAGCACCACAATTTGAAAGCATCAATTCTTTGGTGCTCACCCTTCTTTATAGTCCAACTCTCACATCCATACATGACTACTGGAAAAACCATAGCTTTGACTATAGGGACCTTTGTTGGCAAAGTGATGTCTCTGCTTTTTAGTATGCTGACTAGGTTTGTCATAGGCAAATATTATTGATTATTTAATAATTAATAATAAAATAAATATTAATATGGGTATTAATAGTATTAATATGAGTACTCCATAACCCCACATCCACAGCAACACTTGAGATTATTAGTCCTTCAGTTTTAACTTTCCTGGTAGATAACTTTAACTTTCTTGAGTAAGTTATTATGGTTTAATTTGCATTTTCCTGATTAATAATGATGTTGGGCACCTTTTGATGTACATATTGGTCATTTGGATTGCCTTTTTATGAGTATCTATTCCTTTGCCCACTTTTTAGACTGAATTGTCAATCGTTTTTTGTTATTGATTTGTAGGAATTCTCTATGAATTCTGGCCAAAAGTCCTTTGTTAGATATATGTCTTGTGAATACCTTTTCCTACTGTCACTTGCCTGTTTGCTTTTTAAATGATATTTTGATAATTAGAAGCTCTGAATTTTTAATGAAGTCTGTTTTACTAATATTTTCTTTTATTGATGCTTTCTATGCCCTGATAAAGAAAGTATGGTCTTGCCTTAATTTTCTAAACAGGAAAGTTATAGAAATGAAAGCAACTTTTTGGTTTAATCATTTTTCAGGCCTGAAGCTAAACCACTCACTAAAATATCTTGTCTGTTTTCTCTTCCCTCTCCACTTGCTCCCCGTCTTGTTTCCCTCCCTCCTCCTCTCCACCTCCCTCCTTCCCTTCCCCCCTTCCCTCTTTGCCTTCTTAATTGTCCTCCTTCTTCACCTCTTCTTCTTTATTTCTTCCTTCTCCTTCTCCTTTTTTCTCCATCAGAAGATAAATTCCTAGCTTCAGTTTTCCATATTGCATCTGTTGATCCTGCTGATTATTTCCAAGCTATGCAGAGGCCTGTCCCGCTGAATTACAGGAAAAATGGGCAACAGATTGATCCACTTGCTGTACAATTGTATCCCCTTGCTTATACAAGCTCATCATGTAAAGGGAATGAGTTCGCTATTCATAGACTGAATGTAGACACCATAAGGCAAGGACAGTATCATTTTGTTCCTTATATCATCCAGCATCTTGCATATTTCCAGCACATAGTAGGCACTCGGAAAATATTTTTGGTAGGATTAGTGAAATGATTCTGGGAAAAAAAATCAAGAAATAGGTTCTTGTATTCAATATAACAAGGGCTTCCCAGGTGCCACTAGTGGTAAAGAATCTGCCTACAGCGCAGGAGGTGGAGGAGACGCTGTTTTGACCCCTGGGTCAGGAAGATCCCCTAGAGGAGGAAATGGCAACCCACTCCAGTATTCTTGCTGGAATAATTCCATGGACAGAGGAACCTTGCAGGCTACAATCCATGGGGTCACAAACAGCTGGACACAACTGAGCGCACACACATTTAATATAACAACTTAGAAGCTATCATCATTTCCAGTACAGTATGGGAGATGGTGTAAATGCTTTTCTGGTCATTCAGTGACTTTCATCTTAAAACTGATGACAGTCTTGGCTAGTACTTGCTTCCTCTTTTTCTTAACAAAAAATACTATTCATTCAAATGCAAATATATATTGTGTATATTTGCTGCCTCATTTGCTCTTGAAAGTTCATTCATCAGAAAAAGAAATCTAATATTCTGGCCCATTAAGAAAAGCCATTTTTACTCAAAGAAATTTCATCAGACCTTTTAATAGTTAATATACACATGGAGGCAAAGTCTTTGAGTTTGTATTGGGTAGCTATACATGACAAATACTTGCTTTAGAATATTCTAAACAGGTTGATATTTTGCTTAAAGATCTGCTTAAAACTGAAGCTTAAATTACCCTTCTACTGATTTTTTTGGTGACCCAAGTATAATGTTTCAATTCCTTAGTGCTAAATCCATTGACATACATTATTTTGCACCCCACAGGACTGGGAAATTAAGCTCTGGTTTGAAAACAAGAAAGGCATTCATGGGATTTTTACTTTTTGGTTGAAGTTGCCTGCTTTCTTTTTTTCACTTTGGAAGGTAAATAAATTGCTCAGAGGCTAATCTTAATCTCTCAGTTTTACAGACAAATCAGTGGGATTTAGTTGAAATGGTTCAAGACAGTGCACATATACAATTGATTTAGCTGGTGACAAGAATAGAGAATAGCATCTACTTTCAGCCAAGTTACTGCTTTTGTTCTGTTTTATTAAGGCAAACAAAGGTGCCTTATTCTGTCCCATTTTGTGTCTGATAATCTCATGTCATATACAGATAATCTCCATTTACATTTTTCACACATTTTAAATGAACGTTTTAATAATGAAGTCTTACCTATTGATTAGAACTGTGGTGATTAAATAGCCTTAGGTTTTTTAGTCTGTGAATGTATGAGATTAGACAGGAATTACAAACAAAGTCAAGGAAACTTTAACAATACCTTATGGATAAAACTTTACTTAAGAATAAAGCACTAGAGATTTTTTTCGTTTCTTTCTTGATTTTTTTGGTAGTGAAAGAAATAAGAGCAAGAGGAGGAAATGAAAATTTTAAGTGACTGCATGTCTTGCTTGAAATACAAGGAATTATAAAGAATCAGAGATGATTTGGGGTGGCGGGGGCGGGGGAGAATAAAAACAACTCTCTTCCAATTCATTGTTTCCAGTCTCTTTAGCACTGTTTGTGGAAGACACAGACCATTACATAATAAACATTTTACATAGAAATCATTTTTGTCTGCCCACATAGCTCACTGACAGGTATTAATGGGAGGTGCAGAAATGGGAAGCACAGTTGAGTGGTGTTCAGGTATCTGGGGAAATGCTATCCACTGTTGAGTGATAGAGTGTCTTCATTTTCATATCTCAGAGGCTGGGTGTGTTTGCTGGTGCCATGGGATTGCAGCTATGATTTCAGGTGTGGGAACATAGCGTCCCCGAAGAGCCAGTCCAAGGGGACTTTCTTGTAAAGAAAGTGTTCTGAAGGTATTGTAATTGATTACTTCTGTTTATTTCACAAATATTTATGAAGCACGTGCTCCTGTAGGTGCTGGAGAGACAGCAGTGAGCAATCCAGACCCAGAATAATCCCTACCCTCGTGGAGATTACAGTAGGAGGTAGGGCAGTACCATAAATATAATAAATAAGTTTGACCATGTGTGAAATGGAACATAAAAAAAGAAATTTGAGTAGGGTAAAGGGAGTAGGTGGAGAAGGAAATGGCAACCCACTCCAGTGTTCTTGCCTGGAGAATCCCAGGGACGGGGGAGCCTGGTGGGCTGCCGTCTATGGGGTCACACAGAGTCGGACACGACTGAAGTGACTTGGCAGCAAAGGGAATAGGAAATGATGGGGCAAGTGTGTTGTTATTTTAAATAAGATGTAGTAGGTGGGTCTCATCAAGAAGGTATAAATGAAGCAAAATCTTGAAGGAATTAAAGATTATGAGAAAATCAGGGGAAATCTTTCAAGGTAGGTAAGACAGCTAGTGATAGTAAAGGAATGAGGAAGCATGCTTGGTGAGCTGGAGCATTAGCAAGGAGACGACTGATTGCCATGGCAGAGAGTTAGAGAAACTGGTGAGACCAGATGCCAGAAGGGTGAAAGGAATGGCTGATGTGGGTAGTGGCCCCTTATCATTGGGAGCCTCATAGGTCATTGTAAGGACTTTGGCTTTTCTCAGAAAAATAAGGAGTCATTACAAGGTTGTAAGCTGAGGATCCTGTCAATTTTCATTTTGCTTGATACCCACAGAAGAATGTTATGCAAAAATAACCATTCTCTTGTATCCCCACAGTACCTGGTGCATGGCCATGCTTAGTAAATATTTGTCAAATGGATGAATGAAAATAGCGACCCACCCGTTCACAGGTTTTTGATCAATCTGATGATAAAGTGCCTTATTGTGGGATGGTTGTGTTTTCTCTGCCCAGGATGCTATAACGAATTAAACTTTCCATGGAAGGCCTTGCATGCCTCCTCTCACCATCCCTGGGAGCCTGCTTAGGGTTTGGCAACTGTTTCCCGGAGGTCAGAACATAATAACTAGAGAAGGATTTTTAGAGCACTCCTGCCTGTATATGACTGGTGTCTGTGGCATGCAGGCAGTACTTCTCTTGCTAGCTCCTTCTTTGACTTGAGTGGCTGTTCAGAGGAAGAGGTCTTTAAAATAAGACCTTAATTTTTATGAAGCCCTGTTCATTCACGTCGTCATTTTCAGGGTAGCCATGGGTTTTCCAGGGGCAGAATTTTCTTAAAGTGACTGTTGTAGAAAGTATGAACATACCAAGCTCCTGTGTTACTAAATTCAAGTTTGCTGCACAACTGGCCAGTAAATAGACAGATGAGTTGTTGGGACAAGGAATAGTGGCTTTATTCTGAAAGCCAAAAGATGAAGAAGATGGTAGACTAGTGTTCCAGAGAACCATCTTACCTAAGTTAGAATTTAGGCTTCTTGTGGTATTGGAGAAGACTCTTGAGAGTCCCTTGGACTGCAAGGAGATCCAACCAGTCCATCCTAAAGGAGGTCAGTCCTGGGTGTTCACTGGAAGGACTGATGCTAAAGCTGAAACTCCAGTACTTTGGCCACCTCATGCGACGAGTTGACTCACTGGAAAAGACTCTGATGCTGGGAGGGATTGGGGGCAGGAGGAGAAAGGGAAGACAAAGAATGAGATGGCTGGATGGCATCACCGACTCAATGGACATGAGTTTGAGTGAACTCCGGGAGTTGGTGATGGCCAGGGAGGCCTGGCATGCTGTGATTCATGGGGTCGCAAAGAGTCGGACACGACTGAGCAACTGAACTGAACTGAACACTAAAAGGGGAGGGATGATGCTCAGTTGTTGCAAACGTCTTGGTTCTGGAATCTTTTGTCCTTACAACTGTCTACATAGGTCAGGCCACAATAGTCTTGTAAATCTCCAACAAGACAAATGTTACTCTCTATTCTGCAACTTTTTGTCTCTATATGATGGACAAGTGTTATACCTTTAAGGATCAGAGTATTGAGAATGAACATCATGTATATTTCGAGCTATCGGCAACATTCTTAACTTGTAACAAAAGCAACAGAATATGCAATGGTTAAACTAAAAGAAACAGATTCAATATGGAGTCAGATTTCTTTTTCCCTAGTACACTTGCTGTTTCCCACCTCTTTGTTTGTATAGATGACTCTGCTGGACAGTCACTGTGCTATTTCTATATAGTATCAGTGATGTATTTATACCAAATAATGTCTTTGGATACCTCTATAAAGTTGGAGGTGGCTCTTTTTCTTCTCTTTCCTCATCTCAGTAGGCTTTCACATATTCTTAAAAATAATTGTTGCTGACCTTTATTCCCTGATGTTAAACTTATTGTGTTATAATTTACAGAGTGAGATGTACAAACCCTTTTTCCCCACAATTTTGACTATATTAAAGTATACAGTTCAGTCTTTTATGTATATTCACAGTGTGTGAATCCATCACCACTATCTGATAATAAAATACTTCCATCACTCCAAAAAGGGAACTGCATAACAATTAGTTCAGTTCAGTCGCTCAGTCGTGTCCAACTCTTTGCGACCCCATGAATCCCAGCACGCCAGGCCTCCCTGTCCATCACCAGTTAACAGAGTTCACTCAAACTCATGTCCATCGAGTTGGTGATGCCATCCAGCCATCTCAATCTCTGTCGTCCCCTTCTCCGCCCACCGCTAATCCTTCCCAGCATCAGTCTTTTCCAGTGAGTCAACTCGTCGCATGAGGTGGCCAAAGTATTGGAGTTTCAGCTTTAGCATCAGTCCTTCCAATGAACACCCAGGATTGATCTCCTTTAGAATGGACTGGTTTGATCTCCTTGCAGTCCAAGGGGCTCTCAAGAGTCTTCTCCAGCACCACAGTTCAAAAGCATCAATTCTTTGGTGATCAGCTTTCTTCACAGTCCAACTCTCACATCCATACATGACCACTGGAAAAACTATAGCCTTGACTAGATGGACCTTTGTTGGCAAAGTAATGTCTCTGCTTTTTAATATTCTAACTGCTGCTGCTGGTGCTAAGTCACCTCAGTCGTGTCCGACTCTATGTGACCCCATAGACGGAAGCCCACCAGGCTCCCCCATCCCTGGGATTCTCCAGGCAAGAACACTGGAGTGGGTTGCCATTTCCTTCTCCAATGTGTGAAAGTGAAAAGTGAAAGTGAAGTCGCTCAGTCATGTCCAACCCTTAGCGACCCCACGGACTGCAGCCTACCAGGTTCCTCCATCCATGGGATTTTCTAGGCAAGAGTACTGGAGTGGCTTGCCATTGCCTTCTCCGAATATACTATCTAGGTTGGTTGTAACTTTCCTTCCAAGGAGTAAGCGTCTTTTAATTTCATGGCTGCAATCAGCATCCACAGTGATTTTGAGCCCAAAAAAATAAAGTCTGACACTGTTTCCACTGTTTCCCCATCTATTTCCCATGAAGTGTTGGGACCAGATGCCTTGATCTTTGTTTTCTGAATGTTGAGCTTCAAGCCAGCCTTTTCACTCTCCTCTTTCACTTTCATCAAGAGGCTTTTGAGTTCCTCTTCACTTTCTGCCATAAGGGTGGTGTCATCTGCATATCTGAGGTTATTGATATTTCTCCCAGCAATCTTGATTCCAGCCTGTGCTTCTTCCAGGCCAGTGTTCCTCATGATGTACTCTGCATGTAAGTTAAATAAGCAGGGTGACAATATGCAACCTTTACGTACTCCTTTTCCTATTTGGAACCAGTCTGTTGTTCCATGTCCAGTTCTGACTGTTGCTTCCTGACCTGCATACAGGTTTCTCAAGAGGCAGGTCAGGTGGTCTGGTATTCCCATCTTTCAGAATGTTCCACAGTTTATTGTGATCCACACAGTCAAAGGCTTTGGCATAGTCAATGAAGCAGAAATAGATGTTTTTCTGGAACTCTCTTGCTTTCTCCATGATCCAGCGGATGTTGGCAATTTGATCTCTGGTTCCTCTGCCTTTTCTAAAACCTGCTTGAACATCTGGAAGTTCACGGTTCACATATTGCTGAAGCCTGGCTTGGAGAATTTTGAGCATGACTTTACTAGCGTGTGAGATGAGTGCAATTGTGCGGTAGTTTGAGCATTCTTTGGCATTGCCTTTCTTTGGGATTGGAATGAAGACTGACCTTTTCCAGTCCTGTGGCCACTGCTGAGTTTTCCAAATTTGCTGGCATATTGAGTGCAGCACTTTCACAGCATCATCTTTCAGGATTTGAAATAGCTCAATTGGAATTCCATCACCTCCACTAGCTTTGTTCGTAGTGATGCTCTCTAAGGCCCACTTGACTTCACATTCCAAGATGTCTGGCTCCAGGTGAGTGATCATGCCATCGTGATTATCTTGGTTGTGAAGATCTTTTTTGTACAGTTCTTCTGTGTATTCTTGCCACCTCTTCTTAATATCTGCTTCTGTTAGGTCCATACCATTTCTGTCCTTTATCGAGCCCAGCTTTGCATGAAATGTTCCCTTGGAATCTCTAATTTTCTTGAAGAGATCTCTTGTTTTTCCTATTCTATTGTTTTCCTCTATGCCTTTGCATTGATCGCTGAGGAAGTCTTTCTTATCTCTCCTTGCTATTCTTTGGAACTCTGCATTCAGATGCTTATATCTTTCCTTTTCTCCTTTGCTTTTCGCTTCTCTTCTTTTCACAGCTATTTGTAAGGCCTCCTCAGACAGCCATTTTGCTTTTTTGCATTTCTTTCCCATGGGGATGGTCTTGGTCCCTGTCTCCTGTACAATGTCACGAACCTCCATCCAGAGTTCATCAGGCACTCTATCTATCAGATCTAGTCCCTTAAATCTATTTCTCGCTTCCACTGTATAATCATAAGGGATTTGATTTAGGTCATATCTGAATGGTCTAGTGGTTTTCCCTACTTTCTTCAATTTAAGTCTGAATTTGGCAATAAGGAGTTAATGATCTGAGCCACAGTCAGCTCCTGGTCTTGATTTTGCTAACTGTATAGAGCTTCTCCATCTTTGGCTGCAAAGAATGTAATCAGTCTGATTTTGGTGTTGACCATCTGGTGATATCCATGTGTAGAGTCTTCTCTTGTGTTGTTGGAAGAGGGTGTTTGCTATGACCAGTGCGTTCTCTTGGCAAAACTCTATTAGCCTTTGCCCTGCTTCATTCCATGCTCCAAGGCCAAATTTGCCTGTTACTCCTGGTGTTTCTTGACTTCCTACTTTTGCATTCCAGTCCCCTATAATGAAAAGGACATCTTTTTTGGGTGTTAGTTCTAAAAGTTCTTGTATGTCTTCATAGAACCGTTCAACTTTGGCTTCTTCAGCATTACTGCTTGGGGCATAGGCTTGGATTACTGTAATATTGAATGGTTTGCCTTGGAAATGAACAGAAATCATTCTGTCATTTTTAAGATTGCATCTAAGTACTGCATTTCAGACTCTTTTGTTGACCATGATGGCTACTCCATTTCTTCTAAGGGATTCCTGCCCACAGTAATAGATATAATGGTCATCCGAGTTAAATTCACCCATTCCAGTCCATTTTAGTTCACTGATTCCTAGAATGTCGACGTTCACTCTTGCCATCTCCTGTTTGACCACTTCCAATTTGCCCTGATTCATGGACCGAACATTCCAGGTTCCTATGCAATATTGCTCTTACAGCATTGGACCTTGATTCTATCACCAGTCACATCCACAACTGGGTATTTGTTTCACTTTGGCTCCATCCCTTCATTCTTTCTGGAGTTATTTCTCCAGTCATCTCCAGTCACACCCAATTCCTCCCTCCTCCTAACCCCTGGCAACCACTAGTCTACCTTCTGTATCTATGGGTTTGCCTATTCGAGACATTTCATATAGGAATTCATATAGGATTCATATTGGAATCATACAATGTGTGACCTTTTGTGTATGACTTCTTTCATTTTGTGTAATATTGTCAGGGTTTATCTGTGTTGTAGCATGTATTAGTACTTCCCTCCTTTTTGTGGCCTAATAGCACTCCATTATATGGATATATCACCTTTTACTTATTTATTCACCAGTTGATAGATATTTGGGATGTTTCTACTTTTGGCTAATACAAGTAATGCTGTTGTGGCAAAACCAAGGTCACAAAGATTTACCTATGTTTGTTTTTTCCTAAGATTTTTATAATTTTAACTCTTACATTCAGATCTTTGAAGTTTTGGTTATGATAAGTGGTAGGGTTCTAATTTTTTTTTTTTTTTTTTTTTTGCATGTAGATATCCAGTTGCCTCAGCACTGTTTACTGAAAAGATTGCTCTTTCTTCATTGAATAGTTTTGGCACTCTCGCTGAAACTCAGTTGACTATAGATGTGTGATAGTTTTATAGAAAGTTTTAAAATTAGGAGGTGTGCCCTCCAAAATTGTTCTTCTTTTAAGATTATTTTGCCTATTTTGGATCCCTTGAATTTCCATTTTAGGATTTTAGGATCAGCTTGTCCGTTTCTGTAAAGAAGACAGAATTTGCTAGTCTTCTAATTCATGAACATGAAATTTCTTTATATAATTTGTATCTCTTTTTAATTTCTTATGAACAGTGTTATGTAGTTTTCACTATACAAGTTTTGCCCCTTATTAGTTAAATTTATATCTAGATATTTATTCTTTCTTGATGCTATTGTAAATAGAGTTGTTTTCTTTACTCAGCACCAGTCCATGCTGAGGAAAGGCATTGGTTCCATTCAATAAATGACCACTCCTAGGTCTTGCTGCATTTTTGACTTCCCACTTTTCTCTTCTTCTCCATCTGTCTAATGGATGAAAGTGAAAGTGTCAGTCCCTCAGTTGTGTCCGACTTTTTGTGACCCCATGGACCCCAGAGGACTGACAGGTTCCTCTGTCCATGGGATTTCCCAGGCAAGAAGACTGGAGTGGGTTGCCATTCCCTTCTCCGGGGGATCTTCCCAACCCAAGGATCAAACCCAGATCTCTCGCATTGCAGGCAGATTCTTCACCATCTGAACCACTGGGGATACTCATTCTTTAAAGGCCAGAGAAGTCCCATTCTATTCATGAAAATGTACAATTCCCACTAAGATCCTTGGTGCATGCCCTTTCTCTGATTCTGGTGAAACCATTGTATTAGTATATACCAATATTGTTCTCAGCTTGTATATTGTGATAGCATCAGTTCTATGATATTTTGCATCTGATTTGTTGCTCTTTCCAGTGACTTGTGATATTTTTATGGATTGAAACAGATTGGAAGCTACTCCAGTCTCTCTTTTACTTTATCTAATACTTTGGTTTCTATCACTCTATCCCCCAATATCCCACATGAACCTGACCCCCTCATAGCCATTTGCTTTGCTTCTGTGCCTCCCAATTGCTTTTTTCCCTTCTGCCAGAGTCTTTGAGCAGCCTCTCTTCTCCGATTGAAGCACTGTCCTGGCTCCTTTTTGCTTCCTAATCTTTCAGATCTATGAGCAAGTGTTGCTACTTCAAGGGAAACTTCACTGACATTCCTGACAACTGCCTCTAGTTTTGTCCTCTACAGCTCTCTTTATGACACTGGCTTTGGCTGAAATTTTACTTATGGGATTATTTGATTAATACCTTTCCTCTCCCCCAACTCAGCTGTTAACTCTGTGAAGGCAGGGGCCTCAACATATTTTTGCTTAATAAATATTTGTTGAATAAATAAATCAGTAGATTCATATTATAATACTGTTATTTTGTATTTGCCTTTATTTAAGAAGAAGGAAATGGCAACCCACTCCAATATTCTTGCCTGGAATATTCCTTGGACGGAGGAACTGGGCCGGCTATATATAGTCCATGGGGTTGCAAAGAATCGGCCACGACTGAGCACATTTCTTTATTTAAAGCCATCAAGCTGGAATTGGACATTATTTGGGTTCATTTTTATCTAAGCCATAGCATTTTAGTTGAGAATGTTTTCCATGTATGTCATCTATTTATGTCTTGCTGGAAAAATCTTTGACAGTTACTTCTTTATACTATTTTAACAATTGCGTACTCTTTCTGTCCCCCCCACCCCTGTTATACTGTGTTTTACTTGTTCTCTCTAGATAGTAAGCTGAAAATACAAATAAATGTACAGATGTATGCATAGACACACAGATGCATGCATACATGCGTATGTACACAGATACACACGTTTGTGCGCATACTCATCTACACATATATGTTTCCAAAAAGTGAAATCGCTCAGTCGTGTCCGACTCTTAGCGACCTCATGGACTGCAGCCTACCAGGCTCCTCCGTCCATGGGATTTTCCAGGCAAGAGTACTGGAGTGGGGTGCCATTGCCTTTTCCAAAGCCACATCTAAAACCCATATGCTCAATACATGTGTATTCAGTACTTGCGTGGTGTAGGGTTAAAGTATGTGGCTTAAGCAGCCTGAGTTGTAATTTGGCCATAAGGTCACTTAATGGCTGGCAATTACCTTATATAAGATACTTAGTTTCTCCGAGCCTCAATATCTTCACTGTAAGAAAAAAATAATAGTATTACCCTAATTGGATTGTTGTGACTGGTAAGTGGGATTATGAATTGTATGGGGATTTAGATAGTGGCAGGTGTAAGAATAATGGATTTTTTGAGTGCTTAGTAATTCTTATCTGTAATAATTAATAATTAAATGATCATGGACTTGACCTATTTTTAATTCAAAACTGCATACAGGGTTAAGTCAACAACCAAAACTACAGGGAGGTTATTAAGAATTTTGGGAATACCATTCCGAAAAAGGACCTGAAGTGATGACCTATTAGATATCACCACTATCTCAGTAGAATTTCTCTGCTGCTTGACTTGAGTGAGCCTTGCAGTTTTATTTTTAAAGGTATTCGAAACAACGCATTTGGTCATGTGCTTTTCCTTTAATAAAAATGTTGACAACAAGAAAAGGGCAATTGGCTGGAAATAGGTATTGTTTAAAGTTGGCCAAATGCCTTATTTTAAAGTGAAAAAAGAAACCAAGCTATAAACATTAGACTAGTACAAGCTTACAGAATGATTTCTTAAAAAAGAGAAAGGCAGCTGCAAAATAGGATCAGTGTTTTTATGGCTGAATATGAGACGTGTATTGAGCTCTGAATAATCTTTGCTTCTATTAATTTTCCCAACGCAAGCAGGCGTCTTGATTCCTAGGGAATATTAATAGTAGTAGATCCTTCTGCAGAATTGCTTGTGTGGTTGGAAAAGGCTTGCAAGTTTTATCATAAGCATACAAAGGGTGATTTTGCATTGGCCAGTTTCAATGACCAGTTTATAATGGAGAAATAGAGGGCCATAAAAGGGCTTTGCATGATTTGAAATCAGAAGTAAAGTTTAGATGTTTGATAACCACAAATATGCCACAACTCCAGAGACTTCACTTTAATTGTATGATAACATCCTCTTCTCCCATCCTGTCCCAGTATTCAACCAACCACAACATGGCAAGAAACAAAACAAAACAACATTCCTTTTATACTCTGGGAAGTTGGAAGCTCCCTGCTATGGGAGGCTGTGCCCATAATCAAATAACTTGAAACAGTTTCAACATTTATTAATGCATTACTCTGGGATGAAACTATAATAGGACAAAGTAACAAAAATTAGAAACTGAATAGGAGATAGTAATTTTAGTGTTTTATTTATGAGAAAGCAACTATTTTTCCCAGGTTTAATTTATACACACATGCATACACACATATATATAAACACACAGTCTTATACATACATAATCCTTCACACACATTGTTGTTGTTTAGCCGCTAAGTCGTGTCTGACTCTTTTGCAACCCCATGGACTGTTAGCCTGCCAGGTTCCTCTGTCCATGGGATTTCCAGGTAAGACTACTGGAGTGGGTTGCCATTTCCTTTTCCATGGGATCTTCCCAACCCTGGGATAGAACCTGTGTCTCCTCCATTGGCAGACTGTTTCTTTATCACTGAGCCACCAGGGAAGCCCTGTATGCATATATGCAATCATTATGTGAAAATTATGTGTGTATATGTCAGTAGTTATCAATCAACTTTATTATAGTTTGCTTTGTGTAGAATTAATATTAAACTCTCCGTACATCAGAAAATAAAGCTTACATGCCTCTGTCATTTCTGAAATGAATTTTCAAAGGCAATTTTGCAACAATTGTTTTCTATTTGTGCTCAGATTATCTAAATGATCTGAATTCTAACCCTTTCCCCAGAGTAGGAAGCGATTCAGATTCTATGCTAATTGAGTCTTGTGAGTCTTATGAAATATCGGTTTTATTGTAGGGATTGCTGGTCTCCAGGGCTTAACCAGGACCACCAAATATAAAATTCTGAACCACACATTGTTTGAGGACCACTGATGTCCCAAGATGAGTTAAGTGAAGTAGTAAACTTTTAAAAGATGTGGGAAAATGAATGAGTTAGGTTTTTCTCTCTTTTTTCTTTTTAAAAAGTCCATTGGCACTGCTATTTAATATGTTACAACATTTTGAGCCAGCCCAGAAACAGTTCTAGTCAGAAATTAAAGGTAAATCAGGCACTTTTTCCCACCATATTAAGTAGATACAGCTTTTAAAAAATTCTACATATTTTTTAGCCAGGCAGTATTAAGTTTGTCTGTCGCGTCTGTGCCTGGAAGCTGGAATCAAGATTGCTGGGAGAAATATCAATAACCTCAGATATGCAGATGACACTACCCTTATGGCAGAATGTGAAGAGGAACTCAAAAGCCTCTTGATGAAAGTGAAAGAGGAGAGTGAAAACGTTGGCTTGAAGCTCACCATTCAGAAAACAAAGATCATGGCATCTGGTCCCATCACTTCATGGCAAATAGATGGGGAAACAGTGGAAGCAGTGTCAGACTTTATTTTTTTGGGCTCCAAAATCACTGCGGATGCTGATTGCAGCCATGAAATTAAAAGACACTTACTCCTTGGAAGGAAAGTCATGACCAACCTAGATAGCATATTAAAAATCAGAGACATTACTTTGCCAACCAAGGTCCGTCTAGTCAAGGCAATGGTTTTTCCCGTGGTCATGTATGGATGTGAGAGTTGGACTGTGAAGAAAGCTGCTCGCCAAAGAATTGATGCTTTTGAACTGTGGTGCTGGAGAAGACTCTTGAGAGTCCCTTGGACTGCAAGGAGATCCAACCAGTCTATTCTAGAGGAGATCAATCCTGGGTGTTCATTGGAAGGACTGATGCTAAAACTGAAACTCCAATACTTTGGCCACCTCATGTGACGAGTTGACTCACTGGAAAAGACTGATGCTGAGAAGGATTGGGGGCAGGAGGAGAAGGGGACGACAGAGAATGAGATGGCTGGATGGCATCACCGACTCTATGGACATGAGTTTGAGTGAACTCTGGGAGTTGGTGATGGACAGGGAGGCCTGGTGTGCTGTGATTCATGGGGTTGCAAAGAGTTGGACACGACTGAGCGACTGAACTGAACTGATTAAGTTTGTATCACTACATGGATGTTTTTCTCCTTCATCCTTAAATATGTAAGACATTAAAAAAAATGAAATGTCTTTGCATTTCTTGCATGGTTAATCTTTTCTGTATCCTTTTGATATTAATTTTATCTATGTTAAGAATCAATTAGTATGTTAGTCACTGAAGGTCCCTAGAGACTGTATACTTTAAGCATCTCACCTTCTAGAGAAAAGGCCTTAAATTCTTCTAGTAAATTCAGAGTTGATTTCATGTTTCTTGTGAAATCACACATGGATTATGAGTTAAATCAGAGGAAGTTCATTGTTTCTATTGGCTGGTGGAGTAAAGAGAAAGATAGAGAAGTGACTTATCCTAAGTATCAAATGTTAAAATAAAAGCCACGGTAGAAAGAAAATCATTTGAAAGCAACCAATCAATTTCCCCCTTTATTGTTTAAAATCTTATTTGAGAGCAGTTGCAGACTTGACTGATTAGACCATGTTCAGTGAGAATCTCACAAGTTTGGTTGTAAAGAGAAACCGTCTGGCCAATCCTAGCAAAAGGAGAAGCCTTTTCCAGTGTTAATTGTTTTGTGTTGAACACTTGTTTGCAGTTACTGACTCCGGTAACTGAAGATGAGAGGGTTTTTATTGGAAAGACAACGTCAAATCACAGAGTCGAAGGACTTACTAAACCTCCAGAAGGGTGACACCTCGTGCAATTCAGGGACTGTCACTCCAAAGTTTTGCCATTAAGGTTTCTTACATCCAGTAGTTCTTCCATTTTCCTATGTCTTTGTTTCATTGGTCAAATGCTCCAGATAAAGAATCTGATTGATCCAGCCTAGGTTATGCATCTGCTCTCACATTAGTCAGTTGTGGCCATGAGGAAGGTTAAGGGCAGTGATATGATATACACTTGAAGTTCATATTTGCATATCTGGCTGTTCCTAGAGAAAGAGGAACCCTTGTGAACTGGAGATGCACCTGGCAACTACTAAGCCCCCAGTGGGCTAATAGATAATGTAAACAAAATTGGCTATACATATTTGTACATCCATGTGTACACACACAAACACCTTATGCAAGATCTGAAAACAGAAAAGGATCCTTTTGGTTCTGGGTCATATTCTAAGGCCAAAAAAAAAAAGTGCTAGTGTTTATTGGGTGTCTACAATGTGCTAACCGTGACACATGGATCTTTTCCTTTGCTCCTCATGACAACACTGTGAGATGGGTACTATTGATATCTTTATGTCCCTTTTACAGGGAAGGAAGCTGAAGCATTAGAGAAGTTATTTATCTTCCCATCAAAGCTCTCCAAGTGGTAGGAGTATATCCATCTTTGATTCCAGAACCCACAGTTTTAAGGTGTTATTACCGTTTGTTCAACCGAAAAAAAAAAAAAAAAAAAAAACCCACACCTGATACTTACCCCATTGAAATATAACTATTTGTTTACAGCTTTTCTCTCTTCCTGAGATTTGAGCAAGCTGAGTTTGGATTATCTTACCTCTGTCTGTATTAAACACCTAGCACAGTGCCTGAGTCTGTGGGGTTGCAAACAGTTGGACATGACTGAGTGACTGAGCACAGAGAGTACCTGATGTATCCCAGGTGTTGTAGTTAGTTTGAATGAATAAAAGAATAAATGAATGAGCATTTGACCCAATATGATACCAACTTTCAAAGATAATTCCCACAGTAGAGTTAGCTAAACCTCGTTGCAACATGCTGATTTCAAGGATCATTTATGTAGCCCCTACTAACTTTAGGACAGACAATATGAGGATGTATATATATTCATAAAAATAAATGGAACTATTAGTTAAGTATTAAATTTGTGGACATAGATGTCATCAGAGCTCAGAGAAGCATGTTATACCAGAGGCTGGAGCATTTGGAAAAAGCATCATGGGGACATAGAACTCAATGTGGGCGTTGCTAACTGGAGGAAAGATATTTTAGGCAGAAAACAGCACTGACACTAGTAAAGCATTAAGAATTTTTTTCTTGCAGTCAAATGCACATAACATAAAATTTCTTATTTTAAGCATTTGGAAGTGTATAATTCAGTGACATTTTGCACTTTCATGATGTATGTTTGTGATTGTTTGGAAAACAGTCATCTGACAAGTTCTAATCAGTGGACTTGATTGAAATTCTCTTTAGACTGGTGTAAATTTTTACTGTAGTCTAACATTTTTCCTATTACCCCCACCCCAACTTATTTATGAAAAATTACATCATGATTTCCACAAACCTGGAATTGCAAAGCTGGAAGCTGCTGTATGTAGAAACATGAAGTCAAAAGCTATGAGATAAACCATACCAGATGAAACAGTAGTAAAAATCCTACTGGCTAGGAGACTGGAGATCAGAGTTTTAACAATAGTTCTACTATGGGGTTCCCAGATAGTGCTAGTGGTAAAGAACCTCCCTGCCAATGCAGGAGGTGTAAAGAGATACAGGTTTGACCCCTGGGTCAGGAAGATCCCCTGGAGAGGGGCACGGCAACCCACTCCAGTATTCTTGCTTGGAGAATCTCATGGTCAGAGGAGCCTTGTGGGCTATAGTCCATAGGGTCACAAAGAGTCAGACATGACTGAAGCGACTTCATACTCACGTCCATTGCTATGAATAGGCATGTTCTATTGCCTATTGGGATAAATTTCAGTCAAGTATTTATGTATCTAAGTTCCTTCCAAGTAGTAAATCTCATGTATTCAAGTATATTAAAGTGGTGTATGAGAGAATGCTCTGTGTTTCTTTGAATATGGGTGTAGTCTGGTCTTAGTACTAGATACAGAGGGCTTCCCTGGTGGCTCAGACAGTAAAGAATTTGCCTGCCAATGCCAAAGATGTGGATTTGATCCCTGGGTCGGGAAGATCCGCTGAAGAAGGGAATGAAAGCCCACTCTGGTATTCTTGCCTGGAGAATCCAATGGACAGAGGAGCCTGGCAGGCTACAGTCCATGGGATGACAGAGAGTCAGGTATGACTTTGTGACTAAAGAACAACAATGAGATACAGAGGCCTCATTAGCAGTCTTACTGTGTGTAGCTCTTGGATCAGTTGTGCTACCAAAATTTTGCCTTTGAGCAACTAAAACTTCAAACTCAGGGCTACAGACACCTTTCCTACTAAAGTTCAATTCAACGTGGTGCCAGTCTGTTGAGACTTAGTAAATCATCTACCAATTCAAATTTTTTCAAGACTTAACCAAATTCCATGAAGTATTACAGAAAAATTACTTAAATTCATACCTAGATATTCTAATGTCACCAAATTTATTATTATTATTATTATCAGGCTCTTAATATTTCAGGCAACTGTGCATGTGTACGCATGCATAATCATGTATCATTTTTGCTGGTATCCATACCAACTGATGACCACTTCAGATGTTATGTATTTTGATATGCTTTTTTCCCTAGTCAATGGCTCTAGTGGGAAGAGGCCCTTAGGCACTTAGAACCATTTAGAAACTCCCCAAATTAATTACAAAGTAGTGAGTTTTAAATGATACCCTAGAGACACTAAAGATCATTTGTGATTCCAAAGGTGCCAAATTTCCTTGGAAGGAGGAAATAGCTTATAACTTGATTAACCTGGTAAACAAAGCTTACAAACAATAAAAACATATAAGAACATAAGTAAATTCACTTCCTTTTTTTAGGCACTAATTTTTTTTTATTGTTGTTCCATCTCAGAAGGAAATATGCCACAAAGGAAGAATATTGACTTATAAAACATTTAATACTTGGCAATAATACCCTGGCTGGCAAACAGCAAAGATGACTCTAATGCCTAATTTGTTAGACATTGTCTTAAACACAGGGGATATTTAAAAACATTAGATTCTGAAAAACACATTAATTTGGTATATATTTTAAAAATGAATGTTTAAAATATATATATTTAATTACATTTATTTTAAAAATAATGATATATTTTTAATGCAGATAAATTCTGTGTCTTATATTTAGCTGAGTATTGCTTTTGAGAGAAGAACCAGGCTGCAATTTACCAGAATGAAATAAATTTACAACCTCATTAACCTGAAAAGCCTGAAATGGTTTAGTATATGGCTGTGTACCTATTTATTCCCAGCTGGTATTATCTGATAATGTAAATAAATGTTCTAAGGAACATATGGAAATCACAGTGTTAGTAAACATCAAAGTTTAAGCAAAAAGTCATTCTTAAACCCATGGGTCTGAATGGCTTTTATCCAAATCCCAGTGGTAAGGGTAAATGGAAGACTTCTGAACACCAGCAATGTAAGTCTGTTTCCTGTGACTTAACTTCCAAGGTTTCTCTTTTTCTTCAGAAATTCTACTTGTAAATATACATAAATGTATTCTCCTTGCTCGATTACTTTTATCCTCTTTTAATGAGAAAGCAGTAACTTGATGAATTCAGAAAACTTCTTTTAAGGTGCTCTATTGTGGAACATTTTGTCAAAAAATATGGCTGTGATCCTAAGTTTATAGTGTGTGTGGCTCTCCTTATGTTGATTAAAAATTGTGTCTCCACACCTGTTTACATAAATAATATATATTTGTGTGGACATTTTGCCAGCACTGCGTGATAGCATCATTCTCTTTTTGAAGGCTTTGGGTTTGAATGTAACTGAGTCAAGTTACTTTGTGTATTCACAGTACTTCCAATTACATCACTCAGAGCAAAATGTAAACTCAGTTAAGTACTATGCTCTTTGCCAAATGCCAGTGTTTCAACAGAGATCTACAGAACAAGTATGGCTCTGCACAAAAGCTTGATCCTTTCATATGTGCTCTGACATAAATATCCTGTTGGTAAGAAATTGTTGCTTGAATATTTTCATGGTCATCCTGAGGCTGCCACAGCTTTTCAGGGCAAATCTCCACCTGATTTTGGAAATATTGCTAGCCCTAGCCTAAAATCTTTTTTTTAAAAAAAATTTTATTTATTTATTTTATTTCTGTATGTCCTGGGTCTTTGTTGCTGTGAACGCTACTCTCTAGTTGCAGTGTGTAGGCTTCTTATTGCAGTGGCTTCTCTTGTTGAAGAGTATGGGCTCTAGGGTGTGTGGACTTCAGAAGTTAGATTCCCCAGCTCTACAGCAGAGGCTCAGTAGTTCTGGCACACCAGCTTAGTTGCTCCATGGCATGTGGGAACTTCCCAACCAGGGATCGAACCCATGTCTCCTGCATTGGCAGGTGGATTCTTTACCACTGAGCCACCAGGGAAGCCCAGCCTAAAATCTTTTGATGAACTTTTTAATGAAATAAAATTATTTCCCTGCCAAAAAGGCATATCTTTTCAGAACAAGACTGTAGCTTACTTTTCTACAACAGGATGTTTTGTTAGGCTATTTTTTCACATGTAAATCCTTTTTTTTTTCTCCTATGAAGTATGAATATAACCTTTTGTAGAATCTATGTCTTTCCATTCTTTTTGGAGATAATAGGTGGTCAATAGATATTTGAATAAATGGATGAAAAAACAAGGTATTATTGTATTTCAGTTTGTGAATAATTTTGCCTGGTCTTTTCTGAATTCAAAATACATTTCATAAAATTTTTCTAGCTTTGTAACTAGCATTTAGAATCTCCAGGCGATCTGGGGTGATATCTGAGGTAAATGAACACTACTTTTCTAATATTGATGTGAGTTTGTGTACCTAAAATGTAGAATCCCTCCTTTCTCTAAGGAGACTGAATTAATAGTTTTTTTTTTCCTTGCCACTTAAGAACTTCTGAGCATCTTAACACAATGTGGCAAATGGCATCAATGAAACTAATCATCATATAGGAATGCCAGTGGTGCAGTCACTGTGAAGGGACTTCCATGATCAAAATTTTAACCAGAAAGTGGGCATGTAGTTGGCATATTCTTCAAAATAAGTGATCTGATTTATCGGAGCGAGTTCAAATGAAACATTCACAAAGGACAGTCTGGCCTCCCACACATCAGCCTGGGGACTTTGGTATTGTCTGCTGGTTATTGTAATAATTTGAGGACTGGCAGAGAAGACTTAGCTGTGGGAAGCCACAGCGCTGAACCCACTCTCTCTGCATTTACTTACCTCCACACTTTCTTGTTCTTTTTTCTAATTTAAATCTCTTCCTGATGTAAAATTGTTTTTTCTTTCACTTTTAATTCAGTGAGGGAGCCATATAACTTTTTCTGGGTGAAGAATGAATTGCTGACACATAGAAAAGAAAGGAAAGTTCCTGAGATTTTGCTGCTGTGAGCAGGGAATAAGCTAGTGCCTCTAGCCTCAGGAGATCTGGTGAAGGCAAAGGTGAAGGGATATGCTGATGAGACCTCTTGTCTGCAGAAGGGCTGCATGATGCTCACCTACGCATCACACTGTAAGAGCCATCATCCACTATGGTTTCTCATAATTAATCACCATCTTTGCATATTAGGAAAGCAAACAGAAGGATTATGTGCTATTGTCCATGCATCTCATTTTTAAAGTTATTTTTATTATGAAAAGAATCATATATGCAAAACCATGTATAAAATATGTCTATACTGTTTATGATAAAAACAATTTTGGTGTGCAGCACCCAAGGTGAACAACAGCAAAATACCCAAAGTGAAGAATGAGAACTCTGCTGGTACCATGGATTAATCGTCCCCCTCCATGGCATACTCTTGTTGTTGTTCAGTAGCCTAGTCATGTCCGCCTCTTTGTGACCCCATGGACTGCATCAACCCAGGCCACTCTATCCCTCACCATCTCCCAAAGTTTGCCCAGGTTCATGTCCATTGCATCAGTGATGCCATCTAGCCATCTCATCCTCTGATGCCTTTTCCTTCTGCCCTCAATCTTTCCCAGCACCACGGACTTTTCCAATGAGTCAGCTGTTTGTATCAGATGACCAAAATATTGGAGTTTCAGCTTCAGCATCAGTCCTTCCAATGAGTATTCAGGGTTGATTTCTCTTAAGACTGACTCCATGACATAACCCATGTTTTAATACCTAGCATGCTATTCTTCTGTTTATTTGTGACAGATTCTGCCTTCAGTAGCCCATCTGAAATAGTCTAGTAGATAGCTGGGTTGGTTAGCAGTATTTGCTATGTGGTAAATCCTCACTTGGCAAGAAAGCTGTGATAAACCTAGACAGCATTTTGAAAAGCAGAGACATCGCTTTGCTAACAAAGGTTCATATAGTCAAAGCTATGATTTTTCTAGTAGTCATGTACAGTTGTGAGAGTTGGACCTTAAAGAAGGCTGAGTGCCGAAAAATTGGTACTTTCAAATTGTGATGCTGGAGAAGACTCTTGAGAGTCCCTTGGACAGCAGGGAGATCAAACTAGTCAATCCTAAAGAAAATCAGTCCTGAATATTCATTGGAAGGACTGATGCTGAAGCTGAAGTTCTAATACTTTGACCACCTGATGCAAAGAGCCAGCTCATTGGAAAAGACCCTGATTTTTTAAGGAATGCGTGCTCAGTGAATATTCAGGGTTGATTTCAGTTAAGATTGATATTGATTATATGCTGAAATAACAGTATTCTGGGTATATTAGGTTCAAAAAATACATTACTAAAACTGTCTTTTAAAAAATGAAGCAATTAGAAAACTTTCAAATTACATAAAATTACACAAAAAACTTAAAATCATTTGCTCACATTGTGTTTCTATTGGCCATTGCTGGTCTATATCATATTTACTGCCAGTTCTTTTATTTGCATATTCTCCTTCTCCTTCCTATGCACTAGATTTCTTCAGATGACTAACACAAAATCCAAACTTCCAAGTTAATTTCTGGCCTAAGACTTCAAAGGCCCTAGAGGTACTTTCCCATCCCTTACAGATTGTTTTAAGTTAGTATTTCCCAAACTTACAGGCTTCCCTGGTGGCTCAGTGGTAAAGACTCTGCCTGCTGATGTAGGAGACACGGTTTGATACCTGGGTTGGGAAGATCCCCTAGGAAAGGAAATGGCAACTCACTCCAGTATTCTTGCCCGGGAATTCTCATGGACAGAGGAGCCTGGTAGACTATTGTCCATGGGGTCACAGAGTCAGACACAGCTTAGTCACTGAGAACACATTCCCAGACTCACAGAACCATCAGATGAGCGGGAGTGTTTGCTGAACCAATGCTATCTGAGCCTCTTCTAAGTCCATGGGATCAGTTTCTCCTAGGGGCAGTCTTGTGTTGGCCATGGTGGCTAACCCTGCATTAGGGAAGAAGATTCCACAATGGTTTTCCTTTCTGTAGGACAAAGTGTGAACTGGAAGCCTTTCACAATCCACTTAGGTTCTATCTTTGGATGATTGTCTCCTCCTCACCACCTCATTCACACCATCTTCCAGCTACTCTGACCTGTGTGTTATACTCTTTCCTGCCTTGGGTTTGTTTGTTCTTCTACTTACCTGAAATACTTCCTCTCAACTATGCCTAGCCCAATGTACTGTCCTCACCATTCACTGCTGGCTTCTGTAAAATGCTATACTTTCTTTTCTTCTCACTCCAGGAAGAGATAAGTGCTTTCTGCTTCGTTTTTTTATGACAAGGGCGCAAAACTCAAGCTGCATGTTTGAATCACCTGAGAACTTCAAAAAACTCCTGATACTCAGGGCAAATACCTAATATTCTGACGTACTTGATCTAAGAAAGGTCATGGAGATGGGACTATTTCTTCTAAAGTTCCTTAGGATGCCACTGTCAAGAATCACATTTGGTGGTTTGGCTTTACCACACATTGTAATTATTTGTTCACATGTCTCCTCATTCTAGACTGAATGCCTGGAGAATGTGGAAAACATTTTATTTTCTTTGTATCAGATTCTGGGTATGAAAAATGCTCAAATACTTTAAAGATGTTTTTAAATTTTGAAAGTATGATTTACAGGAGACTTGGAAAATACAGAACAAGGTTGTACTACATATTACAATTTTTTTATGTAGATAAAGATTTTTAGTTGGAGTTTCATTATCAAAGTCTCCAAACTTAATAGAATGACTATACAGAGAAGTAGAAAGATAGTAGACCTGAAAAGCACAGTGAAGCAATTCAACAAATTAAGATTTATACAATTTTCACACAACAGTAGGATATAAATTCTATTCAGGTTCCTATAGATTGTAAACTAGGAGACACCAGAACATATCCAGGGACATAAAGTGCAAAAATTTCATGGTCTAAAGGTATTGAAATCCTATAGAGCCTGTTTTGACTGATGAAACTATTTTGGAAATCAGTATCAAAAGATATTTGAAAATAACCCACATATTTTCAAGGGCAATGTGACATTCACTGAGAGATCTTCAACTTAGCTTTCAAAAGCCTCAATAAAGTTAGACTGAAAAAACACAGAGGGTGATTGCAGAGAAGAAAGCATAAAAAATGCTCAAATATGTTGTGGATGAATATTTTAATGAATAGATGAAGGAGGTGACAAAAAGGAGCCATTGAAGGCGACTGACTCTATTTTGAAAACCTTAGGAGAGAGACTTCTCTAATTTCAAATGCTGATAATACGGAACACACTTGCAAAATTGGCAAACAGGCTTATTTGTGGGATTAATTTATTTACCAAAAGTCAGATATTGGATATATAAATTGAAAGTTACTTTTACATAATCAGAAAAAAATATAACTGAAGTTAATTGGACGAACAAGAAGAATTTTGACCAGGAATAGAAAAATAAATTAAGAACAGTGTTGGAGGGACAAATAGCCTGTAACTAATCTCTAGTCTCAGGGTACCATGAATAGTACAGTCTTTAATATGAATACGAAGAAACCAATAAGAAAGGGGAAAGAAAAAGCTTTAAAAGAGAATATTTATATTTGAAAAGTCAACAATGTTAAAGAAAATTCATTTGAAGCAAAAATAAAAGTATAAATAACAAGCCTGTATAGACTGAGGTTAATATGAAGACATGAGAATCAAGGCGTATTCGTCGATGTTTTAGAATTCTATGTTGTTGAAGAGAATGAAGATCAATGTGGCCAATTTGGGGAGTTAAAAAAAGTCCAGTATGACAAAACTTAAAGACAAAATAGTTGAAAATGTTTTGAAAGCCAGTATAGACATGAAAGAGAGGAAACTGAGTTAGGAAGAGACTTGCCAAAAACTGAAAGCAAAAGTTACAGTTAAGGACCTGAGGAGTGCATGTAAGTAGTCACGTAGTCTAAGATTTTTGCGATTTCTATAGCAAATTTCAGTTAATAAGAATTGAGGTATAAAGTGAAGGCATGCCATAAGGATCATGGGAAAACATTGGGAGAAGTCCCAGGCCATGTCAGAGAAACGTGGAAGGTCTCTTACCTAGCTTGGAGTAGGAAAAGTTTTTAAAGCTTGTCCCTGGCTCTGCCTCTCCTCCCCAGAATATCTCTGTGAATATAAGAGTATTAGACAAGCTTATCACATAAAGTCATTGTTTTGGAATCTTAAAGCTGGAGGATACCACTGAGATATCAATTTAGCAATTTTACAAATGATAGGATCACCATTAACTGTTGGTGACAGAACCAGGATTAGAAACCAGTCTTGCTGATAACAGCCTAGTTTTCAAATAAGCAATGATTAAGTGAACGTTTGACTGACATAATATTATTTAGATGCTAAGTGAACACATCTGGAAAGCATACAGAAATAGAGAGAGAAGTGTGCCAACACTCTGCATGGCTGTCTCTGTGATCCCCACGACCGTGACCAGTTCAGTTCAGTTGCTCAGTCGTGTCCGACTCTGCGACAACCATGATAGGCATGAGAAAAACCAAAATAATGCCACATCTGAGGTGAGAAAACATAAAATGATTTTGCAGTGCTAATCATGAGTCTTTCTCTCTCTGCTTTATTTTTGTTTTACCTGATTGCATTTAATAATTTGCCTCGACACTTTTTTGAAGTTTATAAACCAATCTGTTGATTCCAGTGTCTTTCTACACACTAGTCTCTTCTCATCTTCTCATCCTTCCCTATCTAGGTTTAGAGACCATAGTCATCATTTTAATAACACTCTTGCTAATATTGTAAAATCTTCTTGCCCCTCGTGTGTGTGTGTGGGGGGTGGTGGTGGTGTTTTCTTTACTTCTCTAGCAATGTTCCATGCTTCAATAATCCCTTTATCCATTTTCTTCTTGCCTCTGTGCTTTGTATACATTATCCAGTTGCTTCATTAAATATCTTTATTTTGATGTCATAATAGCTCTTCAAACTCAACTGTGAACAGAGTTGGACTCAGGAGATTTTCCTCCAAGCCTTTGTCTCCTCCAGTTCTCTTTAAGTGTGACTCCACTCATTACCTAGTTGCTCAGGCTCTCAACTTTAGTCCTCCTTTCTACCACTTTCTTCCTCATCATCTATATCTAGTCCATCACCAAGAACTGAACACATTTTGAGTTGACTAAAGGAGCTTACAGGTACTTATATTTGGAGCAATGCAATACCTAACAGCTTTCTTTAGTAATAGATTCAACAGTTCTTGGTGGTTAATGGAATATGACTAATGACAAAAGAAAGCAAACTCTAGTCATGTGAAGGGCAGTAAGAAGTCCTTAGGATTAAAACTAAAGGTTTAAATGAAAAGACAAATAACTAGTGAATTTATGTTCAGATAATGAATATTGAAAGTGTCAGGAAGTATGAATTTGATTCTTAACACTGGTCTCCTTAGAAACTTAAAAAAATAATTCCAAAGTCCATGGGCCATTTTAGGCCAAATAAGTCAGAATTTGACCTGAATATTAGTAGTCCCCCCCTCCAACTTTGTTTACTTTTTAAATTGAAGGATAATTGCTTTATAGAATTTTCTGATTTTCTGTCATACATCAAGAATCAGCCATAGGTACATCCATTTCCCCTCCTTACTGAGCCCTCCTCCCATCTCCTTCACCATCCCACCCTTCTAGATGGTCACAGAGCCTCTGTTTGAATTCCGAGTCACACAGCAAATTCCATTGGCTATCTATTTTACATATGGTATTGTAAATTTCCATGTTACTCTTTTCATCCATCTCACCCGCTCCCTCCTCCCCTTCCCCCATGTCCATAGGTCTGTTCTCTATGTCTGTCTCTCCATTGCTGCCCTGCACATAACTTCATCACTACCATCTTTCTAGACTCCATATATATGCATCAGTATATGATATTTGTATTTCTCTTTCTGACTTACTTCACTCTGTATAATAGGCTCTAGGTTTGTCCACCTCATTAGAACTGACTCAAATGTGTTCCTTTTATGGCTCAGTAGTAGTCCATTATATCTATGTACCACAGCTTCTTTATCCATTCATCTGTTGGTAGACATCTAGGTTGCTTCCATGTTCTAGCTATTGTAAATAGAGCTACAGTGAACATTGGGGTACATGTGTCTTTTTCAGTTTTGGTTGCCTCAGTGTATATGCCTGGAGAAGTCAATGGCACCCCACTCTAGTACTCTTGCCTGGAAAATCCCATGGACGGAGGAGCCTGGTAGGCTGAAGTTCATGGGGTCGCTAAGAGTTGGACACGACTGAGCGACTTCACTTTCCCTTTTCACTTTCATGAATTGGAGAAGGAAATGGCAACCCAGTCCAGAATTCTTGCCTGGAGAATCCCAGGGACGGGGAGGCTGGTGGGCTGCCATCTATGGGGTCACACAGAGTTGGACACGACTAAAGCGACTTAGCAGCAGCAGCAGCAGGGTATATGCCTAGGAGTGGGATTGCTGGGTCAGATGGTGATTTTATTCCTAGTTTTTTTAAGGAATATCCATACCATCTTCCATAGTGGCTGTATCAATTTACATTTCCACCAGCAATGCAAGAGGGCCCCTTTTCTCCACACCCTCTCCAGCATTTATTGTGTGTAGATTTTTTGATGATGGCCATTCTGACTGATGGTGAGGTGGTTTCTCATTGTAGTTTTGATTTGCATTTCTCTAATAATGAGTGATGTTGAGCATCTTTTCATGTGTTTTTTAACCATCTGTGTGTCTTCTTTGGAGAAATGTTTGTTTAGGTCTTTTCCCCACTTTTTGACTGGGTTGTTTGTTTTACTGGTATTGAGTTGTATGAACTGCTTATATATTTTGGAAATTAATTCTCGGTTGTTTCTTTTGCTATTATTTTCTCCCATTCTGAGGGTTGTCTTTTCACCTTGTTTGTAGTTTCTTTGCTGTGCAAAAGCTTTTAAGTTTAATCAGGTGCCACTTGTTTTTGTTTTTATTTCCATTTCTCTAGGAGGTGTGCTGAAACTGCAATACTTTGGCCACCTCATGCGACGAGTTGACTCACTGGAAAAGACTGATGCTGGGAAAGGTTGGGGGCGGGAGGAGAAGGGGACGACCGAGAATGAGATGGCTGGATGGCATCACCGACTCTGTGGACATGAGTTTGAGTGAACTCCGGGAGTTGGTGATGGACAGGAAGGCCTGGCGTGCTGTGATTCATGGGGTCACGGAGAGTCGGACACTACTGAGCGACTGAACTGAACTGAGGAGGTGTGTCATAGAAGATCTTGCTTTGATTACGTCATTGAGTGTTCTGCCTATGTTTTTCTCTAAGAGTTTTATAGTTTCTGGTCTTACATTTAGGTCTTCAGTCCATTTTGAGTTTATCTCTGTGTATGGCATTAGGAAGTGTTCCAATTTCATTCTTTTGCATGTAGCTGTCTAGTTTTCCTAACACCACTTATTGAAGAGGCCATCTTTGCTCCATTGTATATTCTTGCCTCCTTTGTCAAAAATAAGGTAGCCATAGGTGCATAGGTTTATCTCCAGACTCTCTATCTTGTTCCATTGGTCCATATTTCTGTTTTTGTGCCATACTGTCTTGATGACTGTAGCTTTGTAGTATAGTCTTAAGTCAGGAAGGTTGATTCCTCCAGCTCCGTTCTTCTTTCTCAAGACTGCTTTGGCTATTTGAGGTCTTTTATGTTTCCGTATGAATTGTGAAATTTTTTGTTCTAGTTCTGTGAAAAATGCCATTGGTAATTTGATAGGGATCGTGTTGAATCCGTAGGTTTTATTTGGTAGTATAATCATTTTCACAGTATTGATTCTTCCTACCCAGGAGCATGGAATATCTCTCCATCTGTTTAAATCACCTGATTTCTTTCATCAGTGTCTTATAATTTTCTGCATACAATTCTTTTGTCTTCTTCAGTTCAGTTCAGTCAGTTCAGTCGCTCAGTCGCCTCCGACTCTTTGCGACCCCATGAATCACAGCACGCCAGGCCTCCCTGTCTATCACCAACTCCCAGAGTTCACTCAAACTCATGTCCACAGAGTCGGTGATGCCATCCAGCCATCTCATTCTCTGCCGTCCCCTTCTCCTCCTGCCCCCAATCCTTCCCAACTTCAGAGTCTTTTCCAGTGAGTCAACTCGTCGCATGAGGTGGCCAAAGTATTGGAGTTTCAGCTTTAGCATCAGTCCTTCCAATGAACACCCAGGACTGATCTCCTTTAGAATGGACTGGTTGGATCTCCTTGTAGTCCAAGGGACTCTCAAGAGTCTTCTCCAACACCACAGTTCAAAAGTATCAATTCTTCGGCGATCAGCTTTCTTCACATTCCAACTCTCACATCCATACATGACCACTGGAAAAACCATAGCCTTGACTAGATGGACCTTGGTTGGCAAAGTAATGTTTCTGCTTTTTAATATGCTATCTAGGTTGTCTTCTTAAGTAGGTTTATTCCCAGATGTTTTGTTCCTTTTGTTTCAGTGGTGAATGGGATTGATTCTTTAATTTCTCTTTCTAATTTTTCGTTGTTAGCGTATGTTCATATGTTAGCATATGCAAGTGATTTCTGTATATTGACCTTGTATCCCGTGACTTTGCTGAATTCACTGATTAGCTCCAGTAATTTTCTGGTAGTTTCTTTTGGGTTTTCTGTGTATAGTATGAGCTTCCCTGGTGGCTCAGATGGTAAACCGTCTGCCTGCAATGCAGGAAACCTGGGTTCTTTCCCTGGGTTGGGAAGATCTCCTGGAGAAGGAAATGGCAACCCACTCCAGTACTCTTGCCTGGAGAATCCCACGGACAGAGGAGCCTGTCCATGGCTATAGTCTATATAGGCTATAGTCCGTGGGGTCGCAAAGAGTTGTACACAACTGAGTGACTTCATTTTCACTTTTCATGTATAGTATCATGTCATCTACAAACAGTAAGAGTTTTACTTCTTTTTTCCCCAATCTGGATTCCTTTTATTTCTTTTTTTGAATAGCAGTAGTTTTGAAAGTTCTCAGGTGATTCGAATGTGTAACCACATTTGAATACCACTGATACAAGCTTTTAAAATTTTCTGCTATTTTCATTCTTAAAGGCACCTTTTAATTTATATCCTCTAGTCTCTCTTGTACTTTTAAAACTAAAGTATCAATAAATACAGCTGGAAGAAGGCATTACTCCCTACTTTGAAAAGTGCAATGTGTGCACACTTTGACTTTCAGAGTTTACCATTTCCAAATATTGATTTTAACTTCAATTGAATGGGAGCCTATAATTGAGATAAAAAGAGTCAAACTCATATACATGGCTTAAGATAAAATACTCTTAGTGCGTCTGCTAATTGTTGGTGAAACATCTAATATGTCTTGATTTTGGAAGACTAAAAACTTCATAAATCAGAGAAGGTAATTTGTAAAGATGTTTCCATTCTATCAATTGATAGTTTTTTGGATGAGAAAACTTACAATTACTATCAGCTCTGGTAAAAGATAAAAATATTTACAAATAGTTTTTAAAAAGAACCCTGATTATAAGAGGAAAAAAATAAAAAGAAAATTTCAAAAATAAAAGTCTTTCTCATAAACCCATAACCAGATTGATGTTTCATCTGTTCCTTTCTGGTGTTGTGTATATGTCTGTGTGCATAAATAATTTATAGATTTATCTCAGATCATGGTTTTATATTCTGCTCTTGTTTTCTTTATATTGAAACATTATTTCACATAATTAAATACTCGGAGGATATAATTTTAAATGACAGCATGATATTTAATCCATTCATACCAAATTTTAAAATATTTCTCTAGTTTTGGATATTTTGGTTGTTATTATGCTAATTGATATAATGAACACATGTATGTTAGGAATTAAGACAGGTGTGTGATTATTAGATCTAAAATCATGTACCCTTTGAAAGTTACTACAACACGGTGCCAAATCATTTTCCAGAATATCAGTTTTTATCCCCATAATCAGTAAATAAAAATATCTGTAGTTTTACTGTACCCTCATCACATTAAAAATATGGTTTAGATTCTTCCCAAATGGGTGATAATAGTACTACAGTGTACATTTCTCTGATGATTAATGCAAATGAGCATTTTTCCTATTTATTGCCTGTTGTCATTTCTTATTTTGCATATTTTTAGTTCATGATCTTTTCTTACTTCAAAAATCATTTTTAAGGAAGTTAAAAAAGCATTTGAGAAATGTAATTCCAATTTAATTTATGCACTTATGGTTATAACTTTATAGTGAATCCAGTAGCTACAAATTGCAGTCTCTACCCTGGTGAGGTCCTCTGTGGGAATCTTTGTAAATCCTTTTGTATACATTAACATTCAAGAGCTATGAATTACTACAATTTAATTCAATGCGGTTAGATAGAACTTTTCCCGTAAATGCAAGTTGCAAAAGTCAGATTAATCTGAATAGTCTAGAAGTGTGGGCAACTGGGAATAGTTCTACTATGTGATAATGTCATTCATGTGAAATAGCTCTTGTGAAAAGATGAAATGCCATGTAATTCATGGAGCACAGAGGAGACTTTTCAAGAGGTTCTTCTGGATATTTTTGCAGACTTTGCAGTTGCTTATAGTTCAGACTTTTCAAAGAATGGATTGGGCATGATGACCACTAGTCATTTAGCAATAATTTAAGGCAAGATATATTTAGATGGTTGAAAGCTGAGGAAGTTGAAGACCCCAAAGAAATGGAGAAACTAGTAGTCAGTGAGTGACGAAAGATAAACAGGGCTACTGCATTTTATAGTGGAAGAAGTACAAAATTCAGGCCTTCTGTCTGAGACTGGTTACCTATTTCATTCAACTGTATTCTCATAGTGTGTCAGAGAGCAAGTGATTTTAATGGGAGTAGAATCGAGGTTGGGCTTCCCTGGTGGCTCAGTGGTAAAGAATCTGCCTGCAGTGCAGGAGCTGCAGGAGATGCAGGTTTGACCCCTGGGTCAGAAAGAGCCCCTGGAGGAGGGCATGGCAACCCACTCCAGTATTCTTGTCTGGAGAATCCCATGGACAGAGGAGCCTGGCAGGCTACAGTCCATAGGGTCACAAAGAGTCAGACATGACTGAAGCGACCCAGCATAGCACACAATGGAGGTTATGATGCAAAATGAAGACCTATATGACTCACATGCTTAAGTTCTGAAAAGTTTAGAATGTTCTGTGATAACAAGAAAAATCTTAAAGCAAAATACACATCGAGAAAATGGAACCTAAGTTGGTGATGGACAGGGAGGCCTGGCGTGCTGTGGTTCATGGGGTCGCTAAGAGTCGGACACGACTGAGCGACTGAACTGAACTGAACTGAACTGAATGTCATTACCTAAAAAAAGAAGTTCCTAATGTTTACATTTTTACTGTCATTAGATATCAAGAGACAAAAGGATCATTTTGTCTCTAGCATATTCTAAGAATAAGTCCAATTTTGCATTTTTAACTGATAGTTTTATTTACAAACTATTTTATTAGTCACTCTTTGATTTTCTGTTAATATAAAAATCTGTCTCCATTTCAGCTACAAATTTCAACTTTTTTCCTGTTAAATCACTAGACAAAGTTTAAAATCCAACCTCTTTTCCACAAATGCAGTATAGTAAGAAACAGTGAAAGAAATAATGTGTAAAGGGAGTTTTAAAAAGAAAAGGAATGGATGATGAAGGTGGATTTTGAACTGCTGAACTCAGCCAGATTGTAGAAGCACATTCAAAATCTTTCAAAACTCACACATGCACTAAAAACTAAACTGAAACCAAACAAAAGGTATTCTACTAGTGGCAACGTTAAAACAGTGGGTTAATTATCTTGTGAAAACTCAGAAACTTTTTTTGATTGGGTCAGATTGGAGTTTCATTTCTCTCCAATTTCACACATGGTTTGAATTAACATCTCTAGTTCTTGGAAAAAATATTACATTTTAAAATTGCCCTTAAACTACATATTTTCCACAAATAGATTGGTAATGGCCAACTTGAGGAATATTTTTCTAAAGATAGTTTTACTATCACTACCTCACACGATGCGAAATCTAGTTAATGGGGCAGACGGTTCAAATCCATCTTCAGTGGTTAAGGGCATACTCTCCTCTAAGGGTATAAGTTCAGATGCATAATTCTATTTCCAGATTCTCTGTGTAGATTTAGTGCTATGAGCAAGAAATATAAGGATGCTTATGTCCTTGGTGCAAGGTTAGCTCTCCGTTCACCTAGGCACCAATTCAGTTCAGTTTAGTCACTCAGTCACGTCCAACTCTTGGACTGCAGCACGCCAGGCTTCCCTGTCCATCACCAACTCCCGGAGCTTACTCAAACTCATGTCCATTGAGTCGGTGATGCCATCCAACCATTTCATCCTCTGTCGTCCCCCTCTCATCCAGCCTTCAATCTTTCCCAGCATCAGGGTCTTTTCCAATTAGTCAGTTCTTCCCATCAAATGGCCAAAGTATTAGAGTTTCAGCTTCAGCATCAGTCCTTCCAATGAATATTCAGGACTGATTGCCTTTAGGACTGACTTGTTCAATTTCCTTGCAGTCTAAGGGACTCTCAAGAGTCTTCTCCAACACCACAGTTCAAAAGCATCAATTCTTTGGCACTCAGCTTTCTTTATAATCCAACTCTCACATCCATGACTTCTGGAAAAACCATAGCTTTGACTAGTCAGACCTTTGTCTGCAAAGTAATATCTCTGCTTTTTAATATGCTATCAAGGTTGGTCATAGCTTTTCTTCCAAGGAGCAAGCACTTTTTAATTTCATGGCTGCAGTCACCATCTGCAGTGATTTTAGAGCCAAAAAAATAAAGTCTGTCACTGTTTCCATTGTTTCCATATCTATTTGCCATGAAGTGATGGGACCAGATGCCATGATCTTAGTTTTCTGAATGTTGAGTTTTAAGCCAAATTTTTCATACTCCTCTTTCATCAAGAGGGTCTTTAGTTCTTCTTCACTTTCTTCCATAAGGGTGGTATTATTTGCATATCTGAGGTTATTGATATTTCTCCCAGCAATCTTGATTCCAGCTTGTGATTTATCCAGCCTGGCATTTTGCATGATGTACTCTGCATATAAGTTAAAAGAGCAGGGTGACAATATATAGCCTTGATGTACTCCTTTTCCTATTTGGAACCAGACTGTTGTTCCATGTCCAGTTCTAACTGTGGCTTCTTGACCTGCCTACAGAGTTCTCAGGAAGCAGGTTAGGGGGTCTGGTATTCCCATCTCTTTCAGAATTTTCCACAGTTTGTGGTGATCCACACAGTCAAAGGCTTTGGCATAGTCAATAAAGCAGAAATAGATGTTTTACTGGAACTCTCTTGCTTTTTCCATGATCCAGTGGATGTTGGCAATTTGATCTCTGGTTCCTCTGCCTTTTCTAAATCTAGCTTGAACATCTGGAAGTTCACAGTTTACATACTATTGAAGCCTGGCTTGGAGAATTTTGAGCATGACTTTACTAGCATGTGAGATGAGTGCAATTATGCAGTAATTTCAGCATTCTTTGGCATTGCCTTCCTTAGGGATTGGAATGAAAACTGACCTTTTCCAGTCCTGTGCCCACTGCTGAGTTTTCCAAATTTGCTGGCGTATTGAGTGCAGCACTTTCACAGCATCATCTTTTAGGATTTGAAATATCTCAACTGGAATTCCGTCACCTCCACTAGGTTTGTTTGTAGTGATGCTTCCTAAGGCACACTTGACTTTGCATTCTGGGATGTCTGGCTTTAGGTGAGTGATCACACCATCGTGGTTATCTGGGTCATGAAGATCTTTTTTGTAGATCTAATGCCTTGAATCTAAGGCTAACAGATTTTTGTTAAGAAAATGCACTGGTCATAGCAAACACCCTCTTCCAACAACACAAGAGAAGACTCTACACACAGGTAAAAGCTAACAGAATTTTGTCAAGAGAACGCACTGGTCATAGCAAACACCCTCTTCCAACAACACAAGAGAAGACTCTACACACAGGTAAAAGCTAACAGAATTTTGTCAAGAGAACGCACTGGTCATAGCAAACACCCTCTTCCAACAACACAAGAGAAGACTCTACACACAGGTAAAGGCTACCAGAATTTTGTGAAGGGAACACATTGGTCATAGCAAACACCCTCTTCCAAATACAAAAGAGAAGACTCTACACATGGACATCACCAGATGGTCAATACCGAAATCAGATTGATTTTATTCTTGCAGCCAAAGATGGAGAAGCGCTATACAGTCAGCAAAAAACAAGACCGGGAGCTGACTGTGGCTCAGATCATGAACTCATTGCCAAATTCAGACTGAAATTGAAGAAAGTATGGAAAACCACTAGATCATTCAGGTATGACCCAAATCAAATCCCTTATGATTATATAGAGGAAGTGACAAATAGATTCAAGGGATTAGATCTGATAGAAAGAGTGCCTGAAGAACTATGGATGGAGGTTCGTCACGTTGTACAGGAGGCAGTGATCAAGATTATCCTCAAGAAAAAGAAAGGCAAAATAGTTGTCTGAGGAGGCCTTACGAGTAGCTGAGAAAAGAGAAGCAAAAGGCAAAGGAGAAAAGGAAAGATATACCCATCTGAATGCAGAGTTGCAGTGACTAGCAGGGAGACATAAGAAAGGATTCCTCGGTGATCAGTGCAAAGAAGTAGAGGAAAACAATAGAATGAGAAAGACTAGAGATCTCTTCAAGAAAATTAGAGATACAAAGGGAACCTTTTGTGCAAAGATGGGCACAATAAAGGACAGAAATGGTATGGACCTAACAGAAGCAGAAGATATTAAGAAGAGGAGGCAAGAATACACAGAAGAACTATGCAAAAAAAGGTACCAATTAACTCCCCTCTAATACCAGAAGCCTGACCTCCTGTCTTTATGTCTTCATCTTAATTGACTAAATTCTCAATATCATGATCTCTATCTTTAGTACCAAAGATTTAGTACCAAATCTTTCTTGTCATTCTCTCCACTGCCTTTTGGTCTATGATCATGTATTCTATTCTTGGCAAATGGTACTTAACTTCTGATTGTACTTTCTGCTTTTGAAGTAACCTCTCTTGTTTTTGCTCTCTTATCCGAATCAGTGTTCCCACAAATCTTTTCTTTAGAACAGTGAATGCCTGACTGTGGGCTCATGTTTAGATCCAGTCCTGGAAGTCTTCTTCTCCTCCTGTTCTGACTTTCCCTGCGCATGAGCCACTTCTCTTTTGTTAGAAATGAAGATTAGGCTTTCCTTCTCTGCTTTGAGGAGAACACATATGTACTCTGGTCACCTGTGCTGCAGTAATTTATGTGATAGAGTTCATCTGGGCATACAATAGATGGGATAAACACAATGACAGCTTATTCTTCCCCTTGAAAATTAATAGCTGTAGCAATCCAACTATTCATTCACTCAGTAGATAGATATTTATAGAAAACATAGTTTTGTCCCTCTTGTAGGAATCCGGGTTATAGTCACTTTGGGAGTAAAATTTTGAGATTATGTATCTCATTTTCCCAGAGAAAACAAAGAGTTAACCTCATTAGTATTTATAAAAAGTGCTCTAGAAAGCTGTCTACTCACCCTCTAAAACTATAGCATTCCTAATGTTTTAAAATTTTTTTGCTTTACATAAAGGCAAAACTTAAATTCGATGTTAAGGATGTTACCACAATAAACTGTGGAACATTCTGAAAGAGATGGGAATCCCAGACCACCTGACCTGCCTCTTGAGAAACCTGTATGCAGGTCAGGAAGCAACTGTTAGAACCGGTCATGGAACAACAGACTGGTTCCAAATAGGAAAAGGTGTACGTCAAGGTTGTATATTGTCACCTTGCTTATTTAACTTATATGCAGAGTACATCATGAGGAACGCTGGGCTGGAAGAAGCACAAGCTGGAATCAAGATTGCTGGGAGAAATATCAATAACCTTAGATATGCAGATGACACTACCCTTATGGCAGAAAGTGAAGAGGAACTCAAAAGCCTCTTGATGAAAGTGAAAGAGGAGAGTGAAAAGGTTGGCTTGAAGCTCAACATTCAAAAAACGAAGATCATGGCATCTGGTCCCATCACTTCATGGGAAATAGATGGAAAAACAATGGAAACAGTGTCAGACTTTGTTTTTTTGGGCTCCAAAATCACTGCAGATGCTGATTGCAGCCATGAAATTAAAAGACGCTTGCTCCTTGGAAGGAAAGTTATGACCAACCTTGATAGTATATTAAAAAGCAGAGACATTACTTTGCCGACCAAGGTCCGTCTAGTCAAGGCAATGGTTTTTCCCGTGGTCATGTATGGATGTGAGAGTTGGACTGTGAAGAAAGCTGATCGCCGAAGAATCGATGCTTTTGAACTGTGGTGTTGGAGAAGACTCTTGAGAGTCCCTTATACTGCAAGGAGATCCAACCAGTCCATTCTAAAGGAGATCAATCCTGGATGTTCATTGGAGGGACTGATGCTAAAGCTGAAACTCCAATACTTTGGCCACCTCATGAGACGAGTTGACTCACTGGAAAAGACTCTGATGCTGGGAAAGGTTGGGGGCGGGAGGAGAAGGGGACGACGGAGAATGAGATGGCTGGATGGCATCACCGACTCTGTGGACATGAGTTTGAGTGTACTCCGGGAGTTGGTGATGGACAGGGAGGCCTGGCGTGCTGTGATTCATGGGGTCGCAGAGAGTCGGACACGACTGAGCGACTGAACTGAACTGAACTGAAGGATGTTAAGGTATCTTTTACTAAGGGGTCTCAAAACTTACATGGTTTGAGGGTGAACCCAATGGCAGTTAGAGTCACATCACTCAATGATTCTTGTTGATTATCCACTCAGTCGTGCCCGACTCTTTTGTGACCCCCTGGACTGTAGCCCACCAGGCTCATCTGTCTGTGGGATTTCCCAGGCAAGAATATTGGAGTGACTTGCCATGCCTTCTGCCAGGGGATCTCCCCTACCCAGGGATCAAACACATATCTCTTGCTTCTCCTGCACTGGCAGGCAAATTCTTTACCACTGTGCCACGTATGTGATAGATTCTCACTAGTTGAGAGTACACAGTCAAGTGCACTGTACTGGCTCTCATTTGGCTATGAGTGTAAAGCATAGGAGAATAAAAAGGAAACTGTAATACACATAAAAACAAGTATTTCAGAGATAAAGGACTATGACATCAGAATTGGCCAGAACATGTTAAATAGGGTACACATGACCCCCCTCGGGTATTAGCCCTGTGGTTTTTCCACAGTTAATTCACCCTCTGTAAAATGGTCCACATTGTATTACAGACATACTCTGGTCAAGAGGCAGAACCAGAAGTTGCATACCCCTTACGGAATTTCCGAGAGACAAGGTTCTATCTTAATCACTTTCTATTTAAACTTGGAGGACGTCATGCGCATATATGTTATGATAGCTTGTACAAACACAAAAATAAGATTCCATTATCTGGGTCTCTTGTTATCTAGAAAGCAATTAAGTTGCCTCCAGGATGAAAATGTCCTCAAAAAAAGCACCACAGTTCTTGTTCCCATGACATCCGTTGATTCATGGTTCAATCCCTTCCCTTAGAGAGCTGCTGTGAGATTTAAAAGATGGTACATGGTAACTATGATATGTGTAAATGAATCACTTTGCTGTATTCCAGAAATGAATACAACATGGTAACTCAACTATTTTTCAATAAAATGATTTTTTGAAAGGTGGTACATGTAAAGAGGCACATTGCCTTATACTAAGAGCTAAATAAATATTAACTGTTATATTTATTTTCATATATTTATATAAAATAAATATATATATTTATAATGTATTTATATAAAATATATTTATATACTTATTAACTGTTATAACTTATCTAAATCATCCTTATGTACAACAAACTATAAGTGAACTATATTATTAGAATTAAATATTAGAAAGTTGATACTTGGATAAATTCATTGACTTGTCCTTAATCATATTGTTTATAAGAAGAGGACTTGAATTTTAAAGCCATAAATGCCCAATTTATAAGCTAATATTTTTTATCATTCTCTGTGTAGATACCATGATATGTTACTTCAAGTCCATCCGTAGAAAGTTGCTGTTGTTCAGTCGCTCAGTTGTGTCTGACTCTTTGCAACCCCAGGGACTGCAGCACTCCAGGCTTCCCTGTCCTTTACTGTCTCCCGGAGTTTGCTCAGACTCATGTCCATTGAGTCAGTGATGCTGTCCAACCATCTCATCCTCTTCTCCTCCTGCTCTCAATCTTTCCCAGCTTCAGAGTCTTTTCCAGTGAGTTGACTCTTCGCATCAGGTGGCCAAAGTATTGGAGCTTCAGTGTTAGTCCTTCTAATGAATATTCAGGATTGATTTCCTTTAGGATTGACTGGTTTGATCTCCCTGCCATTCAAGGGACTCTCACATCCATACATGATTACTGGAAAAACCATAGCTTTGACTATACAGACCTTTGTTGGCAAAGTAATGTCTCTGCTTTTTAATATCCTGTCTAGGTTTGTAATAGCTTTTCTTCCAAGAAGCGAGTGTCTTTTAATTTTGTGGCTGCCGTTACTATCATCAGTGATTTGGGGGCCCAAGAAAATAAAATATGACACTATTTCCATTGTTTTCTCTTCTATTTGCCATGAAGTGATGGGACCAGATGCCATAATCTTCATTTTTTGAATGTTGAGTTTTAAGCCAGCTTTTTCACTCACTCTCCTCTTTCACCCTCATCAAGAGGCTCTTTAGTTTTCTTTGCATTCTCCCATTAGAGTGCTATCATATGAATATCTGAGGTAGTTGATATTTCTCCTGGCTATCTTGATTCTGTCTTTTGAGTCTTCCAGCCCAGCATTTCACATGATGTATTCTGCATAGAAGTTAAATAAGTAGGGTGACTATATACAGCCTTGACGTACTCCTTTCCCAATTTTGAACCAGTCTGTTGTTCCATGTCTAGTTCTAACTGTTGCTTCTTTGCCTGCATTCAGGTTTCTCAGGAGACCAGGTAAGGTGGTCTGGTATTTCCATCTTTTTTTGAATTTTCCAGTTTGTTGTGATCCAGACAGTCAAAGGCTTTAGCGTAGTCAGTGAAGCAGAAGTTGTAGTGGGGGCTATCTGAACACAAGATTTGCCCCATTGCTGTTCCAGTATTATTTCTATGTGAAACACATAGAGATTAACCTTTCTATCTGAATTGGGTAGTTTTAACTTCAATATGTAAGTAAATCCAAAAGCAAATTATAGCTGTATCTTTATCTTGGCCACACTCTGCTACTTATATGCAATATTAACTCTTATGAAAACTCCTGTTTTAACTGTGGTATGGGGCCTGTCACTTAGGCCCCAAATCTTTGAAGTTCCTTTGTTTTTCTTTTCTCTCCTTCATGCATATATATTGGGTCTGTTTTTGGAGTTGTCAGTGATTTTGATGAATGCTAAAAAAGGTTGACTTTCATAGTTAATGTAACCTACTCTGTAAAATGGTCCATATGTGAATTTAAATGGGCTTCTTCCTAAGTATGCATGTGTCCATAGGAAGGCAATCTTGATTTGTTCTTTTGACTTGAAGGGATCTTAGTAGGAGCTTGCATCTCATGAAACTGGTTCTTCTTCTTTCTCTCTCATTTGTATACTCCTTTATTTTCTGTATACTCTTCCTGGGCAACTTTATCCATATTCATGTTGTGAACTACAATTTAGAAACTCAGAACTCACTAGTGTATCTCTAGTGACATTCTGGTAGAGATGACTGATAGGAACTTCATGTATAAGCTCCAAGTTTAAATGCAGGTGCCTAGTGCACATCCTCACCTGCCTGCCCCACATTTTAGACTCAACAGGTCTGGACATGAATTCATCATTACACCCCTAAACCTGTTGCATGTTTAGTCTTTCCCCATCTCAGAAAATGGCCCATCCCCGACTTACTTGCCTGAGGTTTGGAACTTTTGTCATCCTGTTCTTCTCTTTTATCCATTTCCCAGGTCTAATTAGTTATCAAGTGATATGAAGACTTCCTCCAAAACTCCTCTTGATTGTGACCTTTGTCTTCATTTGCATTAGCCCTGTCTTAGCTCAGTCTCTCAGCACTTCCTGCTCCTGTTGCTCAAGACCTTCCAGAATGATTGCTTTTATCACCATTGCCAGAATGATCTTCCTAAAGCACAAAATGGATCATTTTGCATCCCCATCATAAAATCTTCCACTGGTTCCTTGTAGATTTAAATAGAAAACTCAACCCCCTTAGCTTAGCATCCAGGGCCTGCCTTTGCAATTAGCTTCTACTTCCAAATGTTCAGAATCCAGCTAGAATGGGCAGTCCCTCTCTTTTGACCTCACACCTCCAGTATTTTCACAGGCTATTTTAAATCTGTTTCAAATGACCTTCTCTTATTTCTTCTAAATAGGCAATGCTTACTAACACTTCAAGGAGTCCCAGGTGGCACAGTGGTAAAGAATCTGCCTGAAATGCAGGAAACATGGGTTTGATTTTTGGGTTGGGAAGATCCCCTGGAGTAGGAAATGGCTACCCACTCCAGTATTCTTGCCTGGAAAATCTCATGGACAGAGGAGCCTGGCAGGGTACAGTCCATTGGGTCACAAAGAGTTGGACGTGACTAAGCACATACTAACACTTCAGAATTCTACACGAGTGTCTCCTCCTCTCAAAGACATCGTTGATGTGGCTTACCCAGTTTCTAAAGATAGTAATCATAATGCTGATAACTAACACTTATTGTGAAGTAATATGCACCGTGTTCTAGGCATGTTACATGTCTGAATCCATTTAGTCCTCATAATTACTTGGTGAGATGAATGTGTTTCTCATTGGAGCTAAGGTGCACAGCTAATTTAGTGGAGGAACTGAGCATTTGCCTGCTTGTTAAACATAACACTACTCTCTATTCTATACCTCTCATAGCACTCATAGGTGCTTAGTGAGTATTTGTGGAATGAATACATTAGCAAATGTTGTTGCAACTGAGTATTGTTATGGGAAGCATTGACACAGCCATCACAGTTTACAATGATACTTTCATGCCACTAACACCAGAATGAATGGTCAGCCAAGTAATTCCATGAAGGCAAGAAATGATGGAGGAGCCCAGTGAGTCTTTATTGAATGAGTTAATTGGAAATGATGAATCTATCCTGAAGCACAGGTTTCATAATCACAATCTAATGGGAAGACATTTAACAGCATCAAGGTGTTTCCTGGGAGACAAGCTGGATGACTAGCATCCCAGTTAATTCATAAATGTCAAACGACAGCTTAGAGAAGCAAACTACTCATAAGTGTATCACTTTATCCCTTCTCCAGCTGAGTGCAGCTGGAGTAACTTACCTGGTCCAATCCTTAACATTGATTGGAGGTTGAACAAGCTCAAAATGTAAAGCAGCTAATTGCAGGGGAGCAGGGGACTTGAGAGGTGATCCTTAGGAAAGAGCAATGAAGAAGTAATTAAGCCTCCTGTGTCCTAGTCCCAGCTTTTGTGCCACCTCCTTTTGGGAACATGGAAAACATGTTAGCCTCTCTGAGGTTCAGCTTTACAGAATTATCTAGGCCTTTAGTGGCCTCACTGTTTTAGTGACTGAATATCCTTCTCTCAAAATCTCTGACCTTGATTCCCTGATGGAGAATCAAGAACCATGGAGAATCAATGGTCAGCTCCTTGAAATCTGACTGATCCTGTATAGCCTGGCTGTTTGAGTTTGACTCTGCCTGTTCTGGCCAATCATTTCTTCCCCACAGTTGTTCCTACAGACTCCAAGTTTATAAGCTACATAGATCTGTAAAGTGAATGAAGACACTCTCCACATCTTAATACACAGATCTGACCCTTCCTTGCAAGCTCTGTTACACTGTCACATAAGCTGCAGCTGGAGATCTGCCTCTGCTCCTTCAGCCAGGAGCTATCACTGTGGCCAAGCTAGTCTTGGCCACGTCTTTGCGTATGCTGTGCTTCCTGCAGCTCCTGTGGGCCCTCCATGTGGATGCCCCCTCCTTTCTCACCAGCTGTGTACGCCCTCCACCTTCCAGGCATCCTTCTAACAACCCTTACCATACTTCCGGAGGGCATCATCCCTCATCACTCTGCACTGATCAACCCTAACAGTACTGCCTGCCTGTATCACTCATTTTAATGTTATTAACTATTTTAAGTGTCCATAATTCTTCCATGAGATTGGATGATCCTTGGGGACAAGAGTTGTGACTTGTGTCTGTGGCATTCTTCAGTGCCCAGCACACCGCTATGCATGTAGTAGTAAATGTCTGAATTTACTTAAGTCATTTATTGATTTAGATTATTATCTATACATATATTATGTAAATTAACATATTTAATTCACTAAAGACCATTTGATTATGAGCAAGTGAATTGGTAGTGATAAATGTATAATCTTACCCATTTTAAAGACCTGCATATTATTTTATGTTTTTTCGAGGTGGGGAAGTTGAGGCTTCAAGGATAAGTTTCAGGATCCTGGTTATAAAGCTGCTCCTTCATAAACGTATTTCTGGTTTTAAAGCTGGCACACGGGGAGCTAGAAGTTGAACTCCTCTTTCTAACATAGTCCACTGATATTTTCGTAGAGAGAATAAATGACACAAAAACTTTTATTTGATCCGTCAGGACTGAATTTCTAAAAAATTGTGGCAAGGATGAAACTATCCAGAAATCTAAGAAATCCTGAAACAGCAGCTTTTTCTTCAACTAACAGACTGAAAAAAATGGAAAACTCTGTTAGCTTAAAAGCATATATGTATATATTCTTATTTATAATATATATAGTATATATATACATGTATAGATGATATATGTTTATACTATATATAAAGAGGATACTCACAAAGAACGAATATACACACACGCACATATACACCCACCTGGAACTTAATATAAAATCATGCATATTATGCTTATAATACCCAAGAATGCACTAAAGATAAGATATAAATGTCTCTAACATCATTACATGGTTTCTCGAAATAGTTTACAGGAAGGAAATCACGTGATTAATTTTAAAGTCCCCTTGATGAGAGGTACTGTGTTGGAGGCAGGATGACCTCCCCTTCCTTTGTGTGAATTTACCTTCAAGGCAAACATTTTTCAATCAACACTCATTTGCATGTAATTTATCAAGAGAAAAGTACAAAATAATTTGGTTGAAAGATTCCCCTTTGTTTTAAGTGTCATTAGCAGTCCCGGTTAATCCAATTTTTACAATCTCATCAGGCACTTTTAGAAAATCTCTCTGAACTCATCTGGAGGATGCATTTATTCCTGGGTCCCATATTGCATTACAGCGCAGCAGAGAGGCGCAGCCCGCTACAGATGTTTATGTGAAATGCAGTTAACACTCTGCCAATTTAGTTTTTATAGGGACACAATCAATTTTTATTCATTTAAAAACCAGAATGCTTTCTTTTATTGTGTGCAGCCTCTCCTCATTATATAGCTAAACAAATTATTTCTCTGTTTGTACTAAATGGTGCTGTTGGGGAAGAGCGATGGTGTGGTGTAAGTGTACCATATACAAATAATGATTCCCTCTTTGGGTATGTTCCTTACAATGGATTATTTAAAACTTTTTTTTTTTGGTTTTACTTACTGTAAATATGCATGAATGAAATATAAATCTTGCATTGGGTAGTCTATGGGCTCTGTCATCTGATCTTGCGTTTCCATCGAGATTTGTGGTTTATAGGCTATTCACATGTACATTATCTCACGTCATTTAAGATGCTTAGGTTCTATCATCAAGATGTTGGAATTGTCAGGTGTTCCCATTGTTTTGCTAGAAGATTCCTACAGCTCTGCAGTTTTATGGCACTACAAGTTAAAAAATATTTCAGTACTCTGAACAGTATGGAGCAGTTTTAGAGGACTAATGTTAAAATGATCTTGGTGATATGGCAGAATATGGTTCTATATTTAGATACTTGAAAATCCATCATGCCTAAGTTTAGTGCAAACTGTTTACTATGGAGTGGAGAGACAGTTCCAAAACTGGCATTACAGACAGCAAGAGCCTTTGGACTCTTGCTGTATTTGAATCCATGCCCTACTGAAGTGGGCTGAATGTGGCTGAGAGAAGGCTTTGGGTCAGAAGATTTTCTTAGGGGCTGATACTAAAGGCAATGACTAGGGATCCTCTCCATAGAATTCAATAAATCCCCTTTATAGGATAACATTAAATACATTAATTTTAAATATCATTACTCAGTTCAGTCGCTTAGTCATGTCCGACTCTTTGCGACCCCATGAACCACAGCACACCAGGCCTCCCTGTCCATCACCAACTCCCAGAGTCCACCCAAACCCATGTCCGTTGATTCAGTGATGCCATCCAACCATCTCATCCTCTGTCGTCCCCTTCTCCTCCTGCCCTCTATCTTTCCCAGCATCAGGGTCTTTTCAAATGAGTCAGCTCTTCGCCTCAGGTGGCCAAAGTATTGTAGTTTCAGCTTCAACATCAGTCCTTTCAATGAACACCCAGGACTGATCATCTTTAGGATGAACTGGTTGGATCTCCTTGCAGTCCAAGGGACTCTCAAGAGTCTTCTCCAGCACCACACTTCAAAAGCATCAATTCTTCGGCCCTCAGCTTTCTTCACAGTCCAACTCTCACATCCATACATGACCACGAGAAAAACCATAGCCTTATCTACCCTCAAGAAGTTCACAATTCATTTGGCTAGCACAGGTTAAACACTGAAATGACAAATAATAAAAGCACATTAAAATACAATACAAGAGATGTCATGGGCATGTGATTATGGATCATTCTAGTAGAATCATATAGAATGAGTTCCAAGAAGAACCACTGTGGGTTGGAAAAATCCAAGGTGGATTCCCAGAGTGTTGAATGATGGATCAGAATTAGACAGAAAGTATAAATTTGGAGAAACTGACTTTACTTACTTGAAAGGTGAATTTGCCAAATTTTCAGAACTGGGAAGTCTTTTATGATTCTATAAAAGGGAAGCTACAATACTCACATACTATTGAGTAAAGTGAGTATATGTGTGTATATAGATATACACATTATTTTTTTTGGCTTCCCAGGTGGCACTGTAGTAAAGGATCCACTGGCAATGCAGGAGACGGTGGGTTTGATGCCTGGGTCAGGAAGATTCCCCTGGAGAAGGAAATGGCAACCCACTCCAGTATCCTTGCCTGGGAAATCCTATGGACAGAGGAGCCTGGTGGGCTATACAGTCCATGGGGTCACAAATAGTTGGACATGACTGAGCACACACACACTATCTCTCTCTCACAGATTTTCTTACTTAAATAGTGCTTACTTTGGTAAAATTGCTTTAAGAAAACTTGAATTGCTTCTTTCAATATATTTAGGCTTCTGATTGCACACATACTTTTTCTAGAAATTATACTCAACTCTCCTGTTTTATCATTCAGATTTAGTATAACTTTTTGGTCACCTGTTTTTTTCCTCTGTATGTGTCGCTGCTGAGTTAATTTCCCCCATCTCTAATAACTCACATCTACCTGTATTCAGTTGGAAGCTGAAGTTTCACAATTAGAATGTACGGCATTCATGGTGAGGTATTGTCACCAGATTTCTGAAAGACCTCGTTTCCGTGGCAACCTTCTTCAACTTTCTAAGCAACCTCTAATTTTTCTTTTTGTAAGAAATCCATGTTACTCCATTCATCTTTCGCCAAAAGAATGAATGTGAATAGCCTTTCAAGTTGAATTAATGCCATAACTTATCCAATTGTATTAAACTTTTCCTTCTGCAAAAATCCTCTTATCACTGAGGTAATGTGCAAAGAATGTCCTCTGAGGGACAGATTTACAGAAAGCTGAAATGCTTTATTCTATTACTTGTACATATTTTGTTATTGTATTTACCAAGGAGACTTTGGAGTACCTGTGTGTGAATCTGTGTGCTAGGGTCTAAAGCGTGTCATTTCTCCAAGTTTTGACTTGAAACCTAATATCTGAAAAATTATTGCTATAACTGGGAATCAGTCATAGGCATGTAAATGTTTAAATATACATTTTAATGGCAGCTCCATCCTTCAGTTAATCGGGCCCCCGAATCTTGGACTTTTGGTTGATTCAGCTTTTCCCTTCACACTCCATATCCAATCCATTGGCAAAATCGGTTGTGTGTGTACAAACGTTCAGAATTGATCACTTCTCAGCAGCTTCGCTGCTGCAACTCTGGAACAAGCCACCACCGTTTCCCAGCTGGGCTATTAAAATAGCCTCTCAACTTCCTGCTCCTTCTACTGTAGTCTACTCTCCATAGCTAGAAGTGTCCCACCTGAAATTCACGTCTCCTCTTATGACTCCTCTGCTCAGGATCCTCCATGGTTTCTCGGATGCCTGCAAGTAACAGCCAGTGGCCCTCAAGACACTGAATGACTTGGTCCATGGGTATATCGCCAATATCACTGCCTATTCCTCACACCCCTTACTAACTCTGCTTCAGCCATGCTGGCCTCTCTCTTGTTCCCCAGACCCACCAAGCACACTCCCACCCAGGGCCTTGGCATGTGCGATTCCCATATTCTAGAACGTTCTTTCCCCTAACATCCCCATGGCTTGTTCCCACTCCACTTTCTGGCCTATGCATACAGGGGACTTTTTTGATGAAATTTTACTTTCCCCTGTTACTGTTTAAACTGCAGCTCTCTCAGTTCCGGTGGGCAACTATTGTTTTTGTTGCACTGGAGTAATATACGAGGTCTTTCTGTGTTTCTTCTGTGCCTCAATCTCTATTTGAAGGTAAGCTCCATGAGAGAGGAAGTTTTCTGTTTTATTTTAAAGCATTCAAGTGACACGGGAGTATATTCTTTTTCTTTCTATTTTTTTCTTGAAGTAGAGTTGCTTTACAATGCTGTGTTAGTTTCTGCTGTGCAACAGTGTGAGTCAGTTATATATATATGCGTATCCCCTCCCTATCGGACCTCCCTCCCAGCCCAGCCCATCTATCCAGGTCATCACAGAACACTGAGCTGAGCTCCCTGTTCTCTACAGCAGGTTCCCACTAGCTGTCTGTTTTACGCATGGCAGTGCACAGGCATCAGCGCTACTCTCCCAGTTCATCCCATCTTCCCCCCACCTATGTCCACATGTCTGTACCCTAGGTTTGCATCTCTATTCCTGCCTGAACATAGGTTTATCTGTATCATTTTCTAGATTCCACATCCATGCATTAATATTTGATATTTGTTTTTCTCTGTCTGATTTACTTTATTCTGTATGCCAAACTCTAGGGATGTCACTGAGTATATTCTTACACTTATTTAATTCCTTATATTGAAATAGTCTGAGCATTTGAATTGTGGTGCTAGAGAAGACTGTTGAGAGTCCTTAGACAGCAAGGAGATCAATCCTAAAGGAAATCAACCCTGAATATTCATTGGAAGGACTGATGCTGAAACTGAAGCTCCAATCCTTTGGCCACCTGATACGAAGAGCTGACTCATTAGAAAAGACCCTGCCCTGGGAAAGGATGAGGGCAGGAGGAGAAAGGGGTGACAAAGGATGAGATGGTGACAAAGTACGAGATGGTTGGATGACATCATCGACACAATGGACATGAGTTTGAGCATGTTCCGGGAGATAGTGAAGGACAGGGAAGCCTGGCGTGGTGCAGTCCGTGGGGTCACAGAGAGTAGGACATTACTTAGCAACTGAACAACAACAATATTGAAATAGTCTAAGAAGTCTTCAGTTCAGTCGCTCAGTCGTGTCTGACTCTCTGCGACCCCATGAATCACAGCACGCCAGGCCTCCCTGTCCATCACCAATTCCCGGAGTTCACCCAAACTCATGTCCATAGAGTCGGTGATGCCATCCAGCCATCTCATTCTCTGTCGTCCCCTTCTCCTCCTGTCCCCAACCTTTCCTAGCATCAGAGTCTTTTCCAGTGAGTCAACTCTTCGCATGAGGTGGCCAAAGTATTGCAGTTTCAGCTTTAGCATCCAGTCCCTCCAATGAACACCCAGGATTGATCTCCTTATATGCAGAGTACATCAAGAGGAACGCTGGGCTGGAAGAAGCACAAGCTGGAATCAAGATTGCTGGGAGAAATATCAATAACCTCAGATATGCAGATGACACCACCCTTATGGCAGAAAGTGAAGAGGAACTCAAAGGCCTCTTGATGAAAGTGAAAGAGGAGAGTGAAAAGGTTGGCTTGAAGCTCACCATTCAGAAAACAAAGATCATGGCATCTGGTCCCATCACTTCATGGGAAATAGATGGAAAAACAGTGGAGACAGTGTCAGACTTTATTTTTTGGGGCTCCAAAATCACTGCATACTAAAAAGTTATGAAATTATCATATTTTTTTCTCCTCAAATCTTTCTGCCTAACTTTTCATGCATACAATAGACAATTATTTTCTAAAGATCAGAACTCTGCATAAGTGTGAACCTCTAAGGAAAAATTGCCAAATATATACTTTCTGTGCTTCCAGAAGCTACAGTTGTTGGGACTGAAGGTGGCCTTCCTCTGTGCAGAGTTCCCAGATGTGGGCAGTTTGGTATTTGACCACATGGCTGATCAATCGCAGCAACAGTTTGTATCTCTGTATTTGACCACATGGCTGATCAATCGCAGCAACAGTTTGTATCTCTGTAACTGTGCTGTTGACTTATGTTTCCTGTAATGGAGGAGGTAGTCACTTAGTTTCAAAAGTTTTATGACTATGCACCAGATATTATTCTGGAGTGAATGATATAAACTTAAAAAACTAAAGCAATTGAACAGTGAAAATTTGGAGCAATTCTATGGTGATTTTTTTCTTTTAGTCTTGCTTTAGGCATCCTTGGTGCTCAGTGGTAAAGAACCCACCTGCCAATACAGGAGACATGGGTTTGATCCCTGAGTCGGGAAGATCCTCTGTAGAAGGAAATGGCAACCCACTCCAGTATTCTTGCCTGGGAAATCTCATGGACAGAGGAACCTTGCAGGCTACAGTCCATGGGGTCACAAAGAGTTTGATATGACACAGCAACTAAACAACAGCAACAGTGTGCCTTGGTTCAGTGTCTTGGTCTAGTTGGTTCTAGTCATCTGAATCCATTTTTCAAAGGCATCTATTATGAGTTGATTTGTGTCCCTACAGAATTTATATGTTTAAGTCCTAACCCCTTACACCTCATATTCTGACTGTACTGTATTTGAAGATATTCTTTTAAAGAAGTAGAGAAGGTAAAATGAGGTCATGTGGGTGGATCCTAATCCAGTTTAACTGGTGTCCTGATAAAAAGAGAAGATCAAGACACAGACATGCATATCCAGAAGAAAGATCATGCAAGGACGATGATGCTTCCTTTTTGCTCTGAAGGCAGCTCTCTATAAGCCCAAGGAGAAGTCTCAGAAGAGACAAAGTTACCTTGATCTTGAACTTCTAGTTCCAGAGCTGTAAGAAAAGAAGTTTCTGTTTTTTAAGCTGCAGAGTCGGTGGCATTTCATTATGGTGGCCCTGGAAAACTAATATAGCATCCTTGATGAATGCCAGATGAGGATGTGTAATGGCCACAAGCCCTTCCAAGTGAGCCACTCTGAAAGCACACTGTATTTGGCCTTCTTGTTTGGTGGATGGTTTAGCAAACAGAGCTAAATTCTAAAGAGCTGAATTCTAAAATATAATTGTTTATTATTTTTCTTATATAGTCATCTTTTACATCTACCTATAGAGAGCGGTGTTGGAGAAGACTCTTGAGAGTTCCTTATACTGCAAGGAGAGTCCATTCAGTCCAACCAGTCCATTCTAAAGGAGATCAATCCTGGATGTTCATTGGAGGGACTGATGCTAAAGCTGAAACTGCAATACTTTGGCCACCTCATGCGACGAGTTGACTCACTGGAAAAGACTCTGACGCTGGGAAAGGTTGGGGGCGGGAGGAGAAGGGGACGACGGAGAATGAGATGGCTGGATGGCATCACCGACTCTGTGGTCATGAGTTTGAGTGTACTCCGGGAGTTGGTGATGGACAGGGAGGCCTGGCATGCTGTGATTCATGGGGTCACGGAGAGTCGGACACGACTGAGCGACTGAACTGAACTGAACTGATAGAGAGCATTGTTCTAGGTCCTTGTGATATAAATAACACAAAATGAAACAAAAAACACAGGTTTCTCAACCATGAGAGGCTTAACGTCTATTTAAGGAAAGCACAATATATTTAGTCCCTATTGGAGAAGGAAATGGCAACCCACTCCAGTGTTCTTGCCTGGAGAATCCCAGGGACAGCGGAGCCTGGTGGGCTGCTGTCTATGGGGTTGCACAGAGTCGGAAATGACTGAAACGACTTAGCAGCCGCAGCAGCAAAGTAAGTATGGCAAAAATTCAAAGAAGGAAGCAACTAGGAAAAACTCCAATGATACTTAAGCAAAATCTTATAAACTTTGCAATACCAAGATGAGTGGAGTAGTCATAATTCAGCTCTATGAAATAGAAATAACACACAAGTATGTGGAGGCTGGGATAACCTAGGAAATATGAGTAGATTAGACTAACAGAATGGAGGGGACCTATCTTGACAGGTTGCCAAATTTAGACTTCATAGAGTAGACATAGAGGAGCCTCAGAAAGTTGTGATCAGGTGGTTGATTATATCCAAAATAATACCTTTTTCAAAAACAACATGGTAGAAATGTGTTCAGTTGTTTTGGAGAGAGGAGTCATACAGACTAATGCTTCCCTGTGTTAAGTGTGAAAGTGTTAGTTGCTAAGTTGTGTCCAACTCTGCGACCCCATGGACTCCTCTGTCCATGGGATTTCCCAGGCAAGAATACTGCAGTGGGTTGCCATTCCTTTCTCCTGGGGATCTTTCCAACCCAGGCACTGAACTTGGATCTCCTGCATTGCAGGCAGATTCTTCACTGTCTGAGCCACCAAGGAAGCCTGCATATCAGGAGATAACTATCAAAGGTAGACTAAAATTCTTCATATGTCCTGAAAGTTGAAGATGTTTACCTTGACTCTGAAAGGCTTTATGCACTTAGTGAAAGCCAAGGTCTCTTGTCCTATGTTCTTAGGCTCTGCAGGTTCTTAGGCTCTGCTTCCTGTTCTCTTCCAGCCTTTGGGTTTTTCCTTATCCTCTCCCACTTCAGGTTTTGGGCTGGATCTGAACATGCCTTAGGTAGCTTTTAACTCTGTGCTATACAAGGACTCTGTTCTTATCCTTTGGCTCCTCTATTTCTGGCTGCTTCAAAAACCTTTACAGCTCCAGCCCCAGTTGGTTTCAGGGATAACAACCCCTTGGCCAGCATCCCAGATGGGCTGGCTCCAACCTCTCTTAAGGGAATTAATTATTTACCCTGGGTTATTTCTAGGCATGACTCAACTGGATGTTCTTAGCCCAACTCAGGGTTGATGACGCAGGGCACAATTCCAAACAGTATTGATTCATGACTTCCATCTTATTCGTATCTCCCTAGTTAAAGATTTTAATATAGGTTTCCCAGTATTCGTTTACCTAATTTATTTCATTGCCTTACTGATTTCTCATGGTAATTTTTGTGATCAGGTATAGTTAGTAGGTTGCAAATTAAGACTTCCAGTCCTGCCACTAACCAGTTGTATGTAACTCTGGGCATCGTATTAACCTCTCTGAACATCACTCTCCTAAGCTGTAATATGAGGATAAAAATTATGTTATCTTAATGATCTCCCTGATGGTTGTAGGACATATTGAAAGAGATAATACCCATAAATGATGTAGCAGGGCTGCTGGCATAGAAGTTGTTTGATAAAGACTAGTTATTATTGAGCCTCTCAGAGAAAATAAGACCTATGAATTAAAGTTTTATTATAGGATTAATGCATTTTAAGTAAAATATTCATTTCTTTCAAATTTATACAGTGACTCAGACCATATCAACAAAACATTGTTTCATGAATACTTGTAAGTTATTTTTACTAGCACTAACTTACTTGCATTTAGGGCTTCTTTGATAGCTCAGTCCGTCAAGAATCCACCTGCAATGCAAGGGACCCAGATTTGATCCCTGGGTCAGAAAGATTCCCTGAGAAGGAAATGGCAACCCACTGCAGTATGCTTGCCTGGGAAATCCCATGGACAGAGAAGTCTGGTGGGCTACAGTCCATGGAGTTGCAAAGAGTTGGACACTACTGAGTGACTAAACCACCACCACCACCATATATATATATATGTATACGTATATATATATATATGTAGAATCCAGTTTTTATAACTAATTTCCATAGAGTATTTGATTATATTGATAATGCCAAAATTAAACAGCAGGGTAATTTTTGCCCAAATGATCAAAAACACTTAATTTGAAAAATTTTAATAATTGCTTATTTATAGTTCACCTTTGTAATCAATAGAAATAATATAATAGCTGTGGTAAACATATGAGACCCATTCTATGCAAAATGTCCTATTTACAACATATCTTTGTATCAAATCATCACTTTGTACACCTAAACTTAGCACAGTGTTTTACATCAATTACCTCTCAATAAACCTGGGGAAAGACTATCCCCAAAGAACAAGTTGGGCAGAGAATCAGAAGTGTTATCAGGAAATAGCACAAATCCGTTTTTCCATGAAAGGGAATGATGGATTCTTGGCTCATCCCCTCCACCTCTCTATTCTTAAACATTTGTGAAGGCCCAGTGTTTATTGAGAGCTTTCCATGAGTCAGGGTTTGTTTTTCCATCTATAACATTTTGGACAATTCATCACATTAGCTAAGTGATCTTTAACAAAGATCTGTTTCATACTTGGATCAATGATTTCTGTGCTGCTTTTTCAACCACAAGATAATTCTGCATTTCTTCTATTACCAGGTGCTCACCAATGTAGTATATTTTAAATTTTACCTTAGTTATTTAAAATACAAAGATTTTTTATTATAGAGATGTATTTAGCAGCATGTTTAAAGTGTGCTTAAAAATATACTTTTTTATTTAAAATCAACCTAGAGGTATACTTGAATGATTAAACATCTTAAATAATTTACTAAAAATTTTGGTTTTATTCACATGCAATTTATTGGTTTAAATCTGATGAGTCTGCCCTAAGAGTCTAGAAACATTTTCTATTTCTTCAAGGAAACAAGTATCCAAGTTCATTTGTGAATTTCAGTGGGCTGATGATGCCTTCTAGAAAACAAAAGAAAGGTTTGAGAAATAATGACTTTGACATTCAGAATAAATTGTATATTCAAAAGAATTTGGCAGAATGAAGCAATCTGAGGCCTTGCATTTAAACTATATTTTGAACTGATTTCTATTCCTATAGAAGGTGACCAAATACTTCCATCAAAGAAGCTAAAGCCGATAACTCACTTTCAAGCTCAGTTTTCCTGGGCCTCCCTGCAGACAGGAGAGAAAGCCTCTGGGGTATTCAGGTTCAGTGAAGCCTAGTTGAATAATTGTAGAAAATAAACACCCCTAGGAAGTATGGAAAAGGTGAATGGTAATAAAATGTTATTAAACTTAGAGATTTCAGCTTTCTCCCTTGTTTCTCCTGGCATATTTCAAAGGAAATGCCACAATGACTCTGAGGTTTTTTAAGTCACATGCTGAACTTGCAATAGTATTAGAAAAGAAAGCCATTGTGAAATAGAAAAAGAAAAGAGCAGTTAGGACACTTTAATGAACACTTGAATGCACCTCAAATGAAAAACAGATGTTCTTTGTTAAATTTAACAGCGTTTCTTATTTAGATTGAGGTAGCTAGCCTAGCCAGTGGGGTAGATTTGGCTACAACCAGATCTTATTCTAGGAAAGTTTATATATTTTTTGTTGTTCTGTTCAGAAAATTTCCCAGTTTTTTCTGCATTTAAATAAAACCAAGTTGAAAATTTAAGCCTTGAAAAATGATTTTATTCATGTAGTTTGCATTACTAATTTTTTCTATACAAGCAAGTTCATTATTTTCAGATTCATGGGATGGTTTTTAGTTTTATAACTACTGCATAAATCTTATTCTGTCATTTCATGAATTTTTAAAAATTGCATCATTGTCATATAACAACCTAGGTTACTATTAATGGTTTAGAGCAGCAACTGATACTATATTAAATACATTTCATTGATACTCTTCACCCCTAAAAAATGTTGATCCACACCTTTCCTGTCAAGCTCCTCCTCCAAAAAAAAGAAAAACCCTACTATACTGGTCAGTCCATCAATCAGTGGTATTTTTTCCCATGTGCCAAACTTTTGCTAACCTGTCTCATCTGATTCATTCAGTGGAGACATGGTCATAAGCCAATGCAGACTCACCCACATGACCCTTTCCTGAGAGTATAAATTATATTACTACTCCAGCTCTACCTAGTTTTGAGATGCACTAGGTTTCCTGGTTTGGAGTTTAAAAACTGTTTTAGCATATATATTGAACTGCATCTGGTATTCTATTTAACCATATGTGTGCCAGAAACTAGTCTTCACAGGTGGTTCATTGATAAAGAATCCTCCTGCCAATGCAAGAGACTCAGGAGGTACAGGTTCCATCCCTGGGTCAGGAAGATCCCCTGGAAGAGAAAATGGTAACCCACTCCGGTATTCTTGTTTGGGAAATCCCACTGGCAGAGGAGCCTGGCGGGCTACAGTCCATGGGGTCACAAAGAGTTGGATGCGACTGAGCACTCATGCACATGGTAGAAATCAAGAAAAAATAAAGACAGAAAAAATAATTGGGGGTCGGGTGGAGGAGAGGGTGGATAAAACATTTAGTGTATTAACGTTAGTGTATAATATTATTAATTTTTCAGTGACTTCACTAGGCATTACATGAGGTGTCAAAGGAGACACAATCTTAGTTCACAGCAAGGTGAGAGAAGTGTGTGATTTATTCAGTGACCGCCAGTGAGGCACTGATGAAAATACAGACAATTCAGACTGTAATGGGTGGCTCTGGATGGAACTATGTTAAGAGTTTCATGCCTTTTTATTTCTCTGTGTATTTTGGTTTGATGCCCAGGAAATTTATTCTGTTTTGTTTTTAATCTTTATCATTTAAAAAGAAAGTCCATAAACCAAAGCTACAACCAGGTCACTAAACAGCAGGGAGACGATATAATAAGCTAAGTAAACAGTGGAGGAAAGAAAGCATCCCCAAACTGTCGTAGTTAAGACAGGCTTGCCTCGTGGAAATTCCCATCAGAGCAACATCAAGGCCAACTTCAATATGCAACGGGAGATGGGAAAGGAGACAAACAAAATGGCAATGTTTCGAAAGAACAAAACTCCTAGCTCCAAAATATTTGCTTCTAAGTCTAGATCAGTCTTTCTGTAGAAAGGAAAGGAAAGATACTGCTTCAAAGTCAACTAGCTTAATACTCTGTTAGAAATCACATGTAAGTCGCTGGTTGTAATTGTGATTTTACACTGTTATACAGTCCATTTCACGCACATTTCAGGTCAGGGCGTCAAATTTCTCATTCGTTCTTGCTGTTTCTTTTCTCCTTTAGGAATCTTCAGGGTTGCAAGATAACTTCTGTGTTTTAAGTAGGATAAAAAGTTCAGTTGTACACAAAAAGTCACTTTCTTAAAAACAACTATTTCATAAAAAAATTTGATGAGTCTAATCACTGCCATATTAAAAGAGGTTAGATTTGAAGCAAAATAAGTGACTGATTTTTTACATGATGAATGTTTTTACTTGATTTTCAGTAAACCAGATCTCTATTTTGCAGACCTAGTTAGGGGATGGTGGGGAAGCCAGAAGGCAAGGAAGAGTATATCTCACCTGTCTGGAGTTGGTAGTTACCTGCATACCTCATCCCTCCAGTTCCCTGACTCCTCTCATCTCAACTCCAGGGATGTTTCCTTAGCCAGATTTTTTGACAAATGCAATGGCACCCCACTCTAGTACTCTTGCCTGGAAAATCCCATGGATGGAGGAGCCTGGTAGGCTGCAGTCCATGGGGTCGCTAAGAGTCAGACATGACTGAGCGACTTCACTTTCACTTTTCACTTTCATGCATTACGGAAGGAAATGGCAGCCCACTCCAGTGTTCTTGTCTGGAGAATCCCAGGGACTAGGGAGCCTGGTGGGCTTCCGTCTATGGGGTCGCACAGAGTCGGACACGACTGAAGCGACTTAGCAGCAGCAGCAGAGTTTGTATATCAGATACATCAGATATATCCTGAACATCTACTATCCTGCCATTCAGATGTGGTTCCCATCCTTGCTTAGCTTTAACAATTTGAGGATTCTTCACATGTGAGTGATAATTTTACTTTTCTTGTTAATATCTCCATGTGAGAATGAACAGATTGCCATTTAAAGTTCCCTTGAACTGTGGTGTAGGAGAAGACTCTTGAGAGTCCCTTATACTGCAAGGAGATCCAACCAGTCCATTCTAAGGGAGATCAATCCTGGATGTTCATTGGAGGGACTGATGCTAAAGCTGAAACTGCAATACTTTGGCCACCTCATGCGATGAGTTGAGTCACTGGAAAAGACTCTGATGCTGGGAAAGGTTGGGGGCGGGAGGAGAAGGGGACGACGGAGAATGAGATGGCTGGATGGCATCACCGACTCTGTGGACATGAGTTTGAGTGTACTCCGGGAGTTGGTGATGGACAGGGAGGCCTGGCGTGCTGTGATTCATGGGGTCGCGGAGAGTCGGACACGACTGAGCGACTGAACTGAACTGAACTGAACTAGAAGTTACAAAAGCACATATTAAAAGCTATTACTTGCTTTTAAAAAGCAAGTTTGACTTGCTTGTTTACGACTTCCTATACTGAAGAAATTACCTATAGCAGTCAATTTAAGCTATGCTTATATGCAGAGTACATCATGAGGAACGCTGGGCTGGAAGAAGCACAGGCTGGAATCAAGATTGCCGGGAGAAATATCAATAACCTCAGATATGCAGATGACACCACCCTTATGACAGAAAGTGATGAGGAACTCAAAAGCCTCTTGATGAAAGAGAAAGAGAGTGAAAAGTTTGGCTTGAAGCTCAACATTCAGAAAACAAAGATCATGGCATCTGGTCCCATCACTTCATGGGAAATAGATGGAGAAACAGTGGAAACAGTGTCAGACTTTATTTTTTTGGGCTCCAAAATCACTGCAGATGCTGATTGCAGCCATGAAATTAAAAGACGCTTACTCCTTGGAAGGAAAGTTATGACCAGTCTAGACAGCATATTAAAAAGCAGAGACATTACTTTGCCAACCAAGGTCCGTCTAGTCAAGGCTGTGGTTTTTCCCGTGGTCATGTATGGATGTGAGAGTTGGACTGTGAAGGAAGCTGATCACCGAAGAATTGATGCTTTTGAAGTGTGGTGTTGGAGAAGACTCTTGAGAGTCCCTTGGACTGCAAGGAGAACCAACAAGTCCATTCTCAGGGAGATCGGTCCTGGGTGTTCATTGGAAGGACTGATGCTAAAGCTGAAACTCCAATACTTTGGCCACCTCATGTGACGAGTTGACTCACTGGAAAAGACCCTGATGCTGGGAGGGACTGGGGGCAGGAGGAGAAGGGGACGACAGAGAATGAGACGGCTGGATGGCATCACCGACTCGATGGAGGTGAGTCTGAGTGACCTCCGGGAGTTGGTGATAGACAGGGAGGCCTGGTGTGCTGTGATTCATGGGGTCGCAAAGAGTTGGACGTGACTGAGCAACTGAACTGAACTGAACGGAAAAGTTGATTAATTTATACTTGCATACTCATTATTATTAGCATAATAAGATATCCACCGGAATGGGTGATGTCATATTTACTTCCTAAGTCTCACTCCCCTAATTCAAGCATCTCAGCAATAAAACATAAGTTGTATAATATCAAATTCAGCTGTGAGGTCTCCATGGCTTTAATCAGGACCTTTTCACCTTTTCACTTTTTCTTCCTCCCACCTCCCAGACCTTTGGACATTAAGCCTGGAGCTGCGTTTCTCTCAGAACTTCCTTTTTTGGAGACTTTGCCCATCGTTGACCATGACTCATAGTGGTGCCGGCCTGTCCATCAGTTGCCAGGAAAGTTGTCCTTCTTTCTATTCCAGAAAACATGCTTGTTTATGTTAGAATACTGATGCATGGTCCTGATGATCCCAAAGCAACAAGTATATTCACTTACAAACACACACAAATACATTCAAGATTTTACTTTTTTAAAGAAGATACCTTTATATGATCCGGGAATATCCAAATCTGGAAAGGAGTTAGGTAACTATGAATATCAAAGTTCTTCGATGAAGAACATTGTACACAGAAGACTTTTCCCATTGCATGTGTGTTATGGGAGGGATATTTCAGAACATGTAAGAATTAAACATAATGTTAAAAATTTCATAGGCTTGTTGAAAAATAAGGATGACTTTTTTTAGATTAGTAATTTCGTTGTTGTTGTTTAGTTGCTAAGTTGTGTCTGACTCTTTCAACCCCATGGACAATAGCCTGCCAGGCTTCTCTGTCCATGGGATTTCCCAGGCACGCATACTGGAGTGGGTTGCCATTTCCTCCTCCAGGGGATCTACCTGACCAAGGGATCAAACTGAAGTCTCCTGTATTGGCAGGTAGATTCTTTACCACTGAGCCACCAGGGAAGCCCCAGTAACTTCATTCAGTTCAGTTCAGTCGCTCAGTCATGTCCGACTCTTTGCAACCCCATGAATCACAACACACCAGGCCTCCCTGTCCATCACCAACTCCCAGAGTTCACTCAAACTCATGTCCATCAAGTCAGTGATGCCATCCAGCCATCTTATTCTCTGTTGTCCCCTTCTCCCCCCGCCCCCAATCCTTCCCATTATCAGAGTTTTTTCCAGTGAGTCAACTTGTCGCATGAGGTGGCCAAAGTATTGCAGTTTCAGCTTTAGCATCAGTCCTTCCAATGAACACCCAGGATTGATCTCCTTTAGAATGGACTGGTTGGATCTCCTTGCAGTCCAAGGGACTCTCAAGAGTCTTCTCCAGCACCATAGTTCAAAAGCATCAATTTTTCGGCGATCAGCTTTCTTCACAGTCCAACTATCATATCCATACATGACCACGGGAAAAACCATAACCTTGACTAGACGGACCTTGGTTGGCAAAGTAATGTCTCTGCTTTGTAATATACTATCTAGGTTGGTCATAACTTTCCTTCCAAGGAGTAAGCGTCTTTTAATTTCATGGCTGCAATCAGCATCCGCAGTGATTTTGGAGCCCCCAAAAATAAAGTCTGACACTGTTTCCACTGTTTCTCCATCTATTTCCCATGAAGTGATGGGACCAGTTGCCATGATCTTTGTTTTCTGAATGTTGAGCTTCAAGCCAACCTTTTCACTCTCCTCTTTCACTTTCATCAAGAGGCTTTTGAGTTCCTCTTCACTTTCTGTCATAAGGGTGGTGTCATCTGCATATCTGAGGTTATTGCTATTTCTCCTGGCAATCTTGATTCCAGCCTGTGCTTCTTCCAGGCCAGCGTTCCTCATGATGTACTCTGCATATAAGTTAAATAAGCAGGGTGACAATATACAGCCTTGACGTACTCCTTTTCCTGTTTGGAACCAGTATGTTGTTCCATGTCCAGTTCTAAATGTTGCTTCCTGACCTGCAACCTTCTCAAGAGGCAGGTCAGGTGGTCTGGTATCCCCATCTCTTTCAGAATTTTCCACAGTTTATTGTGATCCACACAGTCAAGGGCTTTGGCATCGTCAATGAAGCAGAAATAGATGTTTTTCTGGAACTCTCTTGCTTTCTCCATGATCCAGAGGATGTTGGCAATTTGATCTCTGTTGCCTCTATACCTTATTTCTACACATGATATTTTACTGTTTCATAAGTTGATTGGTTTCTCAACCTCTCCCAATTCAAGAAAAAATTTTAAATATGAATTTTGTTGGAAATGAAGAAAATTAATCAGGAAGTTCTTTTTCCTGTCTGAAGTTCTATGGGAAATTTTCTCTAAGAGTTTTGATGAAGGGGCCTGCTTAGAGGCCTCATCAGAGCTCCCAGTCCAGGGTCTGGGAAGGCAAGGGTAACCTGGCAGGCCATAGGAGAACATCCATCAGGCCAGGGTGAGGACAGACACCTGGAATGCCACAAAAAATTTCTCACCTTATACAAATTAAAGTGAAAACCCTTAGCAGGTAGAAAGTTCAGGGAGAACTAGAATCAATCACATAAAGCAAGAAAGAAAATGTGCAGACTGTAAACATAAACACTACTGCAAACGTAAACACTTCTCCAGCTGTGCAGGTAAGATGACATTTACCGGTTGTACTGTCTTAACTGCGATCAACATTCCCAGTCAGAATAGTTCTGTTCTCTGATTAATTTTTATTTGAATGAGCTTCCTATTTTATTAACACGAGCCTTGGATTTGGGGAAACTTTTATCTTCATATAAATATAAGATGTCTGTTTAAGGTTCTTCTGAGGCAAAGTATTTTAAGACCTTTTAAGTGCAAAGTTCAAGTTCACTGAATTTTAAATATTTCCCAGATATCCTGAAAAATGATATTACGAGTGTTATTTCAGATTAGACGCTGTGACCTGATGTAGAACAATGTAGAACTTAATGCTCCTGTAATGCATTTTTGCTTCTGTAATTTGCTTGTTGCTTGTAAAACCAAAGTTACTCCATTTTAAGATAAGGTTGTTTTTAAGTAAAGAGTCCTAAAATTGTTTTTGAAAAAATCAATTAAAAAAAATGCCATGTATAGTAACATCAAATATAAAATACTTAGGAATAAATTTTAAAAAAATAATAATAATTTTAGAACCAACAGTCATGGTTAGTTTCTTATATTATTTTTTAAATTAATTAATTTATTTTTTAATTGTAGGATAATTACTTTACAGAATTTTGTTGTTTTCTGTCAAACCTCAACATTAATCAGCCATCAGTTCAGTTCGGTTTAGTCGCTCAGTTGTGTCCAACTCTTTGCGACCCCATGAATCACAGCACTCCAGGCATCCCTGTCCATCACCAACTCCCAGAGTTCACTCAAACTCATGTCCATCGAGTCAAATCAGCCATCAGTTCAGTTCAGTTCAGTTCAGTCGCTCAGTCGTGTCCGACTCTCCGTGACCCCATGAATCACAGCATGCCAGGCCTCCCTGTTCATCACCAACTCCCGGAGTACACTCAAACTCATGTCCACAAATCAGCCATAGGTATGCATATATCCCCGCCATTTTGAACCTCCCTCCCATCTCCCTCCCCATCCCCACCCCTCTAGGTTGATACAGAGCCCCTGTTTGGGTTTCCTGAGCCATACAGCAGATTCCTGTTGGCTATCTATTTTACATATGGTAATGTAAGTTTCCACGTTACTCTCTCCATACATCTCACCCTCTCCTCTCCTCTCCCCACGCCCATAAGTCTATTCTCTATGTCTGTTTCTCCACTGCTGCTCTGTAAATAAATTCTTCAGTACCATTTTTCTAGATTCCATATATGTGCATTAGAACACGTTATTTATCTTTCTCTATCTGATTTACTTCACTCTGTATAATAGGTTCTAGGTTCATCCACCTCGTTAGAACTGACTCAAATGTGTTCCTTTTTATGGCTGAGTAATATTCCATTGTGTATATGCACAGCAATTTCTTTATCCATTCATCTGTCGATGAACATCTAGGTTGCTTCCATGTTCTAGCTATTGTAAATAGTGCTGCAATGAATAGTGGGATACATGTGTCTCTTTCAATTTTGGTTTCCTTAGTGTATATGCCTAGGAGTGGGCTTGCTGGGTCATATGGTGGTTTTATTCATAGTTTTTTAAAGTAATCTCCGTATTGTCTTCCATAGTGGCTATATCAGTTTATATTCCCACTAAGAGTGCAAGAGCATTTCCTTTTTTCCACACCCTCTCCAGCATTTATTTATGTAGACTTTTTGATGATGGCCATTCTGACCAGCGTGAAGCAATATCACATTGTAGTTTTGATTTGCATTTCTCTAAAAATGAACAATGTTGAGCATCTTTTCATGTGTTTGTTAGCCATCTGTATGTCTTCTTTGGAGAAATGTCTGTTTAGGCCTTTTTACCACTTTTTGATTGGGTTGTTTGTTTTTCTGTCATGGAGTTGTATGAGCTGCTTATATATTTAGGAAATTAATCCTTTTTCAGTTGTTTCATTTGCAATTATTCTCTCCCATTCTGAGAACTGTCTTTTCACCTTGCTTATAGTTTCCTTTTAATCAGGTCCCACTTGTTTACTTTTGTTTTTATTTCCATTATTCTAGGAGGTGGGTCACAGAGGATCTTGCTTTGATTTATGTCATCGAGTGTTCTGCCTGTGTTTTCCTCTAAGAGTTTTATAGTTTCTGGTCTTACATTTAGGACTTTAATCCATTTTGAGCTTTTCTTCGTGTATGGTGTTAGGAAGTGTTCTAATTTCATTCTTTACATGTAGCTGTCCCGTTTTCCCAGCACCATTTATTGAAGAAGCTGTCTTTGCCCCATTGTATATTTTTGCCTCCTTTGTCAAAAATAAGGTACCCATAGGTGCATGGGTTTATTTCTGGACTTTCTATCTTGTTCCATTGGTCTGTATTTCTGTTTTTGTGCCAGTACCATTCTGTCTTGATGACTGTAGCTTTGTAGTATAATCTGAAGTCAGGAAGGTTGATTTCTCTAGCTCCATTCTTTTTTCTCAAGACTGCTTTGGCTATTTGGGGTCTTTTTGTTTATATTTGAATTGTGAAATTTTTTGTTCTAGTTCTGTGAAAAATACCATTGGTAAGTTGAAAGGGGTTGCATTGAATCTGTAGATTCTGTTTGGAACTATAGTTATTTTCACAATATTGATTCTTCCTACCCAGGAACACAGAATATCTCTCCATTTGTTTATGTCATCTTTTATTTGTTTCATTAGTGTCTTATAATTTTATGTGTGCAGTTCCTTTGTCTCCTTGGGTAAGTTTATTCCGAGATATTTAATTCTTTTTGTTGCAATGGTGAATGGGATTGATTCCTTAATTTCTCTTTCTGATTTTTCACTGTTAGTTTATAGAAATGCAAGTGATTTCTGTGTATTGATTTTGTATCTTGCAACTTTGCTAAATTCACTGATTAGCTCTAGTAATTTTCTGATACTATCTTTAGGATTTTCTATGAACAGAATCATGTCATCTGCAAATAGTGAGAGCTTTACTTCTTCTTTTCCAATCTGGATTCCTTTTATTTCTTTTTCTTCTCTAGTTGCTGTAGCTAGGACTTCCAGAGCTATGTTGAATAATAGTGGTGAAAGTGGACACCCTTGTCTTGTTTCTGATCTTATGGGGAATGCTTTCAGTTTCTCACCATTGAGAATAATGTTTGCTGTAGGCTTATCATACATGGCCTTTACTATGTTGAGGTAGGTTCCTTCTATGCCTATTTTTTGAAGAGTTTTCATCATAAATGGGTGCTGAATTTTGTCAAAGGCTTTTCCTGCATCTATTGAGATTATCATACGGTTTTTATCTTTCAATTTGTTAATATGGTGTATCACATTGATTGATTTGTGTATATTAAATAATCCTGCATCCCTGGAATAAACCCAGCTTGATTATGGTGTATGAGCTATTTGATCTGTTGCTGAATTCCATTTGCTAAAATTTTGTTGAGGATTTTTGCATCTATGGTCATCAGTGATATTGGCCTGTAGTTTTCTTTTTTTGTGTTGTCTTTGTCTGGTTTTGCTGTCAGGGTGATGATGGCCTCATAGAATGAGTTTGGAAGTGTTTCTTCCTCTGTAATTCTTTGAAAGAGTTTTAGAAGGATAGGCATTAGCTCTTCTCTAAATGTTTGATAGAATTCTCCTGTGAAGCCATCTGGTCCTGGGCCTTTGTTTTTTGGGAGATGTTTGATCACAGCTTCAATTTCAGTGCTTGTAATTGGGTGATTCATAATTTCTACTTTTTCCTGGTTCAGTCTTGGAAAATTGAACTTTTCTAAGAATCTGTCCATTTCTTCCCGGTTATCCATTTTATTGCCGTATAGTTGTTCATAATAGTCTCTTATAATCCTTTGTATTTCTGCATTGTCTGTTGTAACCTCTCCTTTTTCATTTCTAATTTTGTTGATTTGATTCTTCTCTTTTTTTTCTTGATGAGTCTGGCTAAAGATTTGTCAATTTTGTTTATCTTCTCAAAGAACCAGCTTTTAGTTTTTAATATTAATCTTTACTATTGTTTCTTTCACTTCTTTTTCATTTATTTCTGCTCATATATTTATGATTTCTTTCTTTCTTCTAATTTTGGGTTTTATTTTGTTCTTCTTTTTCCAGTTGTTTTAGGTGTAAAGTTAGGTTGTGTATTCGATGTTTCTCTTATTTCTTGAGGTAGGATTGTATTGCTATAAACTTCCCTCCTGGAACTGCTTTTGCTGCATCCAATAGGTTTTGAGTTGTGTTTTCATTGTCATTTGTTTCTTGATCATTTTTTGATTCCCCTTTTGATTTCTTCAGTAACCTGTTGGTTATTTAGAAACGTATTGTTTAATCTCCATTTTTTGGTGTGTTTTTACAGGTTTTTTTCTTGTAACTGATATCTAGTCTCATAGCATTGTGGTTGGAAAAGATGCTTGATACGATTTCAATTCTCTTAAATTTATTGAGGTTTGATTTGTGACCTAAGATGTTGTCTATCCTGGAGAATGTTTTGTCTACACTTGAGAAGAAGGTGTATTCTTCTGCATTTGGATGGATTATCCTGAAGATATCAATGAGATTCATCTCATCTAATGTATCACTTAAGACTCGTGTTTCCTTAATTTTCTGTTTTGATGATCTGTCCATTGGTGTGAGTGGGGAGTTAAAGTCTCCTGTTACTGTATTACTGTCCGTTTCTCCTTTTATGTCTGTTAGTATTTGTCCTATGTATTGAGGTGCTCCTATGTTGGGTGCATAGATATTTATGCATTAAAAAAGCTCAAAAGCTCAATTAGATTTCATAATGCCAATAAAATCAACAACTACAACAGAGGAGGGAAAAAAGAAAAAAAAAGAGAAAAAGTCATAAAGAATCTATAAAGCAAGTCAAAACATAAGAATAAGAAATGTTTTTCTTGAGTCACTGCTGTCCAGAGAGTCCTTTCCCTTGCTGGGAGTCACAGTCCGCCTAACCTCCTTAGGATGCCCTCCAACACTGTGCTGGTCTCAGGATCTGCTGTGGGTGCAGCTCAGATTCTAATCTTGTCCTACTCCTGTCTGTTCTTGCCTCCAATATCCACAGCTATCAGAACTAATGCATTTTCTTTTGTGGGAGCTCTCAATGTCCTATTATATATTCCATAGACACAGAGTGCTTAGTTGATTGTGTGGATTTAATCTGCAGCTTGTACAGCTGGTGGGAAGGTTTTGGGTCTTCTTCCTCAGCCACACTGCCCCTGGGTTTCAGCTGTGGTTTTATTTCCACCTCTGTATGTGGGTTTTCCACTGTGGTTGGCTCCTGAGGCTGCCCTGGAGGACTTGGGTCTGCCCCAGTGAAGGCCAGGTATGGATGAGGTGCAGTTGCTTGGGTCACAGGGGTTCTGGCAGCACCAGGATCTCAGGGGTGTTGGCAGCTAGGGCAACAGGAAATAGCGACTTCACTTTCACTTTTCACTCTCACACATTGGAAAAGGAAATGGCAACCCACTCCAGTGTTCTTGCCTGGAGAATCCCAGGGATGGGGGAGCCTGGTGGGCTTCCGTCTATGGGGTCGCACAGAGTCGGACACGACTGAAGTGACTTAGCAGCAGCAGCAGCAGAAAGGTATGGAAACCAGTATTGGCCAATACGGGCCAGTATTCTTGCCTGGAGAACCCCCCTCCCTGACAGAGAGGCCTGACAGGCCACAGTCCACAGGGTCGCAAAGAGCCAGACACGACCGAAGCAACCTTGCATGCATAGACCCAAGACTTTTTCTGCCTGTGGTAGCTCTGCCCCAGTGAGGGTTGTGTATGAAGGTGGAGCAGCTGCTTGGCTTGCGGGGATGCTGGTGGCGCCAAGTGTGCAGGAACATGAACTGCCTCCACCACAGGAATTATGGCCCTATCAAGAGTCTTTTTTCAAGCCTCTTGTAGCTGGTGATCAGAAGGCATCTTTGGCCAGTCTTTCTCCATAGCTCTACCCGTTCAGGCACTTAGAGGGCTCCCTTGCCTGAGGTCCTTCTCTGATGTTCCACAAGTCAGGCACTTAGAGGGCCCCCCACTGGCTGGGGTCCTCGCTGTAGATTGGTGCTGCTGCTGCTGCTGCTGCTAAGTCACTTCAGTCGTGTCCGACTCTGTGTGACCCCATAGATGGAAGCCCACCAGGCTCCCCTGTCCCTGGGATTCTCCAGGCAAGAACACTGGAGTGGGTTGCCATTTCAGGCACTTAAAGGGGCACCCTGGGTGGGGTCCTACTCTGTAGTTCAGCACATCTGTCACTTAAAGGAGTACTCTGGGTGGGGTCCTACTCTATAGTTCAGTGCATCAGGTGTTTGATGTGCCAGCCAGCCTCTCTATTGCTCAGCTGTCGATGCTGGCTTGTGGTGGGAGAGAGGCTATGGTGATAGCTCCACCCCCTACACATGACTCAGCAGGATCGCCTTGCTTCCATAGCTGCCTGGCTTTCCTCTACAGGCATTTCCCACCACAGTCCCCTCCCTCACGTCCCCTCGGTCCGTCTCTTCCCAGTCAGTAGCAGCCCTCAGCCTGGGATTGCTCCACAATCCCTAAACTCCAGCCCCCAGCCACTGCGCCTTATAGGGGACCTGTGTCCCTTCCCAGGGGATGTATGGCTGAAGCAAGGACTGTCTGAGTCTCATTCCATTTAGGCTGCAACAGATCAGCTGTTTCATTCTCAGGCTTAAATGTTTCTCCTCTGACTCAGACAGTTGCCCCAATGTAGGGATCAGACCCCTGCTTCAGTCCCCCCACCCTCCAAGGGCAGGTCCAGTCCTACTAACACTCCTGTTTTTCCCCCTAGTTCCTTTGTCCTATTGAGTTTTGAGTGGTTCTATTTTCCACTGGTCAGGTACTCCTGTCCGCTCTCAGTTGGTGTTCTGCACTCTCTGAAGGTGTATTCCTGATGTATCTGTGGAGAGAGATATACTCCACATCCACCTACTCCTCCGCCATCTTGTTCCCTATCTTTTAAGTCATCTATACTCTCTGAATCACTGGATTTTGAGGACCCAAGCATGTCATAGAACTGAATCTATTAACTAGAGATCATGGATCTGATCATAAGCATTATAGGGAATCAGATTGCTTTAGCTCTCAAGATGTATATTTCTTTGGCAACTTTCATTATTGAAAAATCCTTGGGCCTGGACTAGGTCTTGCTTAGGAAGTAGTAGGTATCTTTTAACTCCTTCCCTCACACTTTTTATGTTATATTTCAAAGTAGCAGAAAAATTGCAACTTCTAAAAATAGGAGATCTTTTTTCTAAACATAAATCTGTTTCTTAATGTCAGACTAAGGTAACAAAAGAATTATAAAGAATTATAACAAAAAATATGTAAAGAAGCAAAATGAAAGCAGTTAATAACCTCTCTAGAAAGTGACCCTGACCTGCTATCCACAACTTGCATCTACTCAATTCTTTTCAGATTTTGCTTATACATTTTCTGGAAAAACTTGTACATGATAAAGTTATCTGGGGATGTATGCCTTTGAATCAAAAATCTTTCATAATTTGCTGTTACCTATTTTATTAAAAAAAACTGGATATACAGGGGAAAATATCAAAATTATTTTCTTAGGCATTTTCAAATAGAAGTATTGAATACATGAATTACATTAAATAAAATCAGCAGAGGCAATAGTTGTTCCATTCCTTAGCTGTTTGTCATGGATCACTAATCCTTCATGCAGAGATACAATCTACAATGTGAAGGAAATGGGGGTAACTAAACCAGAAAGCCAAGAAAATAGTACTCATTTGTTGAAAACTGCTACTATCATTTGGATATTCTAAAGAAATAAAAGCAATTTAATTGTGAATTTCTCTGGCAAATTTTAAGACCAAAACCAAATACTATCACATTAGAATGGAGTGGATTGGAGAATATAAAGATAAAAAAAATTCAAGAACAGTCATAAAAGTCACATCCTAATTAGCAATGTTAAAATGAGTGTCATTTCAACAAAATGACACAAAAAATCCTGTTTGTACTGTGGTTGTCAGGGGAAATTAGTTCAGATGTTCAAACAATCTGCGATTGTCACTATTTAAATACAGTCTTTAAGAATATTTTTGCCAACCTGATTGTATACTGTAAGAGATGGAAACTTTGGATTAGTAGCAAAGATACATGCCTTTCTCTAACCATCAGTTCAGTTCAGTTTAGTCGCTCAGTTGTGTCCGACTCTCCATGACCCCATGAATCACAGCACGCCAGGCCTCCCTGTCCATCACCAACTCCTGGAGTCCACCCAAACTCATGTCCATAGAGTCAGTGATGCCATCCAGCCATCCCATTCTCTGTCGTCCCCTTCTCCTCCCACCCCCAACCTTTCCCAGCATTAGAGTCTTTTCCAATGAGTCAACTCGTTGCATGAGGTGGCCAAAGTATTGCAGTTTCAGCTTTAGCATCTCTAACCATAGCAGTATGAAAATGTAATGCCTTTCTGAGCAATAGTGTTATTTAAATTAATTAATTCATTTAATTTGGCTGCACCAGATTTTAGTTGAGGCATCCAGAATCTAGATTCCTGACTATGGATCGACCCCTGGGCCCCCTGCATTGGAAGTGCAGTCTTAGCCACTAGACCACTAGGGAAGTCCCTGAACAATAGTATTTTTAGCATCTTTTAATGAAGGGGAAAGTATATTCTTTAAATTAAAAAAAAAAAAAAAAGAGAATTGAGATCCTGATTTTGCCTTTTATTTTTATAATTTTGGATAAGTGTCTGCAGGTTTCTGAGTTTAGTCTTTGAGTGTAAAATGAGACTAATCAGACTTATAGTTTTATTTCTAGTAAGGGTAGTTGTCTGTATACAAGTTCCTTCCCCTGAGAATACACTGACAACCACAGTCAGAGAACTCAAGTTATGAACAGATTAGGAGTGTGTCTGCCGAGGGCATGTACTTTCAATGCCTGAGAAATACCAGAAGCAGATATTCTGCATATACCCATTTCCATTATAGATTACTTCTATTGATCAGTAATCAATAGAGGAGTGTTTGGAGAGACAGCACACCTAGAGAGTAAAACCCTTAGTGTCCCCAGAGGAAGACTGGATTAGAAAAGTTGTCCCTTATCTTCTGTCTTTCCCCAGAAAAACTCACCATATAATCACTGATTTCTTTGTAAAAGAGGACAAAATAAAACTAGGAGATTTCTTTATCAAAAGCAAAGTAACCATTTCCTTTCCAGAGTCATTCAAAGCAAAGGATATTTACTGCATAAGAAATTCCCAAATAAGGAATTCTTATCTTTACATTAAGTGAAACCAGACATTCAGATTAAAAATACTGAAAGGAAGTATCTGACCATAATAGAAAAATCACCTTTAAAAATCAATGGTTATGGATAATCGTGTCTCTCAACACTATCCAAAGTACCTAGAATATCGATGTCCCTGCTTTAGAAATCTGAGGGTCAGCCCTGTCCCCCTTCACCCTTTGCACACCCATATACACATGGACAACGCAAACCTTTGTTCATTTTGCAGGTGCAGTGGCAGCAGCTGTTGAGAGCACATTAGTTCAGTGTTTCAGCTACCTTTTTGACATCCCATGTGTCTTAATTGAAGGTTAGCGAGCAGGGAGGAAGTTTGGAGGAGGCCAAGTGAAGAGCTGGATAAAGCCAATTCACTGTATTTGTGTAACCCACAGTTGACCGCTGCCACCATCAAACAATTGTTCAAAATGTACATCGTTTATCTCCTGAGTCTTCTTGGACTTCCCTATCCACAAATTGCCCTTCCCCACCACACACACTCTTCAGCTTGTAGGGATGGGTGTACAGTTTCAGATACACTGACTTATTATGTCACCATCAATTAAAAAATCCTTTGGGCCAATTGGCATACCAAAAAGTAAAAAATAAAAATAACCCCTAGACTGACACTCAGATTTCATTCTATTAAACAGTTGGATGGCCTTGAGCAAATCAACTTTCTAGGCCTAGAAGTACTGAAACTAAGAGATGTCACAAGTCCTTTCAACTATAATTCTATTATAAATTCCTATCCGGGAGAAAGATGCATCAAACTTTCAATGGGATTCATGGCAACAGCAACAACATTACAGCAATTGATGGATCACTCTTGGGGATTGAAATAGCTACCACTGCTCATCCATCTCCTTATCCTCGATGAAAGCAAGGAGTTTCCCTGTAAATAAAGTACCTCTTTTCCAAGACTTAGAGAGCCCCATGACTCAGGTTTCAGGAGATGGGCCATTTGCCCCAGATATAGACCCTGTATTCTAAGGCCAGTGTGTTAGTTTTGTGCTGTTTTTTCCCCCGCTGGCTGAAACATTTTTAATATATTTGTTATTGAAGTATAGTTGATTTACAATGTTGAGTTTGTTTCAGGTATAGAGCAACATATATATTTTTTTTTCTGTGTGTGTGTATATATATATATTCTTTTTCAGATTCTTTTCCTATATAGGTTATTACAGGATATTGAATGTAGTTCCCTGTGCTATGCCATAGATCCTCTTCTTTTATCTGTTTTAAACATGTGTGTGTGTGCTAAGTCACTTCAGTCATGTCTGACTCTTTGTAACTCTATGAACTCCAGCCCGCCAGGCTCCTCTGTCCATGGGATTCTCCAGGCAAGAATACTGGAGTGGGTTGCCATGCCCTCCTCCAGGTGATCTTTCTGACCCAGGGATAGAACCCATGTTTCTTACATCTCCTGCATTGGTAGGCTGATTCTTTAAAACTAGTGCCACCTGGGAAGCCTGTTTTATGTATGCTGCTGCAGCTGCTGCTAAGTCACTTCAGTCGTGTCCGACTCTGTGTGACCCCATAGATGGAAGCCCACCAGGCTCCCCCATCCCTGGGATTCTCCAGGCAAGAACACTGGAGTGGGTTGCCATTTCCTTCTCCAATGTGTGAAAGTGAAAAGTGAAAGTAAAGTCGCTCAGTCGTGTCCGACCCTTAGCGACCCCACGGACTGTAGCCTACCAGGCTCCTCCATCCATGGGATTTTCTAGGCAAGAGTACTGGAGTGGCTTACCATTGCCTTCTCCGGTTTTATGTATAGCAGTGTGTATATGTTACTCCCAAATTCCTAATTTATTCTGTGCTTCTTTTAAGTGCAAATTTGGACATGGTCACCATATGAAATTATGTTTAATTTAAAATCAAGAGTGTGCCTAGTCTTTACATTGTTATTGGCCATGTTATTAGTAGGGAAAAAAAAATCCTGACTGGATCACCTGTCTCAAATTTTGTGGTTCTTGCACCTTTGCCTCTCACAAAATGATGGTTTTAAAAGTAATATCTGATAGAAGAATGATGCCTTTCACCTTTCATATTAACTCATAACTGATCACCTGTAACTGAGATAACTACTTAGACTACAATTTTACTATTCTAGTCTGGCTAAGTGCTTCTGGAGACTTGAAGCACAAAACTCCGCTCACTCAAAAAGCTTGTTAATGGGTCCCTCCTGACTCAGCTATCAATTTTTTAGTATCAGATATACATGCTGTTCCATTATTACTTTCACTTAGAGCCAAATCTGACCTAACTGTACAGCAGCTTATGAGATTTTATTTTTTTTCATTTTAGTAATAGATCAAAGAGAGACAGTGCATAGAAAATGTATATTGTAATCAAAACTTCCAGTATAATATTATGATTGTAGTTACATTGTCCTTTAAAAGAATTGTTCATTTTTGACTGTCTTCTACCTTTAACATATCCTAGGTTGTTTAAATGTGCCTTGTAAGCAATGATAAAGCGACAAGTTATCATTGATCTGTCCTTTCTTCCATCTCAGAGGGATTCATTAAATAATGCATACACCCATGTGAATTATTCTCTTCACTATAGCATCCCCAGACCATTAGCCAAATATAGCAACATTAACATCTTTCAACCCCTTAGAAACCTTTTTGACTTTCATTTAATTAAATTATCCCATTATGAAAACTCTTATAATGAGATTAAATTTAATTATTTATTAGACACTTATTTGCACTAGGAAACCTATCAATTATGCATGGTTGAGCTAAACATTTTTCAGTCCATCACCTTTTCTTTTCAAAGGAGGTGCAATTTATTAAGTACATTTGGGATACTATACCAAGCAGGCCTTAATGGGAATAAGTTTTTAGCCCTCTTAAAAGCAACTATAATAAGGATTAAAATTACTGTGTCTGAAAAATAGACAAGAGACTTGCTGCTAGATATTCTAGTGTTCTAGACTTCCAGTTTTTGTAAATGCTCCTAGTTTGTAGACCATCTTAGAGGATTTTTTTTATTATTATGCACTTACCAAACATATCAAGTATAGAGGATATTTTACATATAATAATAATTATAGAGCTAGTAAAATATGCATTTAAATCATAAAGTTGTGTACCAATTCTATATTAAAATGTTAATATTGTTGTTTAGTCACACAGTCGTGTCCAACTCTTTGCCACCACAGTGACTATAGCACGCTAGGCCTCCCTGTCCTTCACCGTCTCCCAGAGTTTGCTCAAACTCATGAGTCGATGCCATCCAACCATCTCGTCCTCTGTCATCCCCTTCTCCTCCTGCCTTGAACCTTTCCCAGCGTCAGGGTCTTTTCCAGTGGGTGGGTTCTTCGAATCAGGTGGCCAAAGTATTGGAGCTTCAGCTTTAGCATTAGTCCTCCCAATGAATATTCAGGACTGATTTTCTTTAGGATTGACTGGTTTGATCTCCTTGCAGTCCAAGGGACTCTCAAGAGTCTTCTGCATGAGAAGACTGCACTGTGAGCTCCTTTCATCAGGCGACCAGAGTATTAGAGCTTTAGCTTCAGCATCAGCCCTTCCAATGAATAGGATGAAGGCAAACAGAGAAGAGGGCGGGCAGCAGAGGATGAGATAGTTAGATAGCATCACTGACTCCATGGACATGAATTTGCACAAATTCTGGGAGATAGTGGAGGACAGAGAAGCCTGGTGTGCTGAAGTCCGTGAGGTCACGAAGAGTCAGGCACACTTAGTGGCTGAACAACAGCAGAGTTCCAGCAGAAGACAGAAGTCCACTCAGATAATGAAAATGAAGTGCATTGAATGAAGTAGCTATTTGCACAGATGTTGGCAAGGTTGAAGAAAGCAATAAGTCATAGTGAGGCACCAAGAAGACTGGCAGCATTGGGATGGCCAAAGAGCGCTGGCACCATGGAGGAGGGACAGCTGAGGAAGAGCTGTGGTCCGCGAGGGACGCAGTCCCTGGGAGACCCGTGGCACAAAGCCAGAGAGGCAGGGTAGAAACACCTGCCCTCTCTCTCTCTCCTCTAGCCCTGACTGTCCACCTGGTGCTTCCCATTGGCCAAGTCCAGCTGAAGCCCATTGGATGGGAAGCTGAGTGAGATAGTCTGTGGAGATCAGCTTGCTGAGGCAAGAGAGGGCGAAGAGCAAAGAATGGGTCTGGAGGGAGGGGAGACAGAAAGAGTAAATAATACACATTCCACATAAGTATAAAATATACATAGTCAAGCTATGTGTATTTGTCATTATCCCCATATTTTGGTATCGAGTATAGTCTCCAATGGGCTTCCCTGGTGGCTCAGTGGTAAAAGATCAGCCTGCCAATGCAGGAGATGAGGATTCAATCCCTGGGTCAGGCAGATTCCCTGGAAAGGGAAATGACAACCCATTCTAGTATTCTTCCCTGGGAAATCCCATGGACAGGGGAGCCTGGTGGGCTACAGTCCATGGGGTCACAAAAGAGTCCAACATGATTTATTGACTAAACAAGAACAACTTAGTTTCCGGTATATGGGGGTTAACTAATAGATCCTGCTATTATGATCATAGAAATTTGTCTTGTTTGTATTGGTTCTAACTTTAATTGGAAAATGTTACCAAAAGTAGAACAGAGTTCAATTATCCTTGGTTGTGCTTTTGTTCCTGAGCATACAGCGGGTATCCCCAGTGCTGCTTTGTCCTATTGATGGAAGCATTGAGCCAGTGATACTGAAGAGGCAGTGTGTGTGTGTGTGTGTGTGTATGCATGTGAAAGTATACAGTGATACTGAAGAGGCTGTGTGTGTGTGTGTGTGTGTGTGTGTATGTATGCATGTGAAAGTATACCAGGCAAGGCAGAATTCTTTGGTAAGAGGTAGGCTCCATTAAAAAATATTAACATGACTCCCAGGCTATGATTTGTCTCCCAGACAGATGCTTAAAACACTATGCAGTGTAGTTAAGAGGGTGAACTGGAAGTCAGGCAACCACATGTGTTTGAATCCAAGCTCACCACTTGTTAGTTAAGTGAATGTAGACTGGCCGTTAGCATCATTTGGTGTTGACCTGCTTGTCTATCCATGGGAATCTGTAACATGGGAGTAATAGTGGTACTTATGTCATTGGGTTATTGTGAGAACTAATTGAGATAATACAAGCAAAACACTTAGAACTATATACATAGCCTTGGAAGGTCCTCAATAATTATTATCTTTATTGTTATCTTTATTGGAAAGATTGCCATCTTTCCAAATAAATAGTCAAAATTAGTGAGACCTTTAAGTACTCTGGAAATGGTGAAAGAAGCAGAGGAAGAACGTGAAGTGGTTCCTTCATCAAAGAATGTCACTTACTAAAGAATCACAATTATTTCTCTGATTCCAGTTCAGATTGCAACTGGATAAAATATTGAATGCCTCTCAGAGCACCCAGTGTCTCTAGTTTTCTTCTGTTATATGCATACTAATGCTGTCAAAAAAGAACTTCTGTTTTATAAGTCTTTGGTCAAAAAAAAATGTTTATCTTCTGTGAATCAATGGAGTATATGCAGTGCTCCAAAACAAGTCAGGTTTTGTTGTTTTATTGAAGAATTTTCCAAATAATCATCTTACATGAGAATCATGAACTCAATTGGAGCTATAGATTTAAAGCTGTAGTTTGGTTCTGAAATGGGAAAACAACATAAGGGTTTTCTCTGCTTCTTCAGAGTACCAGAATTCCTGAAGTTCACTGGTATTCCAGAGGTCAAGGTTTTAAAGAACTTCCCCATCAAATGGACATTTAATTTGATAACAGTTTAGCCATTTCTCTGTGGCCCAAATTAGAAAGACTACAAACCTTGTCAAAGATGAAGTGTAAATTGGACACAGAAATGACAGGGTAAGAATTCAGTTCAAGGAGTCTTAGAGAACTCTGATGTTTCTTGATAGAAGCCTACTGTAGTGGACACTGTCATGTGCTGCTTAGACCTACCTTTCAGGAGTTAAGACTTATTCCCCAGCTACTGAGATAGCCACTGGCAGTACTGCTGGAAGATGTTCATCAGCTGTCAGTGCTCTTTCAAAATTGCTTTGGCTGGAAAACACAGCCTTGCTTGAGGGCACACCCTTCCAGTGGTCACGGGCATCCAAGGACTATTTAATATGGGAGTATAATGGTCCTGCTTCGTTAGGTTACCTCTGAAGCACCTTCTCTCCGTGCAGTCAAGGCCTTCCTAGGGGCTGCCGTGCAGTCTGCATATCCTGCTTTTCTCTCCCTCTCCATAGTGTGTTCCCATCAGCACACCCTCATAAATTGACCGAGTGCTAATCACCTTAGATTCTACCACCTAATGTGAAGAGCCGACTCACTGGAAAAGACCCTGAAGCTGGGAAAGATTGAGGGCAGGAGAAGAATGGGAACGACAAGTGATGAGATGGTTGGATGGCATCACCAACTCAATGGACATAGGTTTGAGCAAACTCCAGGAGATAGTGAAGGACAGGGAAGCCTGGCATGCTGCAGTCCTTGGGGTTGCAAAGAATCTGACACAGCTTAGCCACTGAACAACTTTCTAGGAAATCCAACTTGTAATAGTTGCCTTCAACTAACAGAGTGAACAAAGCAAAATAATTCCTTTCTTGCTGCATACATTTAGGAGTAAGACTTTGAGCAGTAGTTATTAACTCAGTGGAAGTTCCAAATTGATTGAATGTCTAAAGGTGGTACAAATGTACTGGATCATGAACCATGTGACAGTTACAGCATTGCTATTGAGTTAAATAATAGCATTGAGATGTACTTATAAATACAATTAGGTTATTTTTTATTTTGCATATACCATATGCATTTTCTCTTTCTCATCATCAGAAATGACTTGTTATTGATTTGTGACATGAAGATTGTTTTATAGTCTACATATTCAAAGTAAATTTCCAATGCAATAAAATAAATGTCATGCTAAATTTTGTGCATAGGTGTTTATGGGCATTTTATCCTGGGGAAATGGTTCATACCTTTCATTGGATTCCCAAAGGAGTTCATGCCCCAAAAAAGGTTAAGAACAATTGGTATAAGTAAAATGAGAATCAGAACAAGGATAATGTACTGAACATATGGAAGGCTCTCAAACACTTGCTGAATATCTAGGGGTAATGGGAGTTGCTCATGCAGGAGTCTGAGTGGTTCTTGTTGGAGAGACAGGCTCTTGGCCCAGTGTAGCACCTGTGGCTGTCATCACTACCACCACCATAGAGATGCTGCTGCTGCTGCTGCTAAGTCGCTTCAGTCATATCCGATTCTGTGCGACCCCATAGACGGCAGCCCACCAGGCTCCGCCATCCCTGGGATTCTCCAGGCAAGAACACTGGAGTGGGTTGCCATTTCCTTCTCCACCATAGAGATGCTAGAGACTCGTAAAAAGGGTGTTCCAGTACACACTTGTACTGACATTTTAAAGATAATCTTTGGATTTTTGCTCATCTTTGATTCTGCTCTGTTTCTGAACCTCCAAACTACTACCTTTGCAAGTCTTTTCATTTTCTTCCTCCCCTCATTTTGTAGAATTAAACCTTGGTGCTTTTACCCATGATGTTGGCAGCTGGCTTTGGATGATGATTATGTTTTCTCAACCTTTGACCTTCTGTTGCTTCACACAAGTCCATCTCATCCCCTCTAATTCAGTCCTGAAGTCGCCTTCCCTAGCATGGTCCCCAAGAGGCATTCCTACCAGACTTTGTAATCAGGGCACAGGAAACATAGAAGAATGCAGATGGATATGACCTTGAAATCAAGAGAGGGGGTAGGTAACAGAGTCAGGACAACACGGATCATGTTAATGACTTGAAAAAATACCCATGAAGTTGGCCAGTTAGGTCACTAGTGACTATACCCAAAGCAGTTTAAATAGAATGTTGGAATGGAAGCCATGATTCTTTTTAATGTTTTTATTACAGAATATTTCAGGTATAATATGATAAGCCCCAGGTATCCTTTACTAGATTTAATAATGAGCAGCTCATGGCCTTCCTTCATACATGCCTCCATCCACCACCCACTGTATTATTTTGAAACAAATTTCAGTTATCATATTATTGCATCCCTGAATATTTTAGCATGTATCATTAAAAAATAAGATCACTTAAAATGTCACATCATGGAGTATTACTCAGCCATTAAAAAGAATGCATTTGAACCAGTTCTAATGAGGTGGATGAAACTAGAGCCTATTATACAGAGTGAAGTAAGCCAGAAAGAAAAACACCAATATAATATACTAACACATATATATGGAATTTAGAAAGATGCAAATGATAACCCTGTATACGAGACAGCAAAAGAGACACAGATGTATAGAACAGTCTTTGGGACTCTGTGGGAGAGGGTGAGGGTGGGATGGTTTGGGAGAATGGCATTGAAACATGTATATTATCATATGTGAAACGAATCGCCAGTTCAGGGTCGATGCATGTTACGGGATGCTCGGGTCTAGTATACGGGGATGACCCAGAGGGAGGATAAGAGGAGGAGGGAGGTGGGAGGGGGGTTCGGGAGGGGAACTCATGTACATCCGGGGCGGATCCATGTCAATGTATGGCAAAAACAACCAATATAATATTGTAAGATAATTAGCCTCCAATAAAAATAAAAATAAAAAAAAAACCCGAAACTCCAATACTTTGGCCACCTCATGCGTCGAGTTGACTCACTGGAAAAGAGTCTGATGCTGGGAAGAATTGGGGGTGGGAGGAGACGGGGACGACAGAGAATGAGATGGCTGGATGGCATCACTGACTCGATGGACATGAGTTTGAGTAAACTCCGGGAGTTGGTGATGGACAGGGAGGCCTGGCGTGCTGTGATTCATGGGGTCGCGGAGAGTCGGACATGACTGAGCGACTGAACTGAACTGAACTGATGTCTCTTAAAAAAATAAATAAATAAATAAAATATCACATCATCAGTACACCTAAAATCAATTAATAATAATTTCTTTGTATCATCAAAATCCAGTTAATGCTTACATATTATTATCATTTTCCACGACTTTGCATGAATGTCATCAATTACTTTCTGAGTTTGTTTGAATCAGAAAAGGTCCATGAACTGAGTTTGTTTGCTATTGTTAAGATCTACGTTGACTTCCCCTCCCTCCATTTATTTCCTGATAAAGAAATTAAGAGTTTGTCATAGTCTGGATGGCGCTGGTAGTATCCCTATGTATTTTATTTTAATTATCTATTTTTAATTGACATTTTAAAATTGAAATGTAGTTGATGTACAATTTTATGTTAGTTTCAGGTCTATAGCATAATGATTTGACATTTGTATACATTATGAAATGATCACCACAATAAGTCTAGTAACCACACAGTTATCACAATATTATTGACCACATTTCTTATGCTGTATATTACACCCCTATGATTTATTCATTTTATACCTGGAAGTTCATACCCCTGAATTCCCTTCACCTATTTCTCCATCCCTCACCCCCTCCATCCTGGCAATTACCCATTTGTTCTCTGTATGTGTGAGTCTGATTTTGTTTTGTTTTTTCCTTTTTTTTTTTTTTTCAGATTTCATGTATAAGTGAGATCACAGAGTATCTTTCTCTGAGTTATTTCACTTAGCATAATGCCCTCTAGATCCAACCATGTTGTTGCAAATGCCAAGATTTCATTTCTTATGGCTGAATAATATTCTATTGCATGTACATATCTGTCCTTCTGTCAGTGGACACTTAGGTTGCTTCCATATTTTGGCTGTTGTAAATAATGCTGCAATGAACATCAGTTCAGTTCAGTTCAGTCGCTCAGTCATGTCCGACTCTCCGCGACCCCATGAATCACAGCACGCCAGGCCTCCCTGTCCATCACCAATTCCCGGAGTTCACTCAAACTCATGTCCACAGAGTCGGTGATGTAGAGGTACATATATTTTTTAATTGATGTTTGTGTTTTCTTTGGAAAAATTCCCAGAAGTGGAATTCCTTGATTATATGGTAGTTCTATTTTTAATTTTTTGAGAAATCTTCAGACTCTCTTCCACAGTGGTTGTGCCAATTTACATTCCCATCAACTGTGCATGAGGGTTCACTTTTCTCCACATACTCATTGTGTATTTGTGTGTGCTTTTTTGCTCAGTCGTGTCCAGCGTTTTGCAACTTAGCTGCCAGGCTCCTCTGTCCATGGGATTCTCCAGGCAAGAATACTGGAGGGGGTTACCATGCCCTTCTCCTGGGGATTTTCCTGGCCCAGGAATCAAACCTATGTCTCCTGTGTCTCCTGCCTTGCAGGTGAAATATTTACACACTGAGCCATCAGGGAAGCCAATTTCAAGTAAATAAATGAAACTTACACCTAAGAAAACTAGGAAAAGAACAAACAGAACCCAGAGTTAGTAGAAGGAAATAATAAAGATCAAAGTGGAAATAAGTGAAATAGAAACTAAAAAACAATTTTAAAAGATCAATGAAACTAAGAGTTGTGGTTCTCTCTTTATGTCTTTAATTGAGGGACATCTTTTCTGCTTGTCTTTAGATTGTTTTCATAGATAGTTGCTTTGTAGATATTTGTAAATTTGCTGTGTCCATGGGAGGAGATGAGTTCAGGGTCTTCTTACTCCACCATCTTGGCCACCTCCTCTTTGCTGGATTGCAGTATGTTCCTCTGTCAACTCTATTTCTTGTAAATTGCAGTTGGATCTAAAGTTTTGATCAGGAAAGCCATATTTTAAGAGTTGAAGAGTGAATGCAAGTTGAGACAGTGAAGGCAGAAAAATTTGACTAGTTTTCAGAATGTTTGGCAGTGACATGAAATAATTTAATATGGAAAGTTCATTTATGCTTATTGAATAAGATGGGGAAAGATTCAGATTATAGAAGTTTAAGATATAGGAAAGATAGACATTTATGAAGAGAAAGCTTATAAGTTATATAGTTAGAATATATGAGCAGCTTATCGTGTATTCATTCATTCACCTGTTTCGGGCTGTGTACAGTATAAACCAAAAAAGACTTAAGCATGCATCCAAGGGTTTTATGTGCTAAAAGAGACAGATCACCATGTGAACTAGTAAGGGAATTAAGTGTTGATAACAATTTGTAGATGGTTTTGCTTGGAACAGAGGGTGGCTCAAAGGATAAAGGGGCCGTCTTTAATTCTAACTGCTTGACATTCTGTATAATAAAGAGATGGCTACCCAGATAAAGGTTAGAGAGGAAAGGTAAATATGGGGAGGAAAGTGAAGATGAGACAGGTCATGACTCAAGGAACCATTATTCTAAATGAAGGGAGGTGGGAGGGGGGTTCAAGATGGGGAATACATGTACACCTGGGGCAGATTCATGTCAGTGTATGGCAAAACCAATACAATATTGTAAAGTAATTAGCCTCCAATTAAAATAAATAATTTTTTTAAAAAAAGAAAAAAATAAAAAGAGGGAGAGAGACAGAGAGAGAGCCAGAGCCAGAGCCGACCTGAAATTAACAATGATTCAGAAAAGGGAATGCAGTAGCTCAGTGGTAAAGAATCCACCTGCCAGTGCAGGAGACATGGGTTCAATCCCTGGTCTGGGAAGATCTCACATCCTCGGAGTGACTAAGCCTGTGCGCTGTAACTATAGAGCCTGTGCTCCACAGCAAGAGAAGCCACCTCAAGGAGAAGTCCTTGTACTGCAGTGAAGATAGCGCCCAATCACCCAACTTGAGAAAAGCCCACACTGCAGCAAAGATCCGGGGCAGCCAAAAATAAATATTAATAAATAAATAAAATTTAAAAAAAGAAAAGGGAACTCAGTAATGATAGAATAGTAAGTCCTGGAAGAGGGGGCCTATTTCTAAACATTACCTTGGAATGCCTGATATGATACCAGATTGGCACCTCTGTACTACTCTTATTTTTAAGAATTGGCCTGTGTCTTAGTTTTGTTCTGCCATCTCAGAGTAGATATTAATTAAAGAGATGGATTCCTGGAGGTGGCTATGGCCAAATGAAATAAGATAAGAGTGTATTTTCCTTTCATTTTCTAAACTTCTGAACCTTAAACATCATTTGTTTCTCTCTTCCTTTGCTTCACACCCTATCAGTTGATGTGTTCTTTCATTTTTACCTCTAAAAGCATTGCTTTGAAACTTCTTAAACGGCAAACCACAGTTGGAAATATTTCCCATCACAATCAAGTACAATCACCTTTGTATGTGTGAACATTTATGTGTCTGAAAATAATTTATGGAGTGGTATGACCCTTATTAGGGGTGATGTCCCCAGATATTCTATTTCATATTTCACTTTTCAAAAATGTTAATAGCAAACCATTTTTATCAGTTCAACACCCGTTAATAGATTCTGACAGTGGTTTCAAAAACACTATTCCCATATTCCTCCTTCCGTTCCGTCGCTCAGTCGTGTCCGACTCTATGCGACCCCGTGGACTGTGGCCTACCAGGCTTCTCCGTCTACGGGATTCTCCAGGCAAGAATACTGGAGTGAGTTACCGTTTCCTTCTCCAGGAGATCTTCCCGACCCAGGGATCGAACCCGGGTCTCCCGCATTGGAGGCAGACGCTTTAACCTCTGAGCCACCAGGGAAGCCATTTGGACTCCTCCAAAAATCTCCTGCTCTTATTCCAAAATGTTATTGCTTTCTAAATGTACATTTCTTATCAGGTCACTTTCTTAAACACAAAAGATTTCTGAATAGAGCTAATTATGTTAGTCCTTTATAATCTGTTGTATCTGAATCTGGACTTCCCTGGTATTTCAGATGGTAAAGAATCTGCCTGCAATGTGGGAGACCTGGGTTTGATCCCTTGGTTGGGAAGATCCCCTGGAGAAGGGAATTCAGCTTACTCCAGTATTCTTGCCTGGAGAGTTCCATGGACAGAGGAGCCTGGCAGGCTACATACAGCCCGTGGGGTCACAAAGAGTCAGACACGACTGAGCAACTAACACTTTCACTTTCATAAACTGAATCCCACCGCCATTTTCAACCTAACTTCACAATGCTTTCTTTCTCAATCATTGTGCTGTCGCCAAATCAACTTATAATTTTACCCCAACAAGAACAATTATTTTTAAAATTTCTTTAATGCTTATTTGTAAAATTAAAAAGGCCAAGTTATGCACTTTAAGAAATGAAACAATCCAAATATGTTTAAAGAAAAAGTGAATAACCTTCCCTCAACTCCCTTCCATTCACGCTTTCTTGATGTGACCTGTTGCTGACACCTTGGGGTGCATACTTTCTTAACTTTCTCCATCCCCTTCTAAATATGTATATTGTTTATTAGTTTCTGTTTTTTATTAAAAAAGTGGTACAATATGCATGTTAGTCTAACTTGAAAACGCATATCCCTTCAGGTTTATAGATATAGCTCTATCTTATTCTTTTCAGAAGTAGCCTGTGATTTTCTTAACATCTGTGATCTATTCATTTATTCCTCTAATGATCAAATAGATGGTCAAGTAGATTCCATTTTTGCCTTTTCCAAAATGATGCAACAGAAGTTCTCTTTTTTTAATAGGATATATTTTCAGAAGTGGAATTGCTGACCATAGCATCTGCAAGCTTCAGTTTTAATAAATAGTACCAGTTTATGTTTCCAAGATGTTGTGGCATTTTTTTTTTTTAATCCCAACTTCATCACGTGTGAATTTCCATTTCTTCACAACTCCACAAGCTCTGTTACACCTTGCATACCCATTTCCCCCCAATTTCTTTGGTTTGGCAGTAATGATACATTTCTTTTCATAAGTTTATTGGCCATTTGGATTCCCTTCTCTGCCAACTGCCCAATCATATTCTTTGAATGATTTTTCATTGGATTGCTTGTCGTTTTCTAATCAAATGTGGCATTTTGGTTGTTTAGAATTATTAACCCAGTTTCTGTTCAACATTTTCCCAGTCAAAAGTTACCTTTTGCCTTTAGTTATACTGTCCTTTGCCATGCAGTAAGTTAAAACCTTTATTTACTAATTATGCTCATCTTTGCCTTTATAGTTTTTGAGTTTCCTGTTTTGCATAGGAAAATCATACTGAGTCAAAAGATGTATAATTGGTATCCTAGTTTTCTTTTTTAATATTTTTAAAATAAATTTATGCTTGAATTGTTCATCCATCTGGAGTTAATTTTTGTGTAGTATGCAAGCAAAATTGTACTTTTTCCCTTAGCCAATTGCACTTGCATTGTTTATTAAGTAAATTCTATTGGAGGGACTGATGCTAAAGCTGAAACTCCAATACTTTGGCCACCTCATGCGACGAGTTGACTCACTGGAAAAGTCTCTGATGCTGGGAAGGGTTGGGGGCGGGAGGAGAAGGGGACGACGGAGGATGAGATGGCTGGATGGCATCACCGACTCTGTGGACATGAGTTTGAGTGTACTCCGGGAGTTGGTGATGGACAGGGAGGCCTGGCGTGCTGTGATTCATGGGGTCGCGGAGAGTCGGACACGACTGAGCGACTGAACTGAACTGAACTGACTTCTCCACTGAATTGAAATGTCACTTTTGTCATAAATTAATATCCATTTATACTTGGATTTATTTTTATAGTCTTCCCTTTCTGTTTTCCTAATTTCTGTTTGTTCCTAAGCCAAATGCTTGCTGTTTTAATTAAAGTAATCCGATAATAACTTTTATTATCTGTGAAGTCAAGTCCTGTTTTAGTCTTCAATTCAAACTTTTGAGGGATATTCTTGAACATTTTAAAATTTCATGTGAATTCTAAAGTAATTTTACCTGGGCCATTCTCCCATTCAAGATGCCTTGCTTTGAATTATTGGTTTGCTCAAAAATTTTGTTCAGGTTTTTCATAACATCTTATGGAAAGATACATTATTGTATATGTTAGCATTTAAATTTTTTTAAAATTTAGAAAATTAGGTCTTCCCAACTTTGAGCATGTTATGGTTTACTCTTGTGTTTGGTCTATAACATTTAATAATAATATACTGTTTTCATTATAAAGTTCCATATCTTTTGTGTTAAATTTGTTCTTTGTTATGTTATTTTTGTTGCTATTTTGGATGAAATTTTTTATTTCAACTGGAAATTACTCCTCCCCACCCTATTTTCACCTTGTTGTTCAGTCGCTAAGTCATGTATGACTGATTGAGACATCATGTACTGCAGCATGCCAGGCTTCCCTGTCCTTCACTGTATCCTGGAGTTTGCTCAGATTCATGTCCACTGAGTCAATGATGCTATCTAACCATCTCATCCTCTGCCACCCTCTTCTCCTTTTGCCTTCAATCTTTCCCAGCATCAGACGGAAGTCTCCTGTGTTTCTTGCAATGCAGGCGGATTCTTTACCCCCAAGCCATTGGGGAAGCCATTAGGATGAAAAGATCATGAGAGTTTCCTGGCAGAAATGTATTTCTGGGGAGGGGAGGTGGGAGAAACTTTGTTGTTTTTCCTCTCTTCCTTTAAAAAAAAAATTGTTTTTTTGTTGCTGTTTTTGTTTCTTAATTGTTTTGGTCAAGTCTTAAGGTGAATCAGATTTGCAGGCATCCTGGTACAGAGGGTGAGAGGAGCCCAGAAGAAGAATACTCTACATCTTTTCCTCTACAGAGGGGCTTGTGTATAGAAACTGGCTGGCTTCCCAGATCCCCAGGAACTAGCTAGATGCTGTGAAGTTGCCAGCATGATGTTTGATAACCAGGGCCAGTCTGCATAAGACTGGACTTACATAATTCAGTTCATTTCTAAGATGATTTTGACTACAATTCTCGGACTTATTAAAATACACTTCCTCTGATCTAAACTACAGTGCCAAGAAAGACCTGCTCATTTTTCTTTTCTCAAACATGTGTGATAGGGCTTCAGCATCAGAGTGTCATAGGAGCTCTGTATTTTTGTTTTTTTCTTGTGGCATTAATTAGAAGATTGGACAGTATCATCATTATCTCTAGTTCTTATCCCTATGCAACTGGGATTGAAGCTAGGTAGAGATGATCGGTAGAGTCACCCTTCCAGAAAGGTCCTTTCACCATCTCTCTCTGTATTAAATGATACATTAGCCATTATGATAGTGAATATCTTATAAACAATTGTCTTAACAGACAATTGAATAACTATGGTTACCCTCACTATCTAACTCATGTCCCCCTCTGTTTTCTTTTTCCTATCGTTACAGCCAAGCTTTTTTATAAGAGTTGAATGTATTTCCTAAATCCATTTCTTGACTTGCCAGTCCTTCCAAATGCTAAGGGATTCTAGCTGTGATTACCACTGGCCTTCATATTGCCGATTCTGGGCATTTTTCATCCTTGACCATTTTGTTCTTTGACCTTGAAGATCCCTGGTAACTTGATGAAGTAGAAATTGTTCAGTCTTTGAAATGGGGCAGGACTAGGTTTGAATCACAGGTGTCTTAATTCCAGAGTGTACTTGAGCAAGATATTTTACCTTTTGGGATAGTTCAGTTTTCTTGATAAGTACAGTTTAATAGAACTGTACATGGAACAACAGACTGGTTCCAAATAGGAAAAGGAGTACGTCAAGGTTGTATATTGTCACCTTGCTTATTTAACTTATATGCAGAGTACATCATGAGGAACGCTGGGCTGGAAGAAGCACAAGCTGGAATCAAGATTGCCCAGAGAAATATCAATAACCTCAGATATGCAGATGACACTACCCTTATGGCAGAAAGTGAAGAGGAACTCAAAAGCCTCTTGATGAAAGTGAAAGAGGAGAGTGAAAAGGTTGGCTTGAAGCTCAACATTCAGAAAACAAAGATCATGGCATCTGGTCCCATCACTTCATGGGAAATAGATGGAAAAACAGTGGAAACAGTGTCAGACTTTATTTTTTTGGGCTCCAAAATCACTGCAGATGCTGATTGCAGCCATGAAATTAAAAGACGCTTGCTCCTTGGAAGGAAAGTTATGACCAACCTTGATAGTATATTAAAAAGCAGAGACATTACTTTGCCAACCAAGGTCCGTCTAGTCAAGGCAATGGTTTTTCCCGTGGTCATGTATGGATGTGAGAGTTGGACTGTGAAGAAAGCTGATCGCCGAAGAATCGATGCTTTTGAACTCTGGTGTTGGAGAAGACTCTTGAGAGTCCCTTGGACTGCAAGGAGATCCAACCAGTCCATTCTAGAGGAGATCAATCCTGGGTGTTCATTGGAAGGACTGATGCTAAAGCTGAAACTCCAATACTTTGGCCACTCATGCGACGAGTTGACTCACTGGAAAAGACTCTGATGCTGGGAAAGGTTGGGGGCGGGAGGAGAAGGGGACGATGGAGAATGAGATGGCTGGATGGCATCACCGAATCTGTGGACATGAGTTTGAGTGTACTCTGGGAGTTGGTGATGGACAGGGAGGCCTGGCATGCTGTAATTCATGGGGTCGCGGAGAGTCGGACACGACTGAGCGACTGAAGAAGAAGAAGAAGAATAACTTCTGGGATTATGGACACCATGTGTAGGTTTAGCACAGCTCCTGGCATGTACTAGTTGTACAATACTATTTCTTCACTTCTTGAAGCCTTTTCTCATATTCTGTCTGTGCTTTTCTGATGATTCTTTGTCTGCTAAGTTACACTGCTGTCCTAGGGTTTTATGTTCTTCTCACTGCACACTTACCCTACCTAAACATTCTCTACTGGTCTCATGCTTTAACCACCACTTGTCTTCTAAGAGTTCTCAAAAGTATATTTCCAGCTCATGTCCTAGCCCCAAGATTTAGAACTGAAAATCTCCACCTGAATATCCCATAAGCATCTCTAACTTAAGAGCATCCAAACTGAATGTATTACTATTATCTTCCCTGACAACTGTTCCTCTTGATTCCACGACCACTATCTGACCTGAAAGCAGAAGTTCATGAATCATTGGCATTCCTTCCCCTCATATAAATTATTCAGTTCCAGTAATATATCCTCCCAGTATTTTTCAAATTTCTCCCTTTTCTCTCAAAAGCCTTTATATCTTCTTTTCTCTAGTGTAGGTCCTTATCCCTGAACTGGACTACAACTTTGATCTCTTTAGTGGTGTTTCTACCCTATATTTGTCTCTCTTCATTCTGTCCTTTACAAAGTCCACCAGATTATCTATCTAAAATAGATGGAAAAGTTCATTTTTCTCTAACGTTGTCAATGACTTCCTGCTTGTACACTGATAAAGACACCATATACTTCTGTGTTCCATCCCTTTGCAAATGCTGTTTTGTTTGTCACTGCCAGTTTACCTGAATGACTTCCATTTGTTCTTCAGTATATAGTTCCATGATCACTTGAAGTAAATCACTACTGATTTTCACAATCTACCTATTCGGTGCTCCCTAATCTTTTCCTCGATGGACATGAGTTTGAGTGAACTCTGGGAGTTGGTGATGGACAGGGAGGCCTGGCGTGCTGTGATTCATGGGGTCGCAAAGAGTCGGACACGACTGAGCGACTGAACTGAACTGAACTGAATCTTTCCCTATACCCCCCTAGAAGCCTTCACAAAAATCTGTCACATCATGTGCTATGGTTGCCTATTGGATGATGAGCTTTGTGAGGGCAGGAAAGTATCTCATTCATCTGTATTCTCACCACTGGGTACGGTTTAGCCTACATGAGGGACCATAAGATGTTTATTGACATGAATTGAACTAATCCCTATCTACATAATAAAATCTATGTCTAGAACCATTTCCCAAAGCCTTTACTCAATAAGATGATATAAGTAGTTTAATTCAGAATGAAAATTTTATCCAGTTATTTTTTGAGTCTTTATATCAGATTGGCATAAAATAGAAGGTTATAGCTCTTCCTTTATAAAGTTCCTTATTCTTGGCTTCTCATCAATATTCACTTACATTGACGTGAGCAAACAATTTCTTCCTCCATATTCATTCTGTAGCTCTCTAACATTCTAGTTATGTTTGCATCACCCTACTTTTTTTTCCCTAAATTTGCCTAAAAATTGGACTGTAACCGGTGAAAGAAGACAGTCTTTCCTACTGTAATCTGACTTTGGGTCCACCATTCTGCATGTTCTGAGTCCAGCAATTGTGAACTCAAGGCTTACAGATGCTGATTGCTCTAGATTAAGTTGGTCCATACACTGTTTAAAAAATGATTTTTAATAGTAACATTTAAAGATTAGAAACTTTCTTATGAAAAAGATATGGCTCTCTGGCTTCTCTCAAACACTCAGAAGATCCAGTAACAGTAAATCCATACTCGTGCATGACACCAGTCCATTTGGTTTGAATGACAAATGACCCATTCATGAGAGCTTGCACTGCACTGAGCCCTGCCCCCTCCCCATTTTTCTTTCACGCATAGTGATTCCTGAAGGCATTGCAGCTTGTCACCTACATCATTACTGTTGACCCTGGTCTTGGAGACACTGTTGATCTTAGATGAATGGGAGTTTAAGACTTTTGAGACTCAGAGATTCAGGAAATGGTGAAATTAAAGAAACTGAAGAAGTATGATGGAATAATTTGACTTAATGGAGAGAATTAGCGTTACTGGAAGACAGAAACATCTTTCTAAGTGGTATCAGAGTGATTAGTACAGTTAAGCATATTTGTTACTACAAACCCAAAACAATCAGGAGTATGCTTTACATCTATCTAAACGGTAAAATATCAGAGACAGATCTTCAAAGCGTTAAATGGGAATTTATCCATCTGATCTTTGTTAATGTAATAAGAACTACATTGCTCAGTGCTTTGAATATTCCTCTTAGGTGTTTCCCTATGAATATTTATGCAATCAGAAATAAACTGTACAACTAAGTGTAACCCTAACTGATATTATCCAGTTATAGAAGAGTTTCAAATTTTTCTAAATTCCACCTCAACTATTAGAATGCTTAGAAGCACTATTTTGTAAGTAGAGGAAAATTAACTGAGGAAGAATGACTACCACATTTTGAAAAGAGACTGGATTAAATGTAAAAAATATTGGGTTTAAGGGTCAGTTCTGACTCTCCTTCTTTATCTTTAGCCCCCTTGAGCCTCCGTTTCCTCATCTGTAGAACAGGCATGTTACCTCATCTTTCTAATCTCAGGATTGCTGTGGCCTGTAATAAGATTACATGGGGGTGAAATTACTCTTTGAATAAAATAAAGCATATATAAAGTTAAGGTCTTGCTGTATAATTAGTAGCTACTGTAACAGGTAACTTAAAAAAATTTGTATTGAAGTATAGTTGATTTATAATGTTGTGTTAGTTTCTGTTGTACAGCAAAGTGAATGAGTTTTATATCTATATATATGCACATATGTATATGGGCCTCCCTGGTGGCTTGGCAGTAAAGCACCTGCCTGCAATGCAGAAGATACAGGTTTGATGCCTCAGTCGGCAAGGAGAAGGAAATGGCACCCGCTCCAGTTTTCTTGCCTGGAAATCCCGTCACAGAGGAGCCTGGCAGGATACAGTCCATGGGTTACAAAGAGTTTGACACGACTGAAGTGACTGAACATGTATGCATATATGTATATATGCATTCTGTTCTAGAGTCTTTTTTTGTATAGATCATTACAGAATATTGAGAAGAGTTCTCTGTGCTATACAGTAGGTCCTGTTTAGTTATCTGTTTTATGTATAGTAGTGTGTATATGTAAATCCCAATCTCCCAATTTATCCCTTCTCTCCCCAACCTGCCATAAGATATTTTTGAAGATCTTTTCTTAACTTTTCTCCCTCTGTACCTACATTTCTACCAATTCCTGTCTTCTATGATGACTAACAGTTTGAGATTGACCTTCATTCTCTTAGGGTTAGAGGGTGTTCTGTTATATTGAATCCTGGGCTCATCTGCTTGATGACTGGTCTGACTCCTCCAGAATATGTTTCTAGTCATTCATTTTAATTAAATAGTAATTCTAAATTTATGTCTTTATTAGGAAATTAAGGCTAACATTATGCCCAGAAAGCCATTAACTTCATTCTTCAATTATTAACAGTAAGTTAGAAACATCTTTCAGATCATATTTTAATATTCTATATCTGTGAGGATCTACTCATCCCAATTTGGTACAGGAGTAGTTCATATTTACTTTAAAATCGCTGTATCACTTAAAAATAGTGCTGTTCAGAGAACTATTCATTATCAGGTCAAAACACTGCAAATTATATGCCCTCAGACTCAAAACTTGGATTCCAGAATAAGTTGTATTTTTCCCTCCAGGGAGCACTGACATTTCCTAAGAGACGGATTCAAATTTGATTTTGCCTTTCACCTTTTTAAGACACAAAAGTACTGTCTAAAGAATAATACTAGTAGAGAAAGATAGATACTGGTGTTTTCACAGCTTCTTTTGTTCATTTATTCTTTCAGCAGATACTTATCATGTAAATATAGGACTGCGAGAAGATCTTGAAAAGGTAAAAGCAGAACTTATTTTGCTGCTTTTGTGGAAGCCTGTTTTTCAGGAGAGGAGGTAGAATTATCTACCAGACAGCAGGGTGAAAAATCTCCCAATCCAGATATTTGTGGGAACAAAGGAAATTCCAGGAAGGAAGCCCTACCTGGCCTCAGTTAGTCAGAGAAGGCAACCCAGGGTAGGCCCCGCCTGAGGCAGGTCCTAAGGATGAAAAGTCCCACGGTGAATGGACAGTGGGACCTGCTAAGGGATAAGTTAGCCCCATCCTGAATCTTACAGTGCATAGAAAAGAAGAAATCTGCATGGAGAAGTTAAGTTCTTCAAATACACTTTCCTAAAAATGTTCAATATGGAACAGACACACCAACTTAAAATATATGCAGGCTGATAATGAAAACTTGAAAACACCAATTACCTTACTAGATAGTGTATCATCAGAGGTCTAAACTTGTCTCTTAGTGAGGTCGGGAAGTTTGATGCTCTCCTAAAGATCTAGAGGAGATTATGAAGTGCAAAATACTTAAAATTGTAGTTGCTATCTCTGAGATACAGAGACTTTTATAAAGTGATATGTGCATAGTAACAAATGGTCTGTGTACTAAGTCACTTCAGTCGTGTCTGATTCTTTGTGACCCTATGGACTGTAGCCTGTCAGTCTCCTCTGTCCATGGGGTGCTCCAGGCAAGAATGCTGGAGTGGGTTGCCATGTCCTTCTCCAACGGATCTGCCTGACCCAGAGATCAAACCCAGGTCTTCTGCATTGCAGGCAAATTCTTTACCATCTGAGCCACTGGGAAGCCCAACAAATGGTCTAATAATGTTTATTAGGATGGAGGGGTCATTGTTTTGTTCTTAAACTTGGAACTATTTTATAAATACAGAAAATTAGAAATAATAATATAATTAATACCTGTGTACATCTACCCAGATGGCCAAAAGGAAATATTTTTGCCTTGTCTTGTTAAAATGTCTTTTACTCTTTATTAAGATATGAAACATTAAAGAAGGCATTGAATGCCCTGGTTCATTTTCTCCATTTTATATCTCCTTCCTTTCTTCCCAGAGGTGATTACTATTCTGAATTTGGTGTTCATTATTCCCACTTATGTCCTTATAGTTTTACTGCAAAAGTGTATCTATAGGCAATTTTTGTTATTGCGTGTTTTAAAACTTAAAAAAAAGTAGTCTATTATCATCCTTAAACTTGATTTACTGTTTTAAGTATGTGTGTGTGTGTGTGTGTTAGTCATTCAGTTGTGTCCGATTCTTTGTGACCCCATAAACTGAAGCCCCACTAGGCTTCTCTGTCCAAGGGGTTCTTGGGGCAAGAATACTAGAATGGGTAGCCATTCCATACTCCAGGGGATCTTCCCAACCCATGGATCAAACCTGGGTCTCCCACGGTGCAGGCAGAGTCTTTATCATCTGAGCCACCAGGTAAGCAGGAACACATATTTTTTAAGTATTTCACTATTTGAAACAATGTTGTAGTAGATATTTTTGTGTATTTTTCTTTGTGCTCACGTATAGGAGTTTCTCTAGGAAATATACCTGGAAATGAAATTGCTAGTTGTGAGGGTATTTTTTTTCTTTTACAAAATTGATATACTTTTCCAGAGATCAAATTGCTAACATCCTTTGGATCATCAAAAAAGCAAGAGAGTTCCAGAAAAACACCTACTTCTGCTTTATAGACTACGCCAAAGCCTTTGACTGTGTGGATCATAACAAACTGTGGAAAATTCTTCAAGAGATGGGACTACCAGACCACCTGACCTGCCTCTTGAGAAATCTGTATGCAGATCAAGAAGCAACAGTTAGATCTGGACATGGAACAACAGACTGGTTTCAAATAGGAAAAGGAGTACATCAAGGCTGTATATTATCACCCTGCTTATTTAGCTTATATGCAGAGTACATCATGAGAAATGCCAGGCTGGATGAAGCACAAGCTGGAATCAAGATTGCCAAGAGAAATATCAGTAACCTCAGATAAGTAGATGACCCCACCCTTATGGCAGAAAGCGAAGAAGAACTAAAGAGCCTCTTGATGAAAAAAAGTTGACTTAAAACTCAACATTCAGAAAACTAAGATCATGGCATCCAACCTCATCACTTCATGGCAAATAGAGGGGGAAACAATGGGGAATAGTAAGAGACTTTATTTTTGGGGGCTCCAAAATCACTGCAGATGGTGACTGCAGCCATGAAATTGAAAGACACTTGCTCCTTGGAAGAAAAGCTGTGACCAACCTAGACAGCATATTAAAAAGCAGAGATATTACTTTACCAACAAAGGTCTGTCTAGTCAAAGCTATGGTTTTTTCAGTAATCATGTATGGATGTGAGAGCTGGACCATAAAGAAAGCTGAGTGCTGAAGAATTGGTGCTTTTGAACTGTGGTGTTGGAGAAGACTCTTGAGAGTCCCTTGGACTGCAAGGATATCCAACCACTCCGTCCTAGAGGAAATCAATCCTGAATGTTCATTGGAAGGACTGATGCTGAAGCTGAAGCTCTGATACTTTGGCCGCGTGATGCGAAGAACTAACTCATTGGAAGAGACCCTGATGGTGGGAAAGATTGAAGGTGGGAGGAAAAGGGGATTACAGAGGATGAGATGGTTGGATGGCATCACTGACTCTATGGACATGAGTTTGAGCAAGCTTTGGGAGTTGATGATGGACAGGGAAGCCTGGCATGCTGCCGTCCATGGGGTCGCAAAGAGTCGGACATGACTGAGTGGCTGAACTGAACTCCTAAAAGCAGTGGATAAGAATTCCTGCTGCTCAACTTCACCAACATTTAGAGTTGTCAAAATTTTTAATTGTAGTTGAGCTGAGAGTAAAATGTTATGTCATTTTAATTTGCATTTTCTTAAATGATATAATATTTTAAAAATTGGTATTAAAAAAAGGTAATCTTAAACACTGGGAGCTTAGCTTGGTGCTCTGTAAAAACCTAGAAGGATGGAATGGGGTTGGGGGATGGGATAAGGTGGGGGGTGGGAAGGAGGTTCAAGAGGGAGGGGACATACGTATACTTTTGGCTGCTTCACATTGTTGTATGGCAGAAACCAACACATTATAACGCAATTATTATCCAATTAAATTATTTTTTTAATGGTAATCTTAGAAAACAGTGTAACTGGATATCATATGGACTTCCCTATAGCTCAGATGGTAAAGAATCTTCCTATAATGCAGGAGACCTGGGTTCGATCCCTCAGAAGATCTCCTGGATCTTCCACTCCAGTATTATTGTCTGGAGAATCCCATGGAGAGAGGAGTCTGGCAGACTACTGTCCATGGGGTCACAAAGAGTTGGACATGACTAAGTGACTAACACGCACATGGATATCATATATTCATTTAACTGACCAATGGGGAATAAAGTTCCTTAAGCCAAGGTGCACCTTGCCGCAAAATTAGGACATTAGAAATTATTTTTTTCATTTATTTTTTTGACTGTGCTGAGTTTTTGTTGCTGTGCTTGGTCTTTCTCTAGTTGCGGTGCATGGGCTTCTAGTTGAGTGGCTTCTCTTGTTGCGAAGCACTGGCTCTAGAGCATGGGCTTCAGTGGGTGTGGTGCACAGACTTTGTTGCTCCACAGCATGTGGGATCCTCCCAAACCAGGATCAATACCATGTCCCTTGCATTGGCAGGCAGGTTTTTAGCCACTGGACCACCAGGAAAGCCCCTCAAATTTTTTAAAATTATGATTTCTTACTCATATTGGTCTGACATGCCACATCCATTTTGTTCTCCCATTCTTGTAAAATGTGGACTGATGCAAATTTTATACTTTTTCTTAAGAGCCTAGAAATGTACACGCTTTCTATGAGCTGTTGGTTTACTCTATACTGTGACCTAGCACAGAGATTGAAGCACAGAATTGCTGAATTAGATCGTGTGAGCCACTCAGTCATAGAATCCTCTGAGGTGAACTTGTGGATACATCGTCTTGTCTATATCTAGTTTGATTGTCTATGCTATGTAGATTCCTTAGTTTGTCACCAACTCTGCTTTATTTTGGGTAGTAATTTAAGAAACAAGCATATATATCCTTTATTAGTCAATGAGAAAATGCCAGGCCCTTTAAAACATAAACATGGCTTATCTGTTTCCTATTAATGCATACCTTTTAAGGAGACAAATTGCAACTTTAAAAACTTAGAAGGAAATCTTTGTGGTATAAAATAATATTGTATGCTGAAATACATGTGCATTGAATATAAAATTAAATTTAATATACTTAACTATTTAAGGTGGATACTTTACCTCTAATATAACTTTAACCATTTGGACAACAGTTGGGATACTTGATCATTTTAATTTAATTTCTGTCTGTGAAGGTAGGAAACCTTGAGATATTTTTTATGTCACAAATTTGTGTATATTTTAGCAACTTGTCATGCAAAGTAACATGATATTCTACACAGTAATTTGTTACCACTGTGTAAGTACTCGTTCAATTCAGTGTAATATAATTTTAATTACGAAAATAAAGCTTTTATCTGCTTTCATCTGGTTTTGATTTCTTCACTTTTATTATAAGATCCCTTCATAAATATTATGTAATTCATCTGCGGTTCTACTAAAATGTCTAGTTTTACTCTAACAAATGGGAGATCAGACGGTAGCCTTAACATATGCGTTCTGTTTCTTCTCATCTTGTATGTCATTAGGAAAAATAAGGATGGTTATGATGTATAATGAAAATGCAGATTCATAACATGATTAGCTTGATGTAAAACAAATTTTAAAGTGCCCCAGGCTTTAAAGACATTACTCTGGATCTGTGCCCATGTTGTGTATACAAAGTGCTTTTTATACTACAAGAGCCTAGAATCAACCTGTTAACGAAAATACCAGTAAATCCCAAATGACACACAGAGGGAGGACAATTATAAATGGTGTCTGCTCACCAGAGAGCATGTGATGGCAGGGGGGTAGTGGGGGGAAAGGGGGGCAGTGCCTCTGTGTGTTTATGTATGCGTGAGCTTGTACATGGGAGGAAGTGTTTGAGGCGGAGAGGATGTTGAAGTATCTTTAGACTCCTCTAAGAGAAATAGAAGGGAGGAAATCTTCAAAGCAATTTTAGAAGCAAAGCACTAAGGCATGTTTACAGGATTGGCACTTACATCTATAGAACTCTGGCTTTAAAGATAATACCATAGGATATATTTTTTAAAAGATGGTTACCTTAGCCTTGGTAAAAGTAAATTCTAACTTTTCACTGTCTTAAAAAACCCCAAAACTTTACCAAACCCCTTGTTTCTAAGTCATTGCCCATATTGTGTATACAAAGTGCTTGTGTGTGCCTTGTCCCAGGTTTCAACCTAGCTCCTGATTATAGTCTGTTTTTTCCTCTTTCTTCCAGTTTCCCAACCTTCTCATGGACCCAGTTTCCAGATGAATGGAAAGAAGTTAAGGGCAGTTTCATGTCATTGTTGGCATGGAGAAGACTTGAGCTTGCCTGTTAGACTAGGCACAGGGTGAAATTAGGAAAGTGCTAAGAAATGCAGAGACAGGAAGTGCTAAAGGCTCTCTCCTTCTGTTTTTGTTCTCATTGAAACTTACTTGGAGGTCTGCCGTTGTCACTCAGTCGTGTGCGACTCTTTGCAGCTATTATGGACCTAATTTGCTTGTTTTTAATCAGTATCTAACTGGAGAGTCCATGGACATTTCAAATGATGGGAACAATATGAGTTAAAGGCATGCAGCTTGAGGAGAAGTGTGTATGACAGGCTAGGGCTAGAGCAGAAGAGGCAAGCGAGTCATCCTGGCACCACACTAGAAAGGTGGGCAGTGTCTAGATTATGCAGAGCCTTGCAAGCTGTTTTATGGGTTCAGTTTTAATCTCTGATAATGGAGTAATGTCAGCTGTTAAAGGATCTTAAGTGCTGCAGTGAAATCATCAGGATCCCAGTGTCTGAAGTTGATGCCAGCTGCAGTGTGGATGGAAGAGAATGCTGGAGCAGTGGGACTAGCTGGGAGGCTGCCTAATCCAGGCAGTAGACACAGGATGGGAGTCCAGGAGACTAAGGACAGGATACGGAGAGGTGGCATCGGCTGGACATGGCATTGGATTTGGATATGGAGAAGGAAGAGTCCAAGAAAACCTTAACATGTCCAGCTTGAGTTACTGGTTGTGTCCCCAAGTGGAAGAGAGAAATAGAGAAGCAGGTTTGGGGCTAAGAATGTGAGTTTCCTTTGGTACAGATTGTAATCCAAATGTTTATGGGGAAGCTAGCTGGTGACAGTATGGGGCGGGAGGTAAGATTATAAGGGAAGTATGGCCAGGGGGATGCCATGCCGAACTCTGATAGGTGGTGTGTGTGTGCTAAATTGCTTCAGTCATGTCTGACTCTTTGTGACCCACAGACCCTGGTGAATCTGTAGCCCACCAGGCTCCTCTGTCCATAGGATTCTCCAGGCAAGAAGTCTGGAGTGGGTTGCCATGCCCTCCTCCAGGAGATCTTCCCGATCCAGTGATTGAACCCCTGTCTATCTGCATTGGTGGGTGGGTTCTTTACCAGTAGCACCACCTGGGGAGCCCTGATAAGATGGTAGGGACTGAAAATTTCAGGTAAAGGGAACAACAGGAAGGCAGGAACCTGTGGATCAGGTTTGGGAACTACTCGTGTCCCAGAATGACCACAAAGAAACAAGGATAAGCAGCAGGATAGGACTTTAGCTTGAGGAAGGAGGCTTCCTCCCAGATTGCCCAGGGCCCCGGTGATAGACTAATGAATTTGAGCTTCACCTTCAAATCTATGAAGGATAATTTCGATCAGAGAGGGCATGAGATTTATATTTTATAAAGAGAGTGTGGCAATGCAGGTACTGTGTTGTGGGTAGAATGGTGTTTGGCCCTTGGAAGGTATTTGGCGCTTAAAAGATGTCATCTGTTAGGGCTGCACTGTGACAGTTTATGCAGAACTCAGACGTAACGTGAAAATTAATTATATTTTCCACCGCTGATGGTATCCTCCTTCCAGGCACACAGTAGCAAAACGAAAACTAATGGTAATTATGATAACAACAACTGAAGTCCTTAAACACCTCTATTTGTATTTCAAAGTAATAATTCCTTAGGTAAACAGGTGGTCCTTTCAGGATGTAATCCCTGATATTTCTGGATGCTCTGGAACTCCTTTGCTCACCCTTCTTCCTGGGTGATCTAAGTGCCCTTGGGGACTCATTCATGTACCATCCTGACCTTGGGGATGGCCTGGGCATAGGTGTAGCTGTTCCATCTCCGGTACGCGTGCTGTGCCGGGTGTTGTCTATGGCTCACATGGATGTGTCCTCGTCTTCCTGGGTTGCTGTGCAGCCGGCCTGGTGGCTGGCACATGTTTGGCTGGTCCTGTCTGGTCCAGTCCAGTACCATGCTTGTCCTTATTCTTCAAGTCCTTGGTCTCTACAATGCTCTCCAGGCTCAAGCCACCCACTTGTTTGTGCCTTCCTCATTTTCACAAAAGGCCCTTACTTAGTTGATCAAGTTTCCCGACACTTTTGTGTCCCCACTGAAGACCCAGGAATTCTTGGCTGTCTTCTCTCTTCCTACTGGGGTGAGTTTTCATGCTTGAAGACGACTTTTGTATATAGAAAGGAATTCATGTATTCACTTCTGTTTTCATAAGCAGTTGTTTAGTCCAAAGCTTTAAAAGTCAATTTACAGAACTTCTTTTACTTATAAATTTGGTTATTCCCCCCCCCACAATTACTTTCACTTACTTGTTTAATCAATTGAATCTTCTTTAAACATTAACTCCATTCAGTTAATAAAATTCCTTTAGTCATTTTAAATATAAGTCTGTGATTTCAAGATGTAGTAAAAGTTTTCAATATTTCTAAAAAATTGATGAAGCATATGCAGAACAACCCAATGATTATAAAATACATTACTTCATTGGTCCTCAAACTTTAAATGTTAACAGTAAAAGTCTCTGATTTCTTCATTCACGTCTTCACATTTTATACATTTTTATTGTAAAATATAACCCATATATATTTCCTTACTAAATATATTTCTGTATATTCCTGGAGTTATATGCTCTTACCAAATCCCAAGAGAATACCAGGTAAGGTTACTAGTTCTTGATTATTGACCATTCAATGATTTATATATATATATTCTTTTTTACATATATATTTTTTAAGATTCTTTTCTATTATAAATTATTACAAGATATTAAATACAGTTTCCTGTACTATACAACCCCCTCCAGTATTCTTGCTTGGAGAATTCCATGGACAGAGGAGCCTGGCAGGCTACAGTCCACAGGGCCGCAAAGAGTTGGACACGACTGAGTGACTGAGCACTATACAGTAGATCCTTATTGTCTATTTTATATATAATTTGTGTGTCTGTTAATCCCAAACTCCTGATTTATCCCTTCCTTCCATCTTCCCTTTTGGTAACCACATTTGTTTTCTATGTCTGTTTTTGTTTTCTAATAGGTTCATTTGTGTCATTTTTTTAGATTTCACATATAAGTGACATCATATAATTGTCTTTCTCTGTCTAACCTATTTCACTTAGTGTGATAATCTCTAGGTACATCTATGTTACTGCAAATGGCATTATTTCATTCTTTTTTATGACTAAGACCATTTAATGATTTTGGTTAAGGGAACGACCTCGTCCCATGTTCTAAAGAAATTCAAACCTCATGTCCAGAACCTTGGTGAGATGGTTGGTAGACCAAGATTCCTCTTCTATCACATGGCTGGCTTAGGATTTTTAGATGATGACTAGATTCAAAGAGTAACCATTCTTAGAGGATAAGCTCCAAGGTGCAAGCTGAATTCAAGACTCTCCTTGCATCAGCCTTGTTAGTGCCCCATTTGCCAAGCCCAGAATTAGTGTTTTTTGGAGATATGTGTTGAATTAGGGGGTGCTTCCCAGCTGGCGTTAGTGGTAAAGAACCTGCCTGCCAATGCAAGAGATGCAGGAGATGCGAGTTCGATCCCTGTGTTGGGAAATTCCCCGGAGGAAGGTGTGGCAACCCACTCCAGTATTCTTGCCTGGAGAATCCCAAGGACAGAAGACCCTGGCGGGCTGCAGTCCATAAGTTTGCAAAGAGTTGGTCATGACTGAAGCGACTTAGCATGCACATTGAATAGGGGTATAAAATTAATAGGCTACCATGATGACAGAAGCCAGCAGTGGATAAGAGATAGATGACGTAGAAAAGAGGGATGAGGACACTAATATCAGGCTGGTGAGTATGGGGAAACAAACACACACACAGACGCAGGAGTGAGCCTAGGGTATGGGTGACAGAAAAGAGGCTGGTGAGGAGTTGGGAGGGGGAGAAGATTTGTAGGCTAGCTCAACTAGATAGTCATGAAAAAACTTTCAGTTAACTTGCAACTATTTAGATTCTAATTATTCATGCTCTTTGTGTTTAGATCATGTTATTGTGTGAGCAAGAAAGCAGAAAGAAGAAATGAATGGAGATGAAAGTCAAATCAGTGGTGTTTACTGTTTGTGCGGGGAGACTGGAGTCATCCTTAATTTCTTTTTTTGCCTCAAACCCACATCCATTCTACAAGTTCTGTTGGCTCTAGTTCCAAAATATGCCCTAAATTTGACTACATTTCATCTCCTGATAAAACCCTGGTCTAGATTATTACCACTTCTCACCTGGACTATGGCAACAGCACCCTCATATGCCTCCCTGCCTCTGTCTCTCATTGTCCAGCGTGGCCTTTCTTACATATAAATCAGATCATGCCACTTTTCTGCTCAAAAACAAAATAGATGCAAGCAAACCAAAACAAAAAACAAAAAAAAACACACTCCTCTAGTAGCTTCCTATTATACCTAGAATAAAATCCCAACTCCTTATCTACTTTACAATGCCCCGTGTTCCACAGCAACTCCCTTCCTCTTCTGTCCTTCATGTTCTCTACCCTCCAGTTCTTTCTTTTTCTCTTTTTGTGTGCCAAGCTGTTTGCTTTGAACTTGCTGTTTCTTCTGTGTGGACCATATTTCTCTCCCCTACCCACCCACCCCAAGACTGTACATGTCTATCACATTTTCATCATTTGTGTCTTAACTCAAGTGGCTCCTCCTCAAAGAGGCTTTCCTTGACTGGCTAACATAGCATGCACCACTTCCCCCATGTCTTTCTTTACTAAATTTTACCTGAATTTTTTTCTGCTTGTCAATAACCAATATGCACTCATGCACACGGGAGCAGGAAAATATCTATGTTTCTGCAGCATTTTTTATTTTAATCAAAATTATATGTGTGTGCATGTTCAGTTGCTAAGTCATGTCCAACTCTTCGCAATCCCATGAACTGTAGCCCACCAGGCTCCTCTCTCCATGGGGGCAAGAATACTGGAGTGGGTTGCCATTGCCTTCTCCAGCGGATCTTACCAACCCATGAAGATCAAACTCATGTCTCCTAGCTATCCTCTGAGAAATTCTCCTTATCATCAACACCAGGGACCAGAGACTTCTCACTCCTATTTCACTTACTTATTTCGTAGAACTTTGCTCCCAAATTTCAGTGCAACATACCCTCTATTAGTTTCCTGAGAAAGAATATTTGGAAAATAAATTTTTGAGACTTGACATATCAGCAAATATTAACTTAGCTTAAATGTTTTCAATTTTCCTATTGATATAAAATCTGTTAGGATATAAAAGTCTAGGTTGAGAGTTATTTTTCCTTAAGGGATTTAAAATATTTCTCTATTACCTTCTAGAAATACATGTTCCAATTAAGAAATTTGAATTCATGATCCATGCTTTGCATTTGATCTATTTTTTCTCTCTAGAAGATTTTAGGGTTTACCCTCTTTCCTAGTGTTTTGAAAGTTTTCAATAATTTCTGTTGGTGTGTGTTTTTTCCCCAGTTGTTTTGTTTGGTATACATTGAACTCTGAAAACTGATGTCCCTGGGAATATTTTAGAATTTTTTATTTAAATTTTACCCTTGGATGTTGGACCACTAGGTCTTCTATAGCTCCTCATTTTATTATGTTTTCCGTTCTCTCCTATTTTCTGTCTTATACTGTATTCTCTGGGAAACTTTCTCAATTTTATTTTCAAACTTCATTGAATTACACACTTCTGTTATCCTACGTTTTATTTCTAAAGGCTTTTTGTTGTTGGATATTCCTTTTTTTAAAAAAAGCATTATTATTATTATTTTCATATTTTGTTTTATGGTAGCAGTATCTTCTTAGGGGAATTTCAATTTAGTGAGAGTTTGTTTTTGTTTTGCTTGCTTTTGCCTCATCACTCCCATGCTTTCCTGTTCATTTGGTTTCGACATTTCTTGGTACAGACATAGATAATCCAAGGTGATAGTGTAAGTTGGGTTGCTCTTTACTGGGCTTCCCTGATAGCTCAGTTATCAACTTCCCTGACAGCTGAGAAGGGGTAGGCTACCCACTCCAGTATTCTTGGGTTTCCCTTGTGGCTCAGCTGGTAAATAATCTGTCTGCAATGCGGGAGACCTCGGTTCGATCCCTGGGTTGGGAAGATCCCCTGGAGAAGGAAACAGCTACCCACTCCAGTATTCTGGCCTGGAGAATTCCATGGACTATACAGTCCATGGGGTCGCAAAGACTTGGACACGACTGAGTGACCTGCACTTGCATTTAGTGTTTCGCACTGCCAGCGTTAGATTCAGCTTTCTCAGATCTGCTAAGTCAGTTAGCAGTCAGCAGTGTTCTGCCTGTTTTTTTGTTACTGTCTTCTTACTACCTGCTCTCTTTGTTCTTTGGGATTTATGCTTTAAAAAAAATCTATTTACTGTTGATCTAGTGGGGTTCATCGAGAAAGGCAAAAAATAAATGCTTATGTTCATTTGATCACCTTTTAATTTATTTAGTCTCTTTTAGGCACCCATGATAAGTGGGAATTCTGTCTGTCTTGTTTACTTGCTTCATTTCCCAGTGCCCACAGTTCCTGGCAGATACTAAATGCATGAAAAATATTTGCTGAATGGCTGACTGGCTTGCTAACTAGCTTCATTAATTAGACTTCTAAATAACCTAAAAGCTGAAAATCTTTTAAATGACAGCATTATGGATACATCTACAATGAGGTATCTCTGAAAAGCAGAAGATACAGGCTTACTTTAAAGATGTGTATCTTTAAACTTTTTAAAAATTATTTTTTTGTCTTTCTTGGTTAAAAATTTTTTTGAAAAAAAAGATTTTCTTCATTTTCTGGCCATGCCTCGAGGTATTTGGGATCTTAGTTCCCCCTACCAGGGACCGAACTCGTGCCCCCTGCAGCTCAGAGTTGTAACCACTGGACTGTAGGGAAGTCTGATTAAGAAATTAAAAGGGAAATATAAACTGATGTTAGAGCAGTTCAGGAGGAATATGATGGGTGTAACTTAAATCAATGTATGATAGCTTTTTAAAAACTGAACCTGAACTTTTTATGCCATTTTCCTGTCCTACATAAACACATACACTGTGTGAATACAGTGATTTCAGATCTCTTCCAATTTCCTAGTTTCTTTGCAGTTTGGTTATTCCACAATATTAGGATGGCAAATTTCTAGCACATTTTCCATGACTGAATTTTGTTCCACAAAATATTTTAAGTATGTTTTGAACAGGAGAATGAAATTAAATCCCTTAAGATGATAATCCCCACCCAGTCCAACTTTCGAGTTGCCAGTGGGGGCAAATATAACATCATGTAAGGAAAATAAAGAGACTCCCTGGTGACTGAGTGGCAAAGAATCTGATTGCCAATGCAGGAGATGTGGGTCCAGTCCTTGGATTAGGAAGATCCCCTGGAGAAGGAAATGACAACCCACTCCAATATTCTTGCCTGGGAAATCCATGCATGGATTGAGAAACCTGGTGGGCTAAGTCCATGGGCTCGCAAAGAGTTGGACAGGACTTAGCGACTAAATAACAACAACAACAAAGAAAATAAAGGAAAACATAGAAGCTAGGGAAATTAATTTTCTTTCACAAACCCCCAGCAAATCTCTCAAGTAGTCAAGCATACCTGTATTAATTAGAGTAACAATTACTGAGTACAGATTATGTGTACCAAGCTGGAAACAACCATGCCCCATCTGGGCACTCATTCTATACTTGTTTAATTAAACTGATTTGAAATTCAGGTTTTAAAAGTAATTTAATTAATTTATTTATTTTGAAAATTTATTTATTTTTTGGCTGTGCTGTGTGTGTGTGGGCTCAGTTGTGTCCGACTCTTTGAGACCTTGGAAACTGTTACTGGCAGCTTCCTCTGTCCATGGAATTTTCCAGGCAAGAATACTGGAGCAGGTTGCCATTTTCTTCTCCAGGGGATCTTCTCAACTCAGGGGTCAAACACACATCTCCTGTGTTTCCTGCACTGGCAGGCAGATTCTTTACCAGTGAGTCACCTGGAAAGTTTTTAGTTCCTTGACCAGAGATCAAACCCATGTCCTCTGCATTGGAAGCAAGAAGTCTTAACCACTGGACGACAAGGGAAGTCCCTAAAATTTAGTCTTCTATTGCTATTTTATTATCTATGAGAGCATTTCCATAGCTATAAACACTTTTATCCCCATGCCATTTTGGAAAGGTGTGAAACCTTTTTGCATCATTTTTATTGTTTAGCCTATTTACAGATTATAAATGGAGAGTAGGCATAATACAACCACAAAGGGCACAGAAAAAAAAAAAACCAACCCTGTGCTACAGCTAGAATTAAAACTTGAATCTGTTGTGTATTTGTTTCAGTCTAGTGAATGGTACCCTCTTAATTGTAGATAGATTTTAATAATTCTACACATTTAAGGAAAAAGCATTTAAACCTTGAGCAGTAATAGACATACAATCCAAAAAGACAGAAAGATAGGGGAAGGAAATCAAGGTTATCATATGTTCCTTCCCAAAGGTCTTCAAGTGAAACATCTCATTTAAAACATCTATTTTCAAATCTAGATCATTCATTGGTTAGTAATAGGTATGATTTTGGGAAATTGTAAATAGAAAGCTTAGAGATGTAGATTCCTTCTTTTAAATAGTCTTCAGCAATTAATCATCAATCAGTTCAGTCATGTCCAACTCTTTGTGACTCCATGGATTACAGCACGCCAGGCCTCCCTGTCCATAACCAACTCCCAGAACTTACTCAAACTCAAGTTCATTGAGTCGGTGATGTCATCCAACCATCTCATCCTCTGTCGTCCCCTTCTCCTCCAACCTTCAGTCTTTCCCAGCATCAGGGTTTTTTTCCTGAGTCAGTTCTTCGCATCAGGTGGTCAAAGAATTGGAGTTTCAGCTTTAGCATCAGTCCTTCCAATGAACATTCAGGACCAATTTCCTTTAGGATTGACTGGTTGGATCTCCTTGCAGTCCAAGGGACTCTGAAGAGTCTTCTCCAATGCCACAGTTCAAAAACATGAATTTTTCAGTGCTCAGCTTCCTTTATAGTCCAACTCTCACATCCATATGTGACTACTAGAAAAACTATAGCTTTGACTAGACAGACCTTTGTTGGCCTAGTAATGTCTCTGCTTTTTAATATGCTGTCTAGGTTGGCCATAGCTTTTCCTCCAAGGAGCGTCTTTTAATTTCATGGCTGCAGTCACCATCTGCAGTGATTTTGGAGCCCCCCCAAAGTAAAGTCTCTGTTTCCATTATTTCCCTATCTATTTGCCATGAAGTGATGGGACCAGATGTCATGATCTTAGTTTTCTGAATGTAATCCAAGTCTATGCCCCAACCAGTAATGCTAAAGAAGCTGAGGTTGAAGGGTTCTATGAAGACCTACAAAGACTTCGAGAACTCACACCCGAAAAAGATATCCTTTTCATTATAGTGGACTGGAAAATAAAAGTAGGAAGTCAAGATGTACCTGGAATAACAGGCAAATTCGGCATTGGAGTACAATTAATCATGAATTAATGTATTTGTTTTTCTGTATTTGTCTGGGCTCCAAAATCACGGCAGATGATGATTTCAGCCATGAAATTAAAAGACGCTTACTCCTTGGAAGGAAAGTTATGACCAACCTAGACAGCATATTAAAAAGCAGAGACATTGCTTTGCCAACAAAGGTCCGTCTAGTCAAGGCTATGGTTTTACCAATGGTCATGTATGGATGTGAGAGTTTGACTATGAAGAAAGCTGAGCGCCGAAGAATTGATGCTTTTGAACTGTGGTATTGGAGAAGACTCTTGAGAGTCCCTTGGACTGCAAGGAGATCCAACCAGTCCATCCTAAAGGAGATCAGTCCTGGGTGTCATTGGAAGGACTGATGCTAAAGCTGAAACTGCAATACTTTGGCCACATGATGTGAAGAGCTGACTCATTTGAAAAGACCCTGATGCTGGGAAAGATTGAGGGCAGGAGCAGAAGGGGACGACAGAGGATGAGATGGTTGGATGGCATCACCGACTCAATGGACATGGGTTTGGGTGGACTCTGGGAGTTGGTGATGGACAGGGAGGTCTGGCGTGCTGCGGTTCATGGGGTCGCAAAGAGTCAGACACGACTGAGCGACTGAACTAAACTGAACTGAATGTATTTGTGGAGATATAAGTCATTCTTTTTTTAATTTTATTTTTAAATTGATCAAATGCCATGCCTCCCAAAAAAGATGAGCATACAAGTAACTGTACTGTAAATTTAAGACATATGAAATTTGCACATCTAAAAATGGTATCCTTTTTTCTTCTTTAGAATGTCAAAGTCATGGACCCCCATTCTTTTCAAAAGGCTTAGGATGGAGCCGACTTTCTAATTATTGTCTCGAATAACTTCTTTCTTGTTTTCTGCTTTGTGTCCTGGTCCTCCTGCTCCTCCTCTGTAGCCCCCTCCAGCCACATGGCGTTGGTGGGGATGAGCAATCCTCTCAGGCAAGGACAGGAAGAGAAGTGAACAGTTCTCCCAGGAGACCAGAGCTAATGCGGGTTTTGAGGATCTTTCAGCAGGGGCTGTCGATGCTAACCACGTGGTTGAGAGCTCCTCTACTGGATCTCTGACCTCTTGGTTAACTATTTGTTTTTCCTCGTATTGATTAAAAAAACAACACACCAGCCTGTAACTCTCTATCAACTGGGGCATTGTTTTTTAGGAATCATGCACATTTAAAATATATGATTTCAGGGAAAAACCCTGACTCTGGATTTGGTTTTACTTTGTAATTCAGGTCAACCAAATCATTGGTGATATTAAAACAGAAGCCCTGAGAGCAGCGGCTGAGGTTTCTAGACTTCCGTTTTTTAAAAGAATATGAACTACACATGTAAAGAATCACTCTAATAGTCCCAATATTAGGCCATCTGAAATAGGAATTCTTATTAATTATGAGCACCTAAAGACTAAAATACTTGAAGGTTTATTTACCTTTTGGCCACAGCAAGGTACTCTCACTATTCAAACAAACCAAAGCCATTGTTTTCCTTAGCATGTAAGGCAGAGACTATTTTTTCCTTAATCTATAGCATTCTCAAGTAAGATTCAAAACGCCAGGGCAACTTGATCGCCTGCAAGTATGAATCTTTACAGTAGAGAGAAACCTCCAGATTGTATACCTATTGACTGGCTTAATAAAAACATGTAGAAGAATGCTGCTTCTGGTTGTGTTTCCAATAGCAATGTGATTGCAGCACCCTGTGGATTGAGTTACCGATCCTTTGAATTCTGACCTTCTGTCTAAAACAGCTTTAGAGGTTATTCTTTTTATTTTTTTTCTTTTCCGATTTGGGAGACTAGGTGGGGCGAAAGTTAATGCTGTTTGAAGAAAGAAAATTTTTTCTATAGGTTATTAGATTTGGGATTTTTTATTTGTCCCTTTCTGGCAAATCCTTTGTAACAATAAGAGAGCCTCTTGATTCTGAGTGCTTAAACCACACCTCAAAATACGTAAGGAGAATTGGAGTGCATTTTGAATGTAATTATTTCCCCAATGAAGAAATCAAATGTTTATGATAGTTATTAAGATCAAAGCACTGTAACACTGGATAAATGAAATTAGGGAATACAAAAAGGAAGAAATTGATTGAACGACCCATACTAAAATCAGACCCTTAGCTGCTCTTTTTATTATAAAGAAAAAGTTGGGAATATTTATAATCCTGCTTTAGGAAGATAATTCACATTTCTTGGTAAATAATGAGAAAAAAAATTCTCTCCTGACTTGGCAATTTCACGTTTAAAGATTCATCACATTTTTGCCCCTGTTGACTATTTAATGTATGTGTGTGCGTGCATGCTGAGTTGCTTCAGTCCTTTCCGTCTCTGCAACCCCAAGGATTGTAGCCCACTAGGCTCCTCTGTCCATGGGATTCTCCAGACAAGAATACTGGAGTGGGTTGCCATGCCCTTCTCCAGGAAATCTTTCTGACCCAGGGATCAAACCTGCGTCCTTTACATCTCCTGCATTGGCAGGTTGGTTCTTTATCCCTAGTCCCACCTGGGAAGCCCATTTAATGTATATACCTTATTTTTGAACCAGCACACTAACTTGCAATATGTGTTTGTAAATAATCAGATATTGTATAGCGATGATGTCATTCTATACTGAATATACCAGTCCAATATATCAGACACCTTTCTAGATTTATTCACTTTACTAGATGTCACCTTGCTCCAAAACGATGATACAGCTAGGACACAATGATGTTCCAGTGCTCCATCTGCTGTTTAGTGGTAACTTTCATGGTGCTAGAGAAAGGAGGCAGATTACAGAACAAATAGTGGGAGATTAGGCCGGGGTGGGGGGCGGGGAACATATTTAACAAAACAAAACAAAACAGGATTCATACAGATCAGCTGTTATGTGTTAAAAGAATGTACATAAAATGCCTAGCTTGCTGCCTGTCATGTAGTAAGCACTCAATAAACGCTAATTCCCTTCCTTCTTCTGTAAGACAGTCATCATTTCCAAAGAATTTAAAAACTGTGAACTCAGCTGTCATGAAACCTGGAAAACACAGAGCAAATTTCCAGATCCTCTTAAAGGTATTGGGAGGTGCTGACAAGATTGGTTTTGCCCATGGCTTAGAGAAAAAAAAGTGGAAGAGACAACCTGGGTTTTCCAGGTTGCTTCATGTCAACAGAAATCCATTTTATAATGTGAGAAAGCAAAAGAGTTATTGCTCAGATTAAGCATATGCTTCCAAGACCAATTATTTACATATTTTTGGCAGAAGGAAGAAAAAGTAACTCTGCCATTTTGGGAAATCAGTTGATTTTAAAATAGAAAACCCAGTATGTCTTTTTTTCCTTTTAGATGAAGTGCCTCTAGCATTCTGTTATCTCATCTTCAAAACCTAACGCTGCCCTGTTATCATTATTAGTTTCAAGAAGTACTGCTCAAACTTTCTAATTAAGAATAATAATTTTTTAAAAAAACATCCTCTAGGCAGTCATTACTACATAGGATAGCAAGTTTCTCACCCTACATAAATAAATGGTTATTATTCTTATGTAATAACCAATGTACTTATTAGGGGGCCAGGAAATAGATTATATTTCCATATTGTGTTGGTATAAAGACTCTAATTTTTATTACAATAATTTTCCATGGTGCAGTGATTAGTTAGTAATTGCCTCCTTTAATTCACTGTTAAAAGCTATTCATATTGGAGTTTGAATGGGAAACATTTAGCAAAATACTGGTAAGACATTCAGTTTGGCAGATTTAATATCATTCTTAAAATAAATAGAGGATGTTTTACTTGGTTGTGTTTCAGCAGAAGGCTACTGGGAGCAGGGCCCTCATTGCAGGTCTCGTGCCAGCAGGGAAAGAGTAGGTCATGGAAGTGACCACTCCACATGCCAGCAAGGATGGTAATGTCAGCCATCCAGACAGTGTTCCAGAGGTTCTGTTAAAAGCCAGAAATGTGGAGCCATGGCATGGACCATGAGAAAAAGAATTATCTGGAAGCAGAAGCTCTGGAAGTACCAAATATTTTGGAATATTTGCTGTTCTACTTTGAACAGTTTCAATCACAAAATGTTGACTATTTCCAGGTATTAATGATTTTAAGAATGTGGAAGAAATAATAACTAGGATAACACTTTTGAAGAAAAAGTATTGATCTTTAAGTGCTAATTCTATTATGTAACTTTCTGTACCATTATTGTTGAATAAGAATCTTCATAAAATAAAGAATGGTAGAAACAGAGAGGTAAAAGATGCTTGGCATCAGACTTGGTAATCACATGCATGGTTAATTCTAAAATGATTTAAAAGTAAACACAAATAGAAGAAAAAATTTCTGAGTTTATCTTGTGTTGAAAACTGCAGAACTACTCAAGAACTTTATTATCATTACTGGAATGGAAAAAGGGAAGGGAAGATGTTTTTAGCTTTTTTGCTTTCTCACTGTTTGTTATATTTAATTGGATTAATCAACTGTTATAGTCATGTAGTTTTAGAAAAGTTCCAACTTACCTTTTCACTTGTTCTAATGGACCCTTGTATTTTTTTTCTTTTTAAATTAGGCATATTTGCTTATTCTTGTAATCATGCTTTTATTTAATCTTCTCTGTTCATTGAACAGCACTACAAACTTCTGTCAACATTTCAGACTTCTATATAACCAAGCAAATATCTATATAACCAGAAAACAGTTTGTACTATATCAATATGATAAAGCTTGTTTGGAGATTTATGAAAGATATCATCCTTATGAGGATATTCAAACATTTTGTTACAACTGGCTTTTCCAAATGTTTTCCTTTTCCAGATGAAATTTAGTTTTTAGTGGGGTAAAGTCATATTAGAAAATTTTTTACTCCTATTCATAATGTTTATGTGTTGACATTTTTCTAGGAAATGTCAGATAGTAGGTTTTCTACTGTTATCTATCTGTCTTTACTAATAGTGGGTTTTCAGCAAATTTTCCTAAGTTCTGTTGTAATGGGTATGATTTTGTTTAGGGAACACTTTGGTCCTTAATGTATATGGTTAAGTCATGAAATTATAGTTGTGAAAATTAGAAATAGGAAGTTAACAATACATTACCGACTAGATCTTCTTAGTAATGACTAACATTTTGGCTGTTTATCAGAGGATAACTTATTTTGGTGTGAGTTGTATGGTATTTATTATATATTTGATATTCAGAAGTAGTAACCAGACAAAATTTATGGATAAGCATGTAATTGTTTTTAGGCCATCTGATTTTGCTTTAGGAAAAGGAAAGCGTTTAAAAGTGGCATACACTTTTGAAAAGTTAAAAAAAAGTCATATACATGCATATTTTTTGTAGCCAATTACTAAGTTCTTTGTTATATAACTATGCAGCATGACCAATATCATATCAATTAGTGCTCACATTACAGTCATCATGCTTTTCATCATTTTCTTCATAATGACATGTATCATTTTAAAATGATTCATTTGGTTATACAAATAAAAATAATTGAATTTCAATATAAAAACTAATGTGATATGATAAATTTGATTACTATGTAGGCAATTATATATAAAAGTCAGATACTTTACATGATATTCCTGATGACTTCATAGTTTGTCTTCTGGATTTGCTAGTATAATCTTTCATGATCAGAAAAATAATATTTTAATCTTTTTATAGCTAAAATAATTTTTAAACCATGGGAAGCATGGGCACAATAGCTTAATGTAAAGTTTCAAACGCAGTTGAATTCTCCAACCAGCACCTCAAATTTTGTATTTTTATGGAGCTTAGAAATAAATATGATAGCAAAAGCAGTTACTGTGCGGGTGTTTGCTATCATAGATTGAATTGACGTATCGTTATATTTTATCTCTCGGCACTAGAGACCTCCATTACACGCTATATTTTATTTTCTGCACATATACTTTAGTATATTGAATAACCAATACTTCTGTTCTAAGAAATTTCTGTAGGTGGTAACATAATTCTATTTAGCTGCATGAACAGATCCAGTAGCAATCAACTGATTTTTTACCTGGTTTCCCAAATATGGTAGATGGCTAGCCCAGGTTTCCTTGCTGGTACCATATGAAATGAAATCCTAGGTGAGTTTGCAGTTTAAGCTGTCTCTTAGGTTTGGCAGAATGTTCTCTTCTGAGGAATTTACATTGGCACCCTTTTGGGGGGGAGATGGCGGGAAAGTCTATATTGAATTTTGGTCATTAGAAGCTTTTTGTTTTGTTTGCATCGGAATGGTGCTTTTATTTACAAATTAGCAAAGTAAAAGTAAGGTAAAATTGTGTCTATTTGTTTTACGAGTTGATGATCTGAAATGTATTATAAAATCATTTAAGAAGTTATTGTGATTTTAAAAATGTTTTTTCATACCAAGGCAGGAGCCTTAATGAAGAAGATACTTATTATTAATAATAAAAAGACTAGACCCATAGAATAGTATTACTGTCAGATACTTTGAAGGAAAATCCAAAGGGTATAAAGATTCCATTTTAAAGTACAAAATTGGTTATGGTGAGTGAGTAGTATCAAAAATAAACATTTATATTTTAATTATGGTACAGGGCTGGCAAATATAATAATTAGCCATGTAAGTGATGCCTTCTTTAAATATATGAAATCAATATGATGGTTAAGTCATTGATCTAATAACTGAAGTCATTTATTTGCCTAAAACATGATAGTAAGTAAATATTTTAATCTTTAATTTAGTTGTAATCTGAATAGCTCAGCTACCCAGGTGAGCATTATAGACTAGCATGCATAGATTGAATTTAGCTGGAATTCTTAAAAAGAACAGACTGTAAGAAAAGAGTTCTAGATAAAATAAATCTTTTCCCCCCAAATCATTTTAAAATATCAACACTGAAATAGTATCTGGTTCATATCCAAAAAAAAAATTGCTCCCGTAAAACTTGCCATTCTAGAAATCACTGCAGAGCTAACATCCAGGCTTTCATTGTTAAGCTGGTATTGATGGCTTACACGTTTGCTTTTTCTCTCCCTTTACTTATTTAAAATGGAAATATCCATGCTAGTTTTCATTTTCCCCAGACCTGTTGGTTGTTACATTCAGGGGAAAAAAATTTTTTTTAAAGTATCGATTCCCTACGTTTCAGGGCTTGAAAACAAGTTTTGGGAAACTATGAAAGATAACGCGAAACGACTCCCCGAAGCTCGTAATTGGTAGCTGCTGTAGCAAGAGACGTGTGTTGACAGTGTCCCCTGATTCTCACACAGCTGTTTATTCAGATAGCATGGGGGCGCGTTCATTTACATAATAAATTTTTTGGGAGCAGCACGGTTGAGTCAGAGAGAGCAGGGCTCCTCTCAATTGTTGCATTTAAACCAATAAGGTTAGGACAAGAGAATAGCTGTGGTTTGCGTTGCAAAAACAAAAAAAGCCCCGAGGCTCCACGGGCAGACCTACAAGGCTGCGCAAACAAACCGAGAGATGAGATGGTGCTGTTTCTTTGTCTGGGCTTCTCAGATGCTATCAGCTGCTGCCGTTTAGAGAACGAAAGAGCGCGGGGCTCAAGGCGCTGGCTAAACAGACCGGTGGGAGCTGATGGCTCCGAGTTTGGGGCGAGGTAGAAACTCCCCAGTGCCACTTCCGACTCGGAGCCTTCCTGTTGCCGTCCGGTGTGGCGGTTTTCTCGCCGGGGCCAGCGTGTGCGCTCAGTCGCGCGGCAGCCGGAGCCTGCAGCAGCGCCCAGGCGGCGGTCCCCGCGGCCCGGCTTCCCCCAGCGGACGCGCTCCGCTTCCAACAGCGCCGGGCTCCGCCGCGAGCCCCTAAGACCCTCCCGCGTCCTCCTCCAGGAGCAAAAACTATGTCTGGAATGGAGGTTTGCTAAACCAGAAAATTCGAAGGAGCCCAGGAAACTGGTGGATGCAGCAGATGTAAAGCGCTGTAAGTACAAGCTGACTGTTTGAAAAATTGTACTTCGTGACACCAGCTGTCCTGTGGGCAAAGCCCAAGATAACAAGAGCGCTTTGAGTTATTGTTTTGATTTGTTTTAAAAGGCAAACATTAGGGCGTGGGCAAGATTATGACACTTTGTGCCCAGTGCTTTATGGGCCACTGGGCTCCATCATAAAAGTGTAAGTTCTTAACCCCCAAATTTAACTGAGCGATTAGAATCATTAGGTAATTAGAAATTAATTGTTAACAATGACTTGTTGCCGTATATGTAAAGAAAAGTTTCTTGCAGGGCTATACTCTTGTAAAGGGATCACTTCATATCTCTCTTCTGCACAAACCTCAACTATTACTATGTGATATTGATGAAAGCGGTATCTGTCTATATCCATTTTAACACAGAGATAGCTTTTCCTACACATTTTGGTTGGATTGGAGAAAAGGAGGAAGGAATTAACATTTTCAAAGGACAACAGATAAAAATAAATTGAAACCCCTTTTTAGGAAGGAAATCCTTTTGTTTCAATACACAAATTTCCAAAACATAAAATTAAATGGGCTCATCTTCAAAAGGTGAAATAATAAACATTTGCCAAATTAATATATTTCTCACTTACTGACACTTAATAGGACTTGAATGGACCTGGAAATTAAAAACAAGTTTGTTCAACTTTTGAATTACCACTTAAAATATTTGTCATTCAAAATGAGTATGTGAATTGCTAATGACTCATGGGCTTATATTTCTTGGGAGGAGTTTTTGAAACATTTAAGCACAGCTTTTGCAGGAATTCCATAAATTCAGAGCTGTCACTGAATGTAGGCAAGCGTTTTTATGTTTCATTTCTTAAAATGACAAGGGTACAAAAAGTCTCTAGTTAAGGACACAGTGTAGTTTTATAGTCTGGGGATTGTTTTTTTAATGTGTCTTTTCAGAGTAGGTTTTATTTTAGGCGTGTGCGAGATTTTTTGCCCACCGTTTGGGATTTGAAGATATGCACACAAGAAAAGTCATGCTTTTCTGCATTATCAAATATTTGATATTTGACTTTTTCGCAGCTTGAGTTCTCCTAAGGCCCAAAGTGTTCAGTAAGTGAGCAAACAGCCATGGATTTTCAGTCCTGAAAATTCTTCGCGGTGACAGAGCAGCCTGATTGAGCTACTGTTCAGTTTTAGAACAACTGTTCAGCTTTAGAATGGTAAAGGGAAGTCAACTGCTCTGGGTGTTTGATAGACATAGTCAATGATTTTCTCAAAGTTTCCTATTGTATTTGGAAATTTATTTTGTAAAGAATCTTTCAAAAAAACTCACTTGCAGCGAGAATAAACCCCTTCTTCCATTTAATCAGTCATCAAAGTATTATTGATACATTCAACATCTTAAATGCTAATTTTAAAAACAGTCCTTGAAGACTATAGGTAGAATCAGTCTTTTAAATGTGTACTTGTTTTTGTTGTCCTAGGAACTCTACTTTGTCCTTTTCTTTAAACGAGATACTTTAAAAAGTGATACAGTATGTATCACTAGAAATCAGGAGTTTTAAAGCATTCATTTTATGGAGTCCTTGATAAAGAAGGAGATAAGTATTAACACTGAAAAGACATCTATCTGCTTTTTCTGAAAGTTCATTTCAATTTTAGGTTTAGAATTTTATTACATCATTTGACACCATGGTAGGAAATATTGATTGAGGAACATTGTAGCAAGAATATATTCTGATTTAAAAGCAGGTTTCTGCCTAAGGCACCTTTTTTTCCCCTCTGTAAAATACGTTCTGATTAGAAAATTGCCATTGTCTTTCAAATTTGGAAGTACTCAGGTTGATCTGTGGTTGGGCAAAACTAGCTTGCCTGCCAACACTATTTATTTAGATAAGTTCAGTACTTTCACTTTGAAAATTTCTTTTGAGTTAAAAAAAAAGTTTAAAATTATAGTCATTTTATAAAAATTGCTTCTAGCAAGCAAAAGAGCCAATGGAAAACCCATAATTTAGACAAGTACCTACATTTTATTTGCTCTCTGCTGTTGAGATTTAGAATCCCTTTCCATTTACAGTTTACTTTTCACAGAACATTATTAACTTTTTGGCTTCATACATGATCTTCTGTCAGATGCTTTTGATTTGTAATTTAGCAAAGTATAATAAACAGTGCAAAAGTCATGAATTTTGCTCTGCATCCTGAGCTCTGTGGTAGGGAAAAATGTGATAAAATGTGTACCTTAAGTCTTGTTTGATGATCTCTCAAAGCAAGTTTGCCTTCTGGAAATAATTTCTGGGGTTGAAGAGCATGGTATTAACAGATTTAATGTGGCTATTCAATGGATTGGCGAAGTACTATGTGAGGTTTAACAAAATGAGAGAGACAAATTGAACATCAACAAAAGTTACATCTGTGAAGAATTAGAAATTTAATTAGAAAAAAGGCAAACTTAAAAGACCTCATTAACTAATCAGAAGTCAAAGTTACTAGTTGAGGATTCTTGAATTGAAATTCTAAAAAGTTCTCTTTTTTTTTTTCCTCTGTATTTTCACAACTCTTGTCAGTACGCTACTTGGGTATTCGCTACAAAGAGTTTTAAAAAAGCATTAAAGTGAAATGACTTCATTGTAATCTAAGATGACCATTTATAATGTTATGGGAAATATTTTTGCACTCCTAGGAGCATTTGAATTAAAAAATAGCAGATTAGGAGGAGACAAGGAACATATTAGGTTTATGGATATAAAGCAGAGAACATGAGCTTACTGAATGCCTAACAGCATTTTTCTAAAAACCATGAAATATTTTTTTTTCTCTTTTGAATGGAAAGGTGCCTAATTAATTATTTTTGCAGCACATTATGTTTTGAGACCTTGAAAAGCCAGAACCTTCCAGAGATTTTGGCAAACACAAGAGAAAATCAGCGCCAATCAGAAATAGGTGTTCTTTTTAGATAAGTCATTACAAGACCATGTTTCCTTACTGTGCTGTAATCTTGTACTACACATAAAAAACTAAAAGCATGTGAAGTGTAGCATTTTGTAAACTGTAACTAATTTTGCTCACATCTGTGTCTAATTGTTGTCTGCATTCGCATTCTTGAGAGTAGATTTATTTTTCCTGGACCACGATGTGGATTCAGCTGACCAACCTAAGTGAGGATTAGTTGTTTTAAAGTTATTTTGATTAAAGAGTCATTTTTAAAAACAGTAACACACAACACATGGTTTAAATAATCCTTGAGACACAAAAGAATATCTGAAGTATACTTAATGAAATGAAGATCATGGATGTGGAATCAAAAGTTGTACGAAGTACAGTAAAGTCTAGCCAGCACACAAAAATGTCTGTTGTGAAAATGCATTTGTTTTCAGTGAGAAAATGTGTTAGAGTAATTCCTATTTTGAAGTTCATTTTTTATTAACAGATGTGACTTTGAAATTTAAATAGAATAGGTTAAACCTCAAATAAAAATATCAAACTTTGAAAGTATTCAAGGAAACTAACATTACGTTTCTAAAATTATAGTATCTAGCCAATGTTAAAATAGGAATGTATTTTAACGTGTAACAGGATGTTTTACATACTTTTTCACATAATTAAGCCAAGAGAGTTCTTAAAACTAAGTTAGTTCTCACCTATAATTTATTCCAGGTGTATAAAAATGGAAATGGGGGGGGGAAGGAAATTTATCCTTGAAGTATATCACTGTAGTTTCTAAATGGAAACATTTACTCTTGTGTGAGAAAATTTAACAAAAAATTGCAGAAGGCTGTTAGCATCAAATGACCTACCTTGCAGGCATTCAAATACTTTTCATTGAATAGGCAGGCATCTCTTTCAAATTATTTTACATCCTGCACATAGTCTCGAAAAGTAGACCTAGGAATTTCATGTAATATTAGAACAAGATATTTAGACTTTAATGATGCTTTTATTCCTGCCAAAAGGTAGTACTACTTAATGTCATAAATCATAATTAAAAAATAACAGGACTCAATAGAAGATACTTGGTTGGATAACTTTTATGCCATTTGAGATACTTCAGTTTTTTCATATTTGCTCTGTTACCCTAATTGATGTCTGTTCTGGTTGAATGAAAATGCACATCAAAGATCTAGATTTCTGAGTCCTTTTAAACGTTATGCAAAATGTTCTTTACCTCAAGAGTCAAGCATTTGCCTGAGCTGGTGAGCCAGCAGCCCACCCTCACCTGAGTTTATCACCTTGCTGCCTCTGGAGGAAGAACAGTGACTAGCAAAGCCTGCAGGCTAAGTTAGTCTTCAGTGAAAGCCCAAATACAGATTCCTCTGGAGGCAAAAGAGACCGGAACTCTGGCCAGCTGAGATACTGAACTGATCATTCAGCTCTCCATTCTCTCTCCTGATTTAAAAGATGGAAAATTAAACAGACAGCAAACTGCTCTGGCTACTTCACCAGGCAGGCATGGATTTCCCTTGAACTTAAACATTCACTGAATTTTCGGTTTGCTTGGGTGAATGAGTGCAGGGCTCTATGATGGGTAAGAACTTGCCTTGGGCCATTTCTCGTTGAGTCTGGCATTGCCTGCAAGTTGCCCAGAAGCCGTTTGGAGTAAACTGTTCAATGACAAATAGTAAATATAGGACAAAACCATCACCATAAGGAGAAACGCTGTCTGGAGTCAAACTCATGGGCGGGAACGCTCTTTCAGCTGGTGATAGCAGATGAAAGATCTGAGGATGCTGGAGGGTTAATGCTTGAACTGCTGCTGTGAAACACGCTCATTTTGCTAATAGCTATCTTTTTTCAAGTACCTTTTCCAAGCTGCCTGGGTAAGGCTGCTTTGCATGTTGATTGGGGGAGGGGTAATCCCGTTTGCAGCTGTCATAGGCCAGTGATGAATCACTATCCCGTCATTTGGCTGCCTCCCCCCGCCACCCCCAACCCCACAAGGGGAGGAGGAGGGTAGACCTGGAGGAGGAAACAACAGTGGAGACCTCAACTTAAAGACAATATGCCTTTCACCGCTGCAGAATCCTCCTTTTTCTCTTTTGGTTAAAAGAGAGCATTGTCGTCCTGAGCCATGTGCTCTGTATAATTAAGAGCTGACACTGAAGCAGAGTAACAACAGCTTCTAATTTTTTACCCCTGATCACAGGTGCAAACATCTCAAACCAGTTCAGATGTTGCTGTTTCCTCAAGTTGCAGGTAAGGATACAGTTGATATTTGACATTTGGGGAGATTACCTCTCTGTGACCCTCTATCTATTTTTGTCTAGTATTTCTTAATTATTTCTATTAATAGCCTTGGTTGGAAATTACTTAACAACGTGTGTGTGTGTGTGTGTGTTTGTAAAAGAAAAAAAAATGTTAAATATGTAGAAAGGGAAGAGGAGCCTGGATTTGAAAATGATTAGGGGCTGTACTTTCTGGGGTTAGGAAAACTCTGAATGTGTGCTGAGAATTAGAAGAGAAAAGTTGGAGTTTAAGCCATTTCTCATTTGAACCCCAAAGACTTGGGGAAGTCAAAACTCACTTTAGAAGTAAAACAGTTTACGTTCTTCGTTATAAAAACTGACATTTGCAGTCTAAGTGCGACTTCCAAATTGACTAGCTTTTATTGAGCCGGTGGGGGTGAGGAGCAGACAGTCTTAGCTTCATACATGTAATATTAACCCCCCCGCTTTTTTTTTTTTTTTTTAAGAAAAACGTAAAGTTTAACATAAAGTGAATAGGCCTTAGACTTCCAGACACTTGGCTGGCAGAGAACAGAATGGTATCTAGTTGTGTTTTTAGTCACTTTAAAGAAATGGTCTCCTCCATTAAGAAAAGGTGAACTGGAAATGGATGGTTCTGCAATTGTGAAGATGGATAGGGGCTTCTGTCCCCTATAGAGTAACTGCTGAGCCAAAGAACTTTCCGGGAAGATTTCGCTGTTTTGTGTTGTAAAAAATGCCCAATTTGGGCAGGGCAGTGGTATTGTTCTGATTTCCCCAAGTAGGTGACAGCTGAGGTATCCTGAGTGCTCATGTTCCTGGGCATTCACTGTGTGCCGGCCTGATCCCTCCTCACTTGGGCTGGCTGTATGTAATCCACAAAGCAAACAAGTGAGCCGACATCAGAATGTTTTAATGCTGCATTTGTTTCAAGGGAAACAGAGGAACAATTAAGCAGTTTGCCAGAGTAAACACATGCATCAGGGCTATCTCATTCCCTGTCATTGGACTATAGGCTTCAAGTGTTTTATTTGGTTTGGAGACCCATTAAATTACAATTGGGCGGTAAATTATAAGGGAGTTCCTAGTGCTAATTTATTAGATGAAAGAGATTCCATAGAAAAGTGAATTTCTTTTTTTTCAATTTTACACTTTCGTGTTTTAGAAAAATAACACCTTAGGGTTCCCCCCCCCCATCTAAAAAGAAAAGCAGAACGGTCTGTTTTCTTTGATAATAAAAACAGATGGAATCATCTCATTAGATCTTGGCATTTGATGAGCTATTGAAGGAGAGAAAGAGAAATTTTTTAAAAAGACCAAAAAACTCCATACGATGTTTGGCTGGATAGGTAAGGTCAGTGACATCTTTTAATAGTCTACATTTTGAAAGGATGGCTGAAGTGAAAATACAAGAGGGAACTATTTGGAGTTGAAGAAAATAGATACAATGGGACTTTTGTGCGAATGTGTTTCAAAGGAGGTGTCAAGTCGTTAGCGCATTAAATAGTGGGGTTATGAATTTGGTACATCTGTCAAACGGAAGGCTTCTTGTCTTTAGGTCTATGGAAATGCAGGATCTAACCAGCCCGCATAGCCGTCTGAGTGGTAGTAGTGAATCCCCCAAACTCGATAACTCTCATATAAATAGTAATTCCATGACTCCCAATGGCACCGAAGGTGAGTGGCTGCCTTCTCACTGTTTACTTTGCACCTTGTTTCTTCATCACTGTACCCGGTGTTTCTAGGCGGTTATGATTTCAGTTGTCAAATCCGTGCAACTACTCTTCTATTTCTTGTTTAGGTAATTTGACTTATGAATCAGCATTCACCCTCACTGAGGGGCTGATGTTGCTAGGTTATTATACCATTCATAGACTGGTGTTACTTCAGAGAGATGCATATGTTTATGCACAGTATACATGTGTATGTGTGCGTGACATATTTATACTTTGAGTGTATTTTTCCTTTTTGATTGTTCTTCACAGCACAGGAGCAATTGTAATTATTTTGCTCTATGAGCCATGAACATTTGAAATTATTTCCTTTATTTTACTTTCCCTTTGTTACTAAATATAACCAAATTTGCTTCAATACAGCATTGGGTGAGAGTGTCACTAAATATCAATAAAATAATTTGTGTGCCTAATATTCGTGTGACTTTCACCATTAAAATATAAAGAAGTAAAAGATACTGTTTACAAATATACAACCTTATTTGGAAGATAACATGAAATTCATTTACTTTGTAAAGATTAAGTATATATTTCAAACAGTACTGTTCAATGATTTCTGTATAATATGAATATTTATGTAAATTTTATGTAAGTAGAAATACCTACTTCAGTGCATGTATACCTAAGTCTAAACATATAGGTAAAGCTATTTGTGTGTATCATTAGCTGGTGTGCATGTTTATTTAAGTACTGTATTTTTAAAGCTTCATAGAAGGGTACGTTTTGTATTTATTTATTTTTATTTTATTCTATTGAAAAATTTCTTCTTCGAAGGTGATATTTTTGCTTATTTATTCCTTATGAAGCCTTAGGACCTTAGAGCATAAGTTTCATTAGAAGTTTGATAGATTATTGATCTTAGAATTCCATGCATGAACCAAACCCTAATCATCATTTCTTAATCACTGTGATGATCTTTAATCATAGTTTTTATATAAAAAATCCCATGTCATAAAATTGTTTGTTTGGTGCAGTATTCCAGTATGTGTGAGGAAAGCCTTTTAAAACTGATAATGATATGAAATTTCTGGTAAGAGATACAGTAATAAAATCAGTTGTTTCTGATAGGAGTTAACTGGTAACTTTCATAGCGACAGTGATTGTTTTTACATGTAAGTAGTCTGTATTTTCCTTTTTGAGTGAATACCTTCACATTATGGAAAATGGTCTCTGTTAAGAAACTTTGCTGACCCAGCCAAAAAGAAAAAAAAATCTCTGAAAAAGGTTCATTTCTATGTGAAACTCTTCTCTGTCCATATCAATAGGCAATCAAAAAGAAATCTCAGTTATGTATAGGAAAGTCATTCTAGTGTTTAAGTAGATTTATAGAGCAGATAAGATAAAAAGTCAGCAGTCCTTCCTTTCTCTCCTGTGGAATTTGGCTTCACGTGTGAGCATGGCAACTGTTGCAGTATGGACTGGACTTGGGGTGTACACAGAGCACTGCAGGGCCCTGGACTGGCCTACCCAGACCAGTGTCGGTGGGCAGGGCGACCACTGAGGGCAGCAGCAGGGGACCAGAGATGGAAACCTTTGCCAGTCATTCTCATCACTGTGAAGTCCAAATAAGACAATCTTTTAAAGTAACTTAAAGAACAAAGCTTTAAGTATGTTAAAATTGTTTTGCTTAAGGGAATAGATCAATACATATTGGTAGGAATAATTGTGAAATGATGAGAGTTAATTTTCTCATATATGAAGACATAGGGGTAAAATGTTTTCATTTTGTCATCATTTTACTGGCAAATCATCTACAAAAGAAGAATCAGACAATATTAAAACAGAGTATGTGTTGGAAGCTGCCTCTTGGATGGCTTCGTGTGAATGATGTGTGGTTGGTTTAAGGGCATGTGAAATCATATTGCTGAATATTTACATTTAATAGCTTGATATCATGTTCATATTCATGAATATGTACTTCATCAAAGTTTTACATAGCTATAATAAATCAAAAATGAGAAAATATCTTAGATAGCTGTGTAACCTGCCAAACCATCAGCCTGAGAGATACTTAGAAATTATTTCTTATCCTGAAAGAAACTCTTAATTTATCTTAGGCCTAAAAAAATCCGTTTCTAAATCATATTTCAAACAAGTACCCAGTCACTCATCTGACTGTTTTCGGGCATTCTTTTCTTGTTGCTATTTTTATCATACCTGTATATTTACCTCTTGTTTTCAGGCATTCTTCACTAGGGTACTTCTGCAAGGGTTATGGTAGTTAGAAAGTGAGGTGAGAGGTATCAGTATGAATTATCCAGAGAATACGTGAAGTTTTAGTCCATTGACTGGGGTATTCAGTTTTAGTGCACAGTTTGAAAACGTGGACGTACACTTTCCCCACCATCTGTGTGACAGGCCTGTTTGGATACAAACAGCATCAGAAAGTTCTGGGTTATTATTAAGTTTGTGAATCAATTTATCATGCCACTTACATATTCCATAAGGCATGTGTGTCTTTCCCTTCAGTCACCACTAGAGGAGTTAAGCTTAAAATCAGTGAATTCAGTGTCTGCAAGCTTTCCTGGAATAGAATCTTTATAGATTTTCCTATCCCTTTTTTGAAATCTTATTTATTTTGAAACTAGCAATATTCACCAATGAATTAGTGGAATGAAAAAAAAAAACCACAAGAAATTCGTTAACTTTTCAAAGAGTGTTTAAAATATCAATCGCCTCCAATAAGTCCATAATAGGTATTTCAGGCTCTCTATGCCGCAGTGGATATTTAAAGTGATTTTATGGCAGTCCAGTTGCAATGCATCTCCTTAGTTAGGTTGACAAAACTTCCATTGAGTTTACATAGTTGTTGACCCTAGCTCCACTTAGATAGGTTGTCTTCTTTCTCCAGGGCCTGTTTTTTTTTTTTTTAATTTCCTGCAACCACTTGTTCCTATTATGAGGCTAAGAAAACATAAAAATCTCCTGTCTCAAAAACCATAACTTCATCTGAAGAACAAATAAGAAGGGAATGGAGTGGCAAGGCAGAGAATATTAAGTTTCTTCTTAAGTCTGCTGCCAAATTATCATAAGACTCAGTGTTTGTAGGTTCTGTCCTCACAGGCTAGTGCCTATTTTCATGGTTCATCTAAGGGATAAAGACACTGAGCTACAGACTAAAACATTGTGCTTTTTTACTTCCTACTTGAAATGTTCTTTAGTGAGATTTCTTTCTTGAATATTTCAGGTTTCAAAAGTTTTAAGCCTGCATGTTAGTATATTCCAACCTCTCTGTGAATCGTTATTGTTGTAGTGAACTGTGGGTTTCACCCAGTTTATAAGTCTTTGAAATAGAAAGCATAAAGAGGCAAAAATATAAAATAGCATAAATGGATGCTTGACTTGCATTCAGAAAAGCACTGTTAGGAGTAATTTGTTTCCAAAGGAATTAGTCAATATTTTAGATTGCTGTTGTACAATTAAATCTTGACTTAGAGAGAATGATGGAATGGTTATGGTGGCTTTTCTTTTAACTGATTTTTTTCCTTAGTCTTTTGGTCTTCCGGGACAGAATGGGAAGGAAAGATATTTGTTATTAGATTATTAAAGAAGAATGTTTAAGACCTGGGCTCTTGGGCGATGATGCTTCCGTCAGTTAAATATGAGCATCTGATCTGAGAGGATTTCTAGCGTATAGGTATATGTTAGAAATATAGGTATATAGGTATATGTTCAGGTCTCTCTTTGGTAGAGGCTGCACGTTGAAGTTTGTGTTGTGTAAATGTGAGAAGTATTTGGGAAATGTTTCTTCAGAAGGACTTGGGGATCTAGCAGTAAAGGGATTTTTATTTACATACCTAATTAAGGCCTTGTTTGCAAAGCAGTGATTCTTCCATCTTTGTTTTTTCTAGTTGTCTTAAGACCATGGGAGCCTAAGATTGGTCAGTTCATGTATTGCTAGCGTGAGTGTTTATTTTTGGTTGTCTGGGGGTGAGGAGTGGGGAAGAGCAAAAAAAGAGGTGTGAGCAGGCGGAACTAAAAGCTCTCAATCTGAGTTTTCTTGATTGTAAATTTAGATACAAACTCAAGAAAAGGCTAAAGTTGTCTTAAAGCGAGGAATTTGCCTTGAAGTGACATAAAACCAGATGCATTTGGAATCTTTACTCCAAATAGGGTTTCAGGAATTCTGATGGTAATTTGAATAGTAATTTTGAATTGGTGTATCAGATTTCGAAGATGATAAGCGATACAATCTCAAATTAGGTGGCTAAATTTTCTGCATTTTAAGATTGATTTAATTGTGTATTACATATTTTAGGATGATAGGTTAATTCAGTTTTACAAATTTGTATCATCAGGAGTTTAAAGTTGATTTATTGTTCCTACAAAGCTTAGAATGCAAATTATCTTGAATTTGTTTTCCTCACTGTAATTTTAATACCAGAGTATTTTTAAGAAATTTTATTTATGAAAAAAATGGAAACTAGAGTGAATGTGTACGAAATTGGTTTGAGGCTACATTTAAAAAACTATATTTGTATATTTGTGGTCAAATATTCTGTTAATAGAAAAATGGTAATCTAATTTTATTATTGTTTACATTCTGTACATGATTTAGTTTCTAGAAAATGAAGGGACGCTGTGAGTAAAGGAGCTTCTAAGTGACATTTTTAGAGTTTGTAGTCACAAAATTGGCCTCCTTTAAATTGTTCTTTAGCAAAAGCCATGAAAGGATGAAAAAAATAAGATTTAATATTTGCATATATAGTTATGCAAATAATTTGCACATACCTATTTGCACATACTTAATAAAAATAATGGGTAATTTTTATAAATAACTTATATTAGTCACTAAGCTGACCATTCTCTGATTCATTTCATTAATCTTCAGAGGATCCTTTGGTCACCAACATAGTGGGTAGAACACCGAGTTTGAATCCCAGCTCCATTTGCTGGCTGTGTCAGCTCAGGTGTGTTTGCTTCTGTGTGTTGCAGTCTCCTCATCTGTATAATGGGGCTAATAGCAGGTCTTACTTGCTGTGAGGATGATAAGTAAAGCTTGTAACACACTGCTGCTGCTAAGTCACTTCAGTTGTGTCCGACTCTGTGTGACCCATAGACAGAAGCCCACCAGGCTCCCCCGTCCCTGGGATTCTCCAGGCAAGAACACTGGAGTGGGTTGCCATTTCCTTCTCCAATGTACACTAGTGACTTACTAAGTGCTCTTCGAATTTCTAGACTACATGTAAATAATAACTCCTTCTAGAAGACATGGGTTTGATCCCTGGGTCAGGAAGATCCTCTGGAGAAGGAGATGGCAATATACTTCAGTATTCTTGCCTGGGAAATCCCATGGGCAGAGAAGCCTGGAGGGCTGTAGTCCATGGGGTTGCACAAGAGTTGGATACAATTTAAGCAACTAAACAGAGTACCATAACTGTCTCATGTGTTGAGTTTGCCAGAACATTTGTTTGGTTAGTGAATACGTTGTTCAATAAAGTAATTGGTGAAAATGACAGATGTCTTTCATTTTTTACTTAAAGTTGAATGAACTTTTTGGCCAACCCTATGAAAGAAAACTGAGTCTTGGAAAGTTAGATGCCAAGTTGAAAGACACATGGTTTGTAGTTGGTACCACTGGTATTGGAATCAAGTTCTGTTTGAGTCCAGACCCTAGGTTTTCAAATCAGTATATCACTTATGGGAGAGCATGTTATTCCCACCATCTGCCAATTGTTGTTCAGTTGCTAAGTTGTGTCTGACTCTTTGCAACCCCATGGACTGCAGCACATCAGGCTTCCCTGTCCTTCGCTATCTCCTGGCATTTGCTCAAGCTCATGTCCATTGAGTTGGTGATGCCATCCAGTCATCTCATCCTCTGTTGCCCCCTTTTCCTCCTGCCTTCAATCTTTCCCAGCATCAGGGTCTTTTTCAATGAGTCAGCTCTTTGCCTCGGGTAGCCAAAGTATTGAAGCTTTAGTTTCAGCATCAGTCCTTCCAATGAATATTCAGGATTGATTTTCTTTAGGATTGACTGCTTTGGTCTTGCCAGTCCAAGGGACTCTCAAGAGTCTTCTCCAGCACCACAGTTCCCACCATCTGCCAATACCTTTTCTAATACCGTCATACCAAACATCGGTACTCCCAACTGTCTTCATGACTGGAGACATTCTCTAGCAAACAGCAGACCTGTAAGAGGACCAATGGCAAAGGCTTTGATGACAAAAGGACTTCATTTTAAGGACAACTTCCCAGGGTAGTCCTACTCTGGTTTTTGAGTTCTTTTGTGCATGAGTGTGTGAGACTCCTTCCTTCTGTTGGGCACATACAGCATATTGCATCAATAGGTTCACTTCTAGGGGATTGTCTCTTACTAGTTTTCAAAGCTTTAGACTTAATTATAATTCCACCAGCCGTCTGTCTCTGTTAAGCCTCCCTGGGATCAAACAGAGATGGGAAGTCATCTCTGCTTTTCATTATCATAGTCATTATATGCACATTTGGATTGAAACAGTATTACTGTGAAATTTAAAAAGTGGTTGCAGTTTTACTACTGCTCAGAAGTCTTTTGTGCCTCAGAAGATATTTGGACCTGGAGAAGGAAATGGCAGCCCACTCCGGTATTCTTGCCTGGAGAATCACATGGACAGAGGAGCCTAGCTGGCTGCAGTCCATGGGATCACAAAAAGTTGGACACGACTGAAGTGACTTAGCAGCAGCAGATATTTGGAAGAGGATGATACACTGGTCATATGTCTCTTGACTTTGAGAACCAGCTTATGGTAACCAAGCAAAACTCAAAGAAGCAGCTAAATGGCATTTGTTGGGGGCTCCATAGGAAGGGCAGTGACCAACGCCAGGAGCTAGGATGTGCATGCCACGTTCTAAGAACAGGAGAGAGAATGACAGGGAGTAGAGGAGATCAAGTGGGAGGAATAAAGGGGGGGGGTGTCATTTGTGGGGCTTACAGGTTAGCAAACGTACCCTGGTTGATTGTATATCACTAACTGGCTCAGAGTTTCTAGGAGGCCAGACTTCTTGATAAACTGATGATCTGAATATAGACAGTTTTCATCTATTCCCAATACCTAATAGTTCTGGTTCACCTCTTCCCTAGCTGGGCTAAAACTTCCGTAGAAACAGAAAGATGTATCTCCCTAAGGGCATCCTGTCTCTGGGAGAAACTTATGGTTTCCCCCAGAGAGATACACAAATCTTTAGTGAGTGCTAGTTATTTAGGCTAATTCTTATCCCTTTGATCATGGATTCTCTGCTTTAAGTAATTGCTAATTTCTGAGGGTGCCTGAAGACGTTGTGGGGTGAGCAGTATATAGATAAAAGTGGTGTGGTTTTGTGTATGTGTGTGCTTATTCTCGGGCTTCACAGGTGGAGCTATTGGTAGGAGACATAAGAGACACAGGTTCGATCCCTGGGTCAGGAAGATCTCCTGGAGGAGGGCATGGCAACCCACTGCAGTATTCTTGCCTAGAGAATCTCATGGACAGGGAAACCTGATGGGCTACCGTCCATAGGATTGCAAAGAGTTGGACACGACTGAAGTGACTTAGAACACACATACACACACATGGTTATTCTCATCTTGCTTACTTAGGGTAAGGTCTAAGAGTAATTTATTTTCCTCCTTTTGCCTCCGAACATGTAATATAATAGAAAATTATGCACATAATTGCAGATTTTCTATTTTTCCATTTTTACATTGGGTAGGAAAAAGTCATCTGTTACGTAACTATCCTCAAAGACTGCTAAATACTGCCTTTATTAAAAGAGGGCATAAATTTTGAGAAACTAATCAAGGATTTATGTTAAGTTTCAGAACCCCGAGTAGTTTATAACTAAACTCTTACTGTGTATTTGGTTGGCCAAAAAGTGTGTTTGAAACATAATGGCCAACCTAATACAAAGTAATTTGCTGGTTTTGCAGATTTTTCAGTTCTATTTCATGTTTCTGGTATCCTGTTACTCTGAAAAAAGGTGGGCAACTCTACCATACACATTTCAAAGAGGTATTTAAAAAGTATTCCCTATAATACAAATCAGAGATATTTTTTCTTTCGTAAAATTAAATCAAAATATATGTCCCTATCTTATCACTGTGTCTGTTACCGTAAGGGGACTCTTGTGTGGGAAGAATACTATTTTAGCAAAATAAGGACTATGGGCTGAGCAGACTGAGTTCTTACTAGCTATTTGAGCACGTCTTTCATTCCTTCTGCCTACTTTATTTGTTTTACCGCCAAAAAGATTAGGAAAACTTCTTTGCACCTCATCTTAAAGAGTATTTGATTAGTCTATACAGCATAGTATCTGTGTTGGAAAAGAGATTCAACAGCAGGTCAGGCTGATTTTAAAGCCTACATCCTTTATGCTCAAAAAACACAGACTCCCCAGTAGCCTAAAAGCTTAGTGCTTACTGAAATACTTAATCTGCCTTAAGATTTTTTGTTACCTTATCTAAAATTATTACCCAACGAAGGAACTATAGCTTCCATTTATTATATGTATTTCACCTATTAGAGGCTCATGAGTCCTCAAAGGCAGGGATAGGCCTGTTTACTGTTGTGTTCTCTGCAGCTGGCAGAAAGCTTGGTAGTGAATAAACAGTCAACATATATTTGTTATTGCATGCTAATGCAAGTGAATGATTATAATCATTTGTTGTTCAGTTGCTAAATCACGTCTGACTCGCTGTGACCCCATGAAACTGGAGCACGCCAGGCTTCCCATTCTTCGCCAGCTCCCAGAGTTTGCTCAAATTAATTTCCATTGAGTCAGTGATGCTATCCAATCAATCATCATGGTCCAACTCTCACATCCATACATGACTACTGGAGAAACCATAGCTTTGACTGTACGGACCTTTGTGGGCAGTGTCTCTGCTTTTTAATACTCCGTCTAGGTTTGTCATAGCTTTTCTTCTAAGGAGCAAGCATCTTTTTAAATTTCATGGCTGTAGTCACTGTCTGCAGTGTTTTTGGAGCCCAAGAAAATAAAATTTGCCACTGTTTCCATTGTTTCCCCATCTATTTTCCATGAAGTGATGGGCCTGGATGCCTTGATCTTAGTTTTTTGAATGTTGAATTTTAAGCCACCTTTTTCACTCTCCTCTTTTACTCTCATCAAGAGGCTTTTTAGTAGTCTCACTAATTTTATTTACAAAGCATTAACAGGTTCAATAATTAGCTCAAGCCCAATTTTCAGATTTTTGAAAGTGATCATTTCACAGACCAGTTCCTACAGTAGCCATAGGCTGTTTATCCAGAGAACATCCTTAGCCAACATTGTTGCTGAGTTTGAATTTGCGCCATCGTAACTGACTTGAGTCCCTTGGACTGCAAGGAGATCAAACCAGTCAATGCTAAAATAAATCAGTCCTGAATATTCATAGGAAGGACTGATGCTGAAGCTGAAGCTCCAGTACTAAGACAGGAGGAAGAAGGGGACAACAGAGGATGAGATGGTTAGATGGCCTCCCCAACTCGATGGACCTCAGTTTGAGCAAGCTCCAGGAGTTGGTGATGGATAGGGAAGCCTGGTGTGCTGTAGTCCATGGGGTCTCAAAGAGTCATACACGACTGAGTGACCGAATTCAACTGACTTGCATGTGATATGTACTATTTAACTGTTTCATAAATAGAAACTTCAACTTGGACTTAGTAGTATTTATCAGTGATGAATCAACTTTCACATAGTCTAAGAAATAGCTGAATGATAAAAAGATCAAGCAGTTTGTACATTTAGGTTTAATATCTTTGCATACATGATAAGAGGTCATTTATCATTAGAGGTCATTTTTAAGGTGAAAAAATTAGAGGGGCAAAGATACATACTGCAGTGAAAAGAATATGCATATTATATAAGAATATATATCATACTGTATATCCACCATTTCCTTGTTAGTTCAGGAAATAGTTATTAACTGATTATGTCTAGAAATTTACCACATAGCATTCTAGTAAGGAGCAGTTCATAGTCTCCTGTGATTTTCAGTCCTGTAGTCCCATGACCACCATACTTGATGATCAGGACTGTATTCACCAGAGGATAAGGGATACCCAGCCATGACTGTGGTGATTGAGGATAGTGTCTGCACGCTGGTAATGCTTAAACTGAACCTTGAAAGAGAGGTAGAAAAACACTGGATGCTATGCCAGGAAGGAGCAAAGCCATTCCTGATCCCGGGGACTGTGTGTGGCAGGGGAGGTGAGACATGTGCGTAGAGTGCACAGAGATGGGACTAAGGCAGTCACCCAAGCAGGTGATGAACAACCTATAACCTTATGTACCAAGTTCAGGAGTTTGAATTCAATCCTGAAAGAGCTGGATGACCTGAAGGCTTGTAAACAGGAGAGTAATATGATTGAATCTGTGTCTGAGAAATACACTTAGGTAGTATGGGGAAGCCTGGTGGGCTGCGGTCCGTGTGGTCGCTGAGGGTCGGACACGACTTCACTTTCACTTTTCACTTTCACACATTGGAGAAGGAAATGGCAACCCACTCCAGTGTTCTTGCCTGGAGAATCCCAGGGATGGGGGAGCCTGGTGGGCTTCCGTCTATGGGGTCACACAGAGTCGGACACGACTGAAGTGACTTAGCAGCAGCAGTATTTTGAAACTTTGATTCAACAGATGATTATTTGTTGTTGTTCAGTTTCTCAGTCATATGTGACTCTTTGCAACCCCGTGGACTGCAGCACACCAGGCTTCCATGTCCTTCACCATCTCTTGGGGTTTGCTCAAATTCATTTCCATTGAGTCGGTGATGCCATCCAATCATCTCATCCTCTATCATCCCCTTCTCCTATCTTCAGTCTTTCCCTGCATCAGGGTCTTTTCTAGTGGGTGATAGGTAGGGAGAAAAGACTGCAGGTAAGAAGTTATGAGGGCATTTTTATCTGAAATCATGTGCTTATTTATATATTACCATTTCAGCACAAATTTCTGATACTTGCCCTAAGGAAAGCAGAGAATGGATAATATAAAAAATATATATGTGTCGCAAAGCAGTATTGCATGATAGTAAGGATGGATTTTGCAATCAGACTAACCTGGGCTTAAAATCTCAGCATCATAATTCTGTAACTGACATACGGGTTTTGAGAGAGAGCAGAGGACTGGGGGAAGGCTCAGAAACGAGGATACCAGCCCTGCCACTTGGTGGAGAGTGAGTGTGATGGTGAATAATTACTGAACTGTTTCTATCTCTGCTTCCTGGTCTGTAAAATCAAAGTTTCTACCTTTCAGGATATAAGGATAGTTAAATGAGTTGGTAAAGCACTTAAAACACACTGACTCCTAAGAAATATTTAATATCCATTGGCTGTTTTGTTATTATCATGTAAGGTCTCTGATCCCAGACAAGCCCGAGTTGTCTCCTAGTTTTGGGCTTCCCAGGTGGCACTAGTGGTAAAGAACTCACCTGGCAATGCAGAAGGCATAAGAGACATGGGTTCAATCCCTGGGTTGGGAAGATCCCCTAGAGAAGGAAATGGCAACACTCCAGTATTCTTGCCTGGAGAACTCCATAGACAGAGGAGCCTGATGGCCACAGTCCATGGGGTCATAAGAAGTTGGACATGACTGAGTGACTAACACAAGATCTCTGAGCCTCTGCCCTCTCCACTGTAAAATGGGGGTTGTACCTTTATCACTGGGTCTATTTCACCTAGTGGAGGCTCGAGGTTCTTTTTTAAAAAAGTTTTTATTGTGGTAAAAGTCACATAAAATATACTATTTTAACCATACATAACTGTACAGTTCATTGGCACTAAGTACATTCACATTGTTGGGCATTCTCACCATCATCCATCTACCAACTTTTTCACCTTCCTAAACTGAAACTCTGTCCCCATTAAACACTAAGTCCCCATCCCCCCACTGCACCCCTCCATCCTGCAGCCCCCGGCATCTACCAGTGTACTTTCTGACTGTAGGTGTTTAACTATTCTGGGCAGCTTGTATCAGTTCAGTTCAGTTCAGTTGCTCAGTCGTGTCCGACTCTTTGCAATCCCATGAATCACAGCATGCCAGGCCTCCCTGTCCATCACCAACTCCCGGAGTTCACTCAAACTCATGTCCATCGAGTCGGTGATGCCATCCAGGCATCTCATTCTCTGTTGTCTCCTTCTCCTCCCGCCCCCAATCCTTCCCAGCATCAGAGTCTTTTCCAATGAGTCACTCATCGCATGAGGTGGCCAAAGTATTGGAGTTTCAGCTTTAGCATCAGTCCTTCCAATGAACACCCAGGATTGATCTCCTTTAGAATGGACTGGTTGGATCTCCTTGCAGTACAAGGGACTCTCGAGTCTTCTCCAGCACCACAGTTCAAAAGCATCAATTCTTCGGCGATCAGCTTGTATAAGTGGAATCAAACAATATTTGTCTCCACCTAATATATATAGGAATGCATGTTTAAGGTTCACTTAATACATGTCCTACAAACAGATTATACCTTCTCTTCAGCTATAGACTTAAAATACTAACTCCAGTCACTGCCGTCTACTACGTGCTCAAAGAAGAGCAACTATTAGTAAAGAATAATACAGGTGACATTTTTTTTTTTTAAGCAAACATATCTACTGGGAATGGCTACTGCAGTGTTTCCATGGAAAGAGAGATTTACTTCCCCTGGAGATTCTCACTTCTCCTGATAGCCTTTGCAGGTCCTCTGAGTACCTGGAGTACTCCATAAGTACTTGCTCAGTTAATACCCAATGCGGGTAGGATTTATGTCTGGGTGCTCCTGTGGTTTGGTGAAGCATGGGAAAAGGGTATGATCTGAGATGTAAATTTGGTGGGTTGATTACATTTTAGGAAAGTAAACCATTTTTCCAGATTGATATGACTGAGGTTCTGAACCTAAGCCAGTGCATCTGCTTCCGGTCTTCATACACTAGTTTGTTTTACCATTCACCAATTTGCAGCATGCCCCGATACACTTTTGTTTAATGCCCCACTCTTCTGGGACGTTTCTATTGCTGTGCCCTTCAGTGATTGTTAGGCTCTCCATCAGAGACGTGATTAAGGATGATAAAACCCTCATTGAACAACATTTGACTTTTCAGTGGTTTCATAAAAGGTATGGTAATCAAAGATATTTGAAACCTAATTGTGTGACCTTTGGCTAGTTTTTAAACATCTTTAAGCTGTGGTTGTCTCCTCTTTCAAATGTGACAGTTGTAGTAAATATCTCATGAAATTGCCACAAGAAGCAAATAAGCTATTACTTGTAAGGTGCTTAGCACAATGCCTGACATGTAGTAAATGCTCAAGAAACATAAGCTATTTTTTAAATGATTACTCTTCCAGGTGAAAATTCTACATGAATATTGCCTATGCCATAAATTGAGACTGTTACATTGCTATGCTAATTCTTAAAATTGGAGCAGTCTTTTCAGGCCATTGTGCTGTGCTTCCGTTCTTATAACACACTAGCATCCAAATGTAGATATTCGTTAAAAGTCATCAAATGGCACATTTAAGATTAACAGGCCACATACATGCTTAATTCTCTTTCATATATGGATGTTCTGTTTATGAAATCACAACAAATTTTCTTGTCTGAAAATTCACAGTGGGTTTTTGTCATCAGGCACTTTCTCAATCAATAGATTAAAAATAGGCTATCATCTGGGTTCTGAAATATTTTGATGTTAGAAAGAGGGCTTAATTCTCCAGAAGGTTAGAAGCCACTGAGTCAAACAAAAGTGCTCTCAGAGTTTAGAGAAAAGAGCTCTTCAGCTTGCTGAGGTCAGGTCAGGCTTCAAGGAGGAGATGGAATCTGAGCTGAGTGTTTGGGAAATGGGTAGAACCTGAATAGATTGAGAAGAGATGGAATGCATTCTAAATGAGGGACCAATATGAACAAAGGTAGGATAGTGTGGAAGACGGGGAGGAGGCTAGTGGAGCTGAAAAAGGAATTGATAGTAGATAAGGTTAGAAGGATCATCTGGAGCCAAACTGTGGAGGACCCTGAATACTAGGCTAAGGAATTTGGACTTCATCCTGGAGCCAGTAGAAAAGCCATTGAATATTTTGAATCAGGGTTGATATGGTGCAAGTGTTTTAGGTATGAATCTGGCAGCAATTTCAAGGGTAGATTGGATTGAGGGAGACAGGTATAGCAAAGTGGAGGCTCATGAGATCTGCCTGAAATTTGTGTGTTAGGAACCTGAACAGCAACAACAAAACTGGAATCCTGTCCAGGCCGCATACATGTTTAATTCTTTCTCATATTTGGATGTTCTGTTATGTTCATGAAAACACAACAGATTTTCTTGTCTGAAAATTCACAGTGGGTTTTTTGTCATTGGGCACTTTCTCAATCAACAGATTAAAAATAGGCTATCATCTGGGTTCTGAAATATTTTGATGTTAGAAAGAGGGCTTCATTCTCCAGAAGGTTAGAATCCACTGAGTCAAACATTCAAAGGGATATTTCAAAGGAACAGTCATCATTTACCAAGTATCATTTCTTTCACCAAAAAGGCAATTAGTCTAGACCTCTGCGTAAGTCGTTGCGCAGTGCCCTTCCAATATGCTATACTTCCTGTGAATAACGAGTTTCGATTGACTAACATTCCTTGTTGGCTGTGTACACCCTTAAGTTCAAGTTTGGTCTGTGTGTGTTGATTTGGTTTTCATAAGATAGTATTCCTATTTTGAAGAGTTGTCTTAACTCTTTGCAACCCCATGGACTGTAGCCCCTCAGTCTCCTCTCTCCCTGGAATTCTCCAGGCAAGAATACTGGAGTAGCCTTTCCCTTCTCCAGGGGATCTTCCAGACCCAGGAATTGAACCCAGGTCTCCCTCATTGCAGGCAGATTATTCTTTACCATATGAGCCACCAGGGAAAAGGAAGATGAATTTAAATTTTAGAGTACTCATATTCCAGACTGTAAAACCAATCTGAACATAAAGGGATACCTTGTTTTCCAAATAGGTATTAACCAAAGAAAAATCATTTGATTCATGGATATATATTCTTTTCAATAAAGGAGAAATAGTTGAATGGATGCTTATAATCTTTTACTTATTCAGCTAAAAAAATATATATAAATGTAGGAGTATTGTTATCTTCTACTTTCACATTTCATGTAATTTTATCCATTCTTTTTCTATATGCCTTTGGTTTCCCTTGATGCCACTGTTTGAGTCATTTGATGCATTTTTTAAAAACATACGTTTCTACTTCTGCCTCATGACTTGAGATAGGGCACTCATTAAATCTGTGAGTGATACTATCATTGAATCCAATCTATAACTTAACATTACAATGGTTATGCTTTTGTCTTATAGGTTATTTATTATCTGTACAGCATAATCATGTGTGGTGTATAAAGGTCTGTGTAAAGGTTTGCTTACAGCAATATCTAATATTTTGCCTTGGACTGATCATGCCCACAAATTATTATTAAATATATGTGACTTACTTATCTCTCTCTTTAAAGATCAGGAAGGATTCTCTCTAAATATACAAAAAAATCCAATGATTGATATTCCTTTATGTAAATATATCTTCTCCAAAAAGTACTTTGCTCAAAATAGTATGAGGGAAACGTGTCCTGTGAGTGAGAGGTTTTATAAGAACCTGTGTAGAAGTTGAGAGTGATAATTTCGGAGGAATAAAATGTAATTTTCAGTTTAATCATATACAGTTTGTTTAATTGCCCTATACAATGTGCCCAGTGGTATGAAGTCAGTTGTAATCTGCTTTTCAAAGTAAGTTGTACATTTTTACCTTCATCCATTTCTTCAGTGAATATTGAGTTCCAATTATGTGTGAAGCAGTGGGCTATGTTCTATAGGGATATAAAAAGTTGGAGTTCCAACTATGAAGAAATCTATAACATATTTGGATAAGAGTATGAAATGTAAAACAAGGTTGAGTAGGATATGTGTTCTAAATGAGGTACAAACTCAGATTTAGTGGCTCAAGGAAAAGAAGCAAAACCCCTGAGTAGTAGATCAGGCAAATCTTCACAAAGCAACTGGGACTTCGATTGAACCATGAAGGATTCAGATCAGTGGAAATTGTAGAACATTTAGGGTCAGAAGGAAAGGCACTAACAATACTGTGGAATTGAGGAAGTATTGAACATTCGGTAGGCCAGTGTTGGTTGGTTTGTTTGGGCGTGTGATTCTTTGTCTATAGAATGGAGATAAGTGTCAGATAGCAAAGTTAGGATAATTAAATGTGACTGTTTTGTAGTGCTCTTGTATTCTTGTAAGTTACTAGTTGTTATACAAATACAAAGTGTGTATAAAGGAAGTGGCATGGAAAGCAAAAAAAGAAAAAAGCTATTCTCATAGAGGGCCTTAAGAATATGATAAAGTTGTTGGTGGTGTTCAGTTGCTAATTCATGTCTGACTGTGACCCCATGGCTTGCAGCACTTCAGGCTCCCCTGTCCTTTACTATCTCCCAAAGTTTGCTCAAATTCATGACCTTTGAGTTGGTGATGCTATCTAACCATCTGATCCTCTGCCTCCCCCTTCTCCTTTTGCCTTCAATCTTTCCCAGCATCAGGGTCTTTACCAGCGATAAAGTTATGATAACTTTAATTTGGAAGAAAAATGAAAAGCCTGTTGAAGACCTCAGCAGCAGAGTGACTTGCTTCAATATAGTCTGTAGAAAGATAAATACCTCTGTTCAAAATAAAGAGAGACTGAAAGGCCAATTGATTAGCTTTTCTGGGAGAAGCGGTGTACAGTAATTAGGCTTGTGACTATGAAATTAGGGGAAGAATGGTTGCGAAAGATTAGAAGAGTAGAGATGATAGATTGACAGTGGAGTGTGAAGAAAGAGTTGCTGGGAGGAATTAGCGTGAAACGCTCAGTCTAGATGGTAGGACCACTACAAAAGGATATGACGAGGAGATTTGCATTTGAGCACTTGATTTGCCTTTGATCCAGACAAGGGCATTGCACAATTGGAAAATGAGGATTGGTCCCCATGAAAAAGTTGTGCATGTGGATAAAGATTTGAGAGTTGTCTACATGGAGAAGATTTTTTTAAATGGTTGCAAGGAAAGACATGATTGTGAAGGAAAATTTAGATGGATAAGGAGGAAGTACAATTATCGAACAATAGAGTAAGCAGAGAACAGGGAAACATTGCTGTGTTGTATTGATCAATGATGAGAAAAATGTCAGAGGAAGGCCCATTCTGCAGAAAAATTAAGGAAAATTGGGATGGAGAAGAGTCTGAATTAAGCAATTAAAATCCTTTTAGTAAAATAGTAGCTATAAAGGGATGTTGCAGAGGACGAGAGAGAGAGTAGATACTAAGAATTCGATGGCAGATTTTTAGAAAGTGTAGTGATGAGAGAAGGGAGAGAAATAGATAATGGTTGAGAAAAGATTTTTTTTTTTTTTTAGTTAGGCGAGACCTGCCCTATTTGCTTATTTATTTAGATTTTGGTTTTTCTTTTATTAAAAAAATTAATTAGAGTATAGTTAATTTACAAGTTGTGTTAGTTTCAGGTGTACAGCAAGGTGAGTCAGTTATATAGATACTTTTATCCACTTGTTTGTAGATTGTTTTTCAATATAGGCCCTTAAGAGTATTAAGTAGAGTTCCCTGATCTGTACAGTATTAGTTATCTATTTTATGTTGGTTTGTGAGTACTTGCTAAGTTGCTTCAGTCATGTCCAACTGTTTGAGACCCTGCCAGGCTCTTCTGTGCATGGGATTCTCCAGGCAAGAATACTGGAGTGAATTGCCATGCCCTTCTCCAGCGGATCTTCCCAACCCAGGAATTGAACCCATGTCTCTTATGCCTCGTGCATTGGCACGTGGGTTCTTTACCACTAGTGCCACCTGGGAAGCAAACTAGAAAATTTCATCAATAACCCTAACAGTCATATGCATATGTGATGATGTGTTTATATGTGCTCAGTCATGTCCGACTCTTTGCAACCCCATGGACTGTAACCCACCAGGCTCCTCTGTCCATGGAATTTTCCAAGCAGGAATACTGGGGTGGTTTTCCATTTCCTTCTCCAGGGCGTCTTCCTGGCCCAGGGATTGAACCCACATCTCTTGCATCTCCTGCATTGGCAGGTGGATTCTTTACCACTGGCACCACCTGGGAAGTCCCTATATTGGTTTAATTAGCCTTATTATTTATTTTGTATAGCGTGTGTATGTCTATTTCAGTCTCCCAGTTTTTCCCTTCTCCCACTTTACCTCCTGTAACCATAAGTTTTTCTACATCTGTGACTCTGTATGTTTTATAAATAAGTTCATTTGTACCATTTTTTAAGATTCCACATACAATTGGTATCATACAATATTTATTTTTATCTTTACTGACTTCACTCACATGACAATCATTGTTGCTGCAAATGGCATTAGTTCATTCTTTTATATGGCTGAGTAATATTCCATTGAAATAGTCACTGGAAGGACTGATGCTGAAGCTGAAACTCCAACACTTTGGCCACCTGATGCAAAGGACTGACTCATTTGAAAGAACCTTGATGCTGGGAGAGATTGAAGGCAGGAGGAGAAGGGGACAACAGAGGATAAGATGATTGAATGGAATCACCGACTCGATGGACATGAGTTTGGGTAAACTCCAGGAGTTGGTGATGGACAGGGAGGCCTGGCGTGCTGCAGGTCATGGGGTTGCAAAGAGTCGGACACAACTGAGCGACTGAACTGAATATTCCATTGTATATACATACCACATCTTCTTTATCCATTCCTCTATCGATGGACATTCAGGTTGCTTCTGTGTCCTGGCAGTCGTAAATAGTTCTGCTGCCTGTTTTTAAAATTAGGTAAGGCAGAAGGAAAATAATCCCTTGGAATGAAGTGATTGAAATTTTTGAGACCAAATAACCAAATATTGGGGTATTGTTGCAAAGAAGATATGGATGTTGCATCAATAATAAAGGTGCTTGATGAGCATGGAATCATGGTATGATGGGTTAGTTGGTTGATCTTGAGAGTGATCTGATAGATCTATCTCCGCTTAAATTTATGGTGAATCAAAACAGAGTTCTCTTTTTCATGGGCCATATATAGTATCGTGTGTGCTCCGTCGTTTCAGTCGTGTCTGAGTCTTTGTGACCTCATGGACTGTAGCCTGCCAGACTCCTCTGTCCTTGGAATTTTCCCAGCAAGAATACTGGAATGGGTTGCCATTTCCTTTTCCAGGGGATCTTCCTTACTCAGAGATAGAACCTGTGTCTCTTATGTCTCCTGCATGGTAGCTGGGTTCTTTACCATTAACATCACCTGGGAAGTTCTAACATATAGTATATTCAGCCTGAATAGTGCTGGAGAGAAATGCCCACATTTTCTCCTGGAATCTTCTATCACGATTGCCGTGATCAGCATCCTTCCTCTAGTCCATTTCTTCAGAAAGAGTATACACTGATTGTAATGGCAGAGTTGTATGTTTTATTAATATAATCATGATTTAGTCCTGCCTTCTTGTTACATCCAAATTACCTTGATTTGATTTTGGCTGTCCTGAGGCAATGGCTTCATGGTTGATCTTAGACAAGCTACTTAGCTTCAGATTCTTCTCATTTACTTTTCAAAGGGTAAGCTTCACTTTAATGTGAAGTTTGTAACAGATTCTGTCCCAGAAGAAACCACTTTGATTTCTCATCATCATTTTAATAAGACACTCTAATGACAGAGTAACTATAAAAGCATGGCATCTGGACCTAGCTCAGTGTTCAATGATTTATAAGCATTTATCTTTTCAAAATATTCTCATGAGTGTATTGTCTCCAGTTACTGATGAGGAAGCAGAGGCACACAGATATTGAGTCACTTTTCCAGGTTCATACTGATAATAGCAAATCTAGACTGAACTTCAACTGGTAATTCCAAAGTTGGTGCTTTTAACTCTGTATTCTTCCTTCATTCATTCACTTATTTATTATATGTTTTAGCTCTATTCCCTGTTGCTCCCTGTACTATTCCCTCGGAGGAAGGCATTCAGTATAGGAGTTATATAATACTGCTACTAATGATGATGTAAATATAGTTTTAGTTCCTTCTGTATGCCAGGTATTTTACATACATATTATGGATCCTTACTACATTCCTAGGATGTAGATAACATTTTTTTCTTGTGACAGGAACCTAGCAACTTTCAAATATGCAGTATAATATTATTGACTATAGTCACCCTCTCCATGGCTTATTTATCTTACAGCTGGAAGTTTGTATCTCTTGACCCCCTTCATCCATTTCACCCACCCCCTAAACCCCCTTTGGCAACCACTTTGTATCTGTGAGCATCTGTTCTCTTTATCTGTGAGTTTTTGCTTTGTAGATTCCACAAAGAAGTTAAATCATACAGTGTTTCTTTCTCTTTTGACTTGTTTCACTAATACTCTCAAGATCCACTCATGGTATCATAAATGGAAAGATTTTATTCCTTTTTTTTTATGGTTGAATGTATTCTGTATGTAAATGCCACTGTAGATATCACTTCTTAAATTTTGTAGATGAGATAATCAATGTTGAAGAGATGGAATAACTTCACAAAGTCTTATGGTGGGTATTTGAATTATTTGCCTTCAAAACAAAAGCTCAAAGGCACTGATAGATGGAAGTGTGTGGTACCTCTGGAGGATATAGCAAGTTGCCCAGTATAGCTCAAGCCTAAAGTCCATGGTTAGGTGAAGCTGTTGAAAGGATCAGGGAGATTAAAGTGGGGAAGAAGAATTTCTGAGTATTTTTTAAAGGATGAGTACTTAAATATCAGATAGGAGATTGAAAATTTAGAGTGGTAGAGAAAAGACAGATTCTTGAGTGGGGGAAAAAGAGAATAAAAGTTGCTGTTTTCTGACAGAATGAAATCATATAGCAAAGGAAAAAGTGTGATGGAGATAGAAGAATCCTACCATTATTTAGAGGAAAACAGGTTATTCATAGATTTTTTTTCTTTTCAGATAGATAGTGTAGAGGGGATCCTTATTGTCAGACATAACAGCACCTTAAAATGATCAAACTTTAAAAATCCAGTATGTTGTGTTTTTAAATTCAGAGCTTTGGTAAGGTGCTTTATTGTGTCGCTTATGACATATTTATAAATGTCATGGCACTAGTAAGGATATGTAAAGCTTTGGTGGCCACAGGATTATTATCTTGTCTTTTTTAATCTTCTGGTGGGTGTATGCTTGGCATGCCCGAAGCCAGAAGTGGTCTCTGTTTATTTGGCTTTCATTCAGAAACTCTTTTTTATCACAGTAAGTCACCAGTCTCTGTAGCATCAGGTGGCTGGTGATGACAGGTTGACCTACAGTACCTGATAAGATCATGAATATTCTGGTAGTTACTTTATGTACTGGCTCTTTTCTTTAACAGTGAGCCTTTTAAAAAAATGGATTCATCAGGAAAAGGGAATCTTTAGTCTATAGATGAGTATATTTGAACAATGGCAAAAAGCAATGGGCTTGAGGCCTAAAAGGTTAAATATCCCCTTCTTTTCCTTCCTATTCTTTTTGCATATTTTTAATGGCATCTCAGGGACAATTGAATATGCCTCTTGGGAGTGAAAGCTACTTGATTAAGCCAAATATGGAGAGTAGCTGGGGTGGGTTGTAGGGGTACAGAGGTAGCTGCAGTTAGGCAGAGTCAAACTTTCATGAATTTCATGAATTCTATAGAATCAAGGACCTCAGATTTGGCAAAGACTTAGCAGTCACCTGGGCTAACATCTCACACTGTAAATTTTTTCTTCACCATCTTTCCTGGGCAGCCAGGTGAGTGTGGACCTTCCACTTGAGACCTGTCAGTGAGTTCTCTGGCCTGGAAGCATTAACACTCTAGGAATACAAGGACTGTAGGGGTTTTGCTTTCCGTTATGTCTACAGAGTGTGGCAGTGCCGCCATTGCTGTACTGTGTTGTCAAGTAGCTCTTATTATTGGGATGTACCACTTCAGTGTTTTCAGCCTTGGAATAAAAAATATCTAACATGATATCCCATTTCAGCCACTTGGGCAATTTCCTTATATCTCTGATTTCAGTTTTTGCACATGAAACTAGAGAGTTTGTGTGTTGTCTTCTGAGATCTACTTGTAGAATTATTTAAGGGGATTAATTTGAATGTCTGTAAGGGAAGGGAAACTTCCAAACTCATTCTATGAGGCCACCATCACCCTAATCCCAAAACCTGGTAAAGATCCCACAAAAAAAGAAAACTACAGGCCAATATCACTGATGAACATAGATGCAAAAATCCTTAACAAAATTCTAGCAAGCAGAATCCAGCAACACATTAAGAAGATCATACATCATGACCAAGTGGGCTTTATCCCAGGAATGCAAGGATTCTTCAATATCCGCAAATCAATCAATGTAATACACCACATTAACAAACTGAAAAATAAAAATCATATGATTATCTCAATAGATACAGAGAAAGCCTTGGACAAAATACAACATCCATTTATGATAAAAACTCTCCAGAAAGTGGGAATAGAAGGGACGTATCTCAACATAATAAAAGCTATATATGACAAACCCACAGCAAACATTATCCTCAATGGTGAAAAACTGAAAGCATTTCCCCTAAAGTCAGGAACAAGACAAGGGTGCCCACTCTCACCACTACTATTCAACATAGTTCTGGAAGTTTTGGCTACAGCAATCAGAGCAGAAAAAGACATAAAAGGAATACAAATTGGAAAAGAAGAAGTAAAACTTTCACTGTTCGCTGATGACATGATCTCTACACAGAAAACCCTAAAGACTCTACCAGAAAACTACTAGAGCTAATCAATGAATACAGTAAAGTTGCAGGATCTAAAATCAACACACAGAAATCACTTGCATTCCTATACACTAATAATGAGAAAATAGAGAAATTAAGGAAACTATTCCATTCACTGTTGCAACGAAAAGAATTAAATACTTAGGAATATATCTACCTACCTAAGGAAACAAAAGACTTGTACATAAAAAACTATAAAACACTAGTAAAAGTAATCAAAGAGGACACTAATAGATGGAGAAATATACCGTGTTCATGGATTGGAAGAATAAATATTGTGGAAACGAGTATACTACCCAAAGTAATTTATACATTCAATGCAATCCCTATCAAGCTACCAACAATATTTTTCACAGAACTAGAACAAATAATCTCACAATTTGTATGGAAATACAAAAAACCTCGACTAGCCAAAGCAATCTTGAGGAAGAAAAATGGAACTGGGGGTATTAACCTGCCGGACTTCAGGCTCTACTACAAAGCCACAGTCATCAAGACAGTATGGTACTGGCATAAAGACAGAAATATAGATCAATGGAACAAAATAGAAAGCCCAGAGATAAATCCACACACTTATGGACACCTTATCTTTGACAAAGGAGGCAAGAATATAAAATGGAGAAAAGACAGTCTCTTTAACAAGTGGTTCTGGGAAAACTGGTCAGCCACTTGTAAAAGAATGAAACTAGACTGTGAAGAAAGCTGATCGCCGAAGAATTGATGCTTTTGAACTGTGGTGTTGGAGAAGACTCGAGAGTCCCTTATACTGCAGGGTGATCCAACCAGTCTATTCTAAAGGAGATCAATCCTGGGTGTTCATTGGAAGGACTGATGCTAAAGCTGAAACTGCAATACTTTGGCCACCTCATGCGATGAGTTGACTCACTGGAAAAGACTCTGATGCTGGGAAAGGTTGGGGGCGGGAGGAGAAGGGGACGACGGAGAATGAGATGGCTGGATGGCATCACCGACTCTGTGGACATGAGTTTGAGTGAACTCCGGGAGTTGGTGATGGACAGGGGGCCTGGCGTGCTGCGATTCATGGGGTCGCGGAGAGTCGGACACAACTGAGCGACTGAACTGAACTGAAGAACACTTCCTAACACCGTACACCAAAATAAACTCAAAATGGATTAGAGAGCTAAATGTAAGACCAGATTCTATAAAACTCCTAGAGGAGAATGTAGGCAAAACACTCTCTGACATAAATCACAGCAGGATCCTCCAAGACCCACCTCCCAGAATATTGGAAATAAAAGCAAAAATAAACAAATGGGACCTAATTAAAATCAAAAGTTTCTGCACAGCAAAGGAAACTATAAGCAAGGTGAAAAGACAGCCTTCAGAATGGGAGAAATTAATAGCAAATGAAGCAACTGATAAAGGATTAATCTCCAAAATATACAAGCAGCTCCTGCAGTTCAATTCCGGAAAAATAAATGACCCAATCAAAAAATGGGCCAAAGAACTAAACAGACATTTCTCCAAAGAAGACATAAAGATGGCTAACAAACACATAAAAAATGCTCAACATCCCTCATAATCAGAGAAATGCAAATCAAAACCACAATGAGATACCATTTCACACCAGTCAGAATGGCTGCTATCCAAAAGTCTACATGCAATAAATGCTGGAGAGGGTGTGGAGAGAAGGGAACCCTCTTACACTGTTGATAGGAATGCAAACTAGTACAGCCACTATGGGGAACAGTGTGGAGATTCCTCAAAAAACTGGAAATAGAACTGCCATATGATCCAGCAATCGCACTCCTGGGCATACACACCGAGGAAACCAGGATTGAAAGAGACACGTGTACTCCAATGTTCATCGCAGCACTGTTTATAATAGCCAGGACATGGAAGCAACCTAGATGACCATCTGCAGACGAATGGATAAGAAAGCTTTGGTACATATACACAATAGAGTATTAAAAAGAATGCATTTGAATCAGTTTTAATGAGATGGATGAAACTAGAGCCTATTATACAGAGTGAAGTAAGCGAGAAAGAAAATCACCAATACAGTATACTAACACATATATATGGAATTTAGAAAGATGGAAATGATAACCATGTATACGAGACAGCAAAAGAGACACAGATGTATAGAACAGTCTTTGGGACTCTGTGGGAGAGGGTGAGGGTGGGATGATTTGGGAGAATGGCACTGAAACATGTATATTATCATATGTGAAACGAATCGCCAGTTCAGGGTCGATGCATGTTACAGGATGCTCGGGGCTGGTGTGCGGGGATGACCCAGAGGGAGGATAAAGGGAGGAGGGAGGTGGGAGGGGGGTTCAGGAGGGGGAACTCATGTACACCCGTGGTGGATTCATGTCAATATATGGCAAAACCAACCAATATAATATTGTAAAATAATTAGCCTCCAGTAAAAATAAAAATTAAAAATAAAAAAATAAAAAATAAAAATATATATTCTTAAAAAAAAAAAATAAAGTACTTTGATCCTGAAAAAAGACTCACACATAGTAGGTGCTTTGTAGACCTATTCCTCTTGGGCATCGCTCTGGTCTTTTTCTGGTTATGTGATATTTGATACTAAGTTCAGATCCCAGTGGTAATCTGTCAAGTGCAGAGTGAAATAGAACTATTGCTTTGTATGCACAGGGCATTATATGAGTTCTTTTTAAAGCAGTAAGATAAGGACGTGGGTAAGTGAGCAGGAAACTGCACCAGCACTGGTGTCCCTGGCTTCCTGAATCTGTGGCAGTGTAACGATTATGAAGAGCAATATTGCTAAGTTTCGTGGAGGCGTGAAGAGAAGAGGGAAATACAGGCTTATATCAGAATTTATTAGCATCAACTAAGACTTCCAGTCTAAAAGAAGTGGCAAAGTGAAAACTTCAGTCACACTATTGTTTGTTCCACGTTAGTATAGTCAGTTGAAGTGATTCCCTTTGGACTTGGTTTAGAGACAGTCTAATTAATGTTTTGAATTAATTTTATTTTTCAACGTCCTTTAGAGACAGTCTAAATAATTAATTTTTTGAAAGTGACTATCAGCTGCAACTATTCATAATGTGTATTTTAAACTACTCATTATGCACGAGTGAAAGATTTGAAGGCCCAAGAGGGTGAATTTGTCCTTTGCCTTATGTTTGTATGAGACTGGCAGTGTTAAGAGAAGGAAAAGCTGCATTTTCTCCATCATCTTTCCCCATTCCAGAATGTATTTACATGGTGAGAAAAGCCTCCCCAAATATTCTCTTGCTGTGGCCTTCATTTTGGGATACATGTTATTGATTTTTAGGTAACCTCTAAAATATTGTTATACTGTTTTTGAAAACCTGTTAATCGGGATGTATAACTTCCACAAAGTGGGCTGGGCAAATTCCAATGATAGCACTTTGCTAGTAATTTCTAAGGAAAATAATGGTTCTATCTTTTTATTTTAAAAAGTATAAAACTAGGAGAAAAAGGGTCCAGAGGTGGTCTGGCTTATCTGTAATAATCCCGTCACTGTAACAGTAGAGTGGATATGCTTTGGAGAACCAATAGCATAAATATAAATGTCTTTAGTTTATAGACTCAAGGGACTTTACCAAAGGTTATGTTTTCCACAAACTAACTGCTATCATTATTATTTTTAAATGGAAAATTTTATTTATGCTTCATTTATATTTAGTGTGGCTTTGGTACTAAGTGTACATTAGACATTGATGAATTGGTGGCTTGGTGTGGCAGGGTGGTAATAATAATCCATTAAAGTGAGCACTCTGTTTTTCAGCCATGCTAGATAACTGAGAAAGCAACTTTTAAAGCGTTTCTTTTAAAAGTTACTTGTCACAGTAGGTTCCTTAGAAAAACTTAAAGTGAATTTCTTTTAAAAAGACTCTTTTAGGAATATCAATCTGGTTTATATACTAATATGAAAGAGTTGATCTTTAGATTATTTTCTTTAAACTTTTTTGAATGTTATATCTTCTCTACTGTGCCTTTACAAATAAATATTAATTGGATACATGACATATGTTGTTTATTTTTGTAGTTAAAACAGAGCCAATGAGCAGCAGTGAAATAGTTTCAACAACAGCAGACGGGTCTTTAGACAATTTCTCAGGTTCAGGTAAGGCATAAATATTAGATTTTCACATTAATATGAAACGTTATTTTTCGTGGTTTATATATGTACAAATATACGTGTATAGACGCATATGTATTTGTATATTCTTTGTGTAATATCGTATAGTTTCTCAGAGTCGCATGTTTGCAATTCTTATGGCTTTATTTACTGTGATGCTGAAAATTTTGGAGAAAAAAAATCAAAATGGGTGCTGTTCTCGTCTCTAAATTATCTTTATTTTGTTAATGACTCCCTTTGCCTCTCATCTGTGTGATTTTTCTTTTTCTTTTAAAAACTATTTATTTATTTACTTGCCTGTGCTGGGTCTTAGTTGCGGCATGCAGGATCTTTGATCTTTGTTGTGTGGCATATGGGATCTTTAGTTGAAGCATGCAAACTCTTAGTTGCAGCATGTGGACTCTAGTTCCCTGAAAGTGAAAGTCGCTCAGTTGTGTCCAACTCTTTGTGACCCCGTGGACTATACAGTCTGGAATTCTCTAGGTCAGAATACAGGAGTGGTAGCCTTTCCCTTCTCCAGGGGCTCTTCCCAACCCAGGGATCGAACCCAGGTCTCCCGCATTGCAGGTGGATTCTTTACCAGCTGAGCCACAAGGGAACCTGGCCAGGGATCAAACCTGGGCTGCCTGCACTGCCAGCATGGATCTTTGCCATTGGACCACCAGGGAAGTCCCTGTGTGATTTTTCTAATCAAGCAAAATACTGGCTTCTGATACCCACTAAACTGACTTGCCAAGTCATCTTCCTAAGTAACTGTCATATCCACTAGAGATTAGACTTTGTAAAGCAGCTTTAGATCCTTAAGTTGGTTTTTCATCTCTTTCACGTCGATAAAGTCTGCCTCCAACAAACACAATATCTGTGTTTCACCTCCATTATATTGAAATTCCTGATAAAAAAAGTGACTGTGATAATAAATTCACTGTGAAGATTTGAGTTTATCTTTGTCAAATTACCCAGCTTGGACTCTTTCCATTAAAAGATCATTTTTATTGTAAGTAATTCTTCAATTTTTAACCCTCTTCAAGTTGTCTGCTGGGTTTATAAAAGCTTTCCATTGGAAATGCTCTACTTTTGTAAATTTGTGATTGAGTTCATCTAGCTCTCAGGATCATTTCACATATCAGTTCAGTTCAGTCGCTCAGTCGTGTCCGACTCTCCGCGACCCCATGAATCACAGCACGCCAGGCCTCCCTGTCCATCACCAACTCCCGGAGTACACTCAAACTCATGTCCACAGAGTCGGTGATGCCATCCAGCCATCTCATTCTCCGTCGTCCCCTTCTCCTCCCGCCCCCAACCTTTCCCAGCATCAGAGTCTTTTCCAGTGAGTCAACTCGTCTCATGAGGTGGCCAAAGTATTGGAGTTTCAGCTTTAGCATCAGTCCCTCCAATGAACATCCAGGATTGATCTCCTTTAGAATGGACTGGTTGGATCTCCTTGCAGTATAAGGGACTCTCAAGAGTCTTCTCCAACACCACAGTTCAAAAGCATCGATTCTTCGGCGATCAGCTTTCTTCACAGTCCAACTCTCACATCCATACGTGACCACGGGAAAAACCATTGCCTTGACTAGACGGACCTTGGTCGGCAAAGTAATGTCTCTGCTTTTTAATATACTATCAAGGTTGGTCATAACTTTCCTTCCAAGGAGCAAGCGTCTTTTAATTTCACATATAACACAACTAAAAAGAGTTGTATGTAGATATAAAACAAAATGCAGATGCACAACTTTTATGCTAATGGTACCAGCTAGAGGCAATAGGAAATAAAATGTTATACCTATAGTTCTTTCATAAAGCATTTACTGGAATTTGACTCATGTCAAGCAGTGTGCTTAGTGCTATTATGGATTCAAAGATGTGTGGTAACGGTCCTGGCTTGTGGCTTAATAGGGCAACCTAATCACCGGGCCATCACATTTCAGCTTGATAATGCCAGAGGGAAGCCTGGGAACCCCTGAGAACACCCAGCAAGAAACTGAGTTGGAGTGGGCTGGTCAGGGAAGGTTTTCTGGAGGAGATGCCTATGCTCAGCCTTTAAGAATGAGTAGCAATAAAGCACACAGAGAATTGAGGATGAGGAAGCTGGACAGATGGCACATTCCATGGGAGGAGACCAAGGCAAAGAGGCGTGGAACTTGGAGGAGCACTAAGGAACAACATTCTTGGTGTGTCTGGTGTGAGTGGTGAGGGAGGGGTGCTGCATGAGGAGACAGGGGCCAGAATCGAAACAGGCAGGTGTGTTCCATATGGTGTATGTGTTTTATCCTGAGTGCCATGGGTGGCCCCAGAGGAAGAGCGTTGCATGATCATATTCCCTTATGGAATGACGGGCAGAATGGAAGAAAAGCTGGGAAACGGAAGGGTAGAAAGCAGGGGTTTTTTTTTTTTTTCTTTCATCTGGACAAGAAATAGTGAAGACATGAAATAGGGTGCTGGCAATATTCATTGGAAGGACTGATGCTGAAGCTCCAATACTTTGGCCATCTGATGCGAAGAACTGACTCATTAGAACAGACCCTGATTCATTAGAAAAGACCCTGATGCTGGGAAAGATTGAAGGCAGGAGGAGGAGGAGATGACAGAGGATGAGATGGCTGGATGGCATCACCGACTGGATGGGCACAAGTATCAGCAAGTTCTGAGAGTTGGTGGTAAACAAGAAATTTTATTCATTCTGCCTTTTTCATGAATTTTTTGCACAGCATATGCATAAAAGTCATACTTTAAAAAAGGCGTCATTTTAAAGTACAAGTTAATCACATACTGCAAAGACATGATTACCACGTTTTCTCAAAGTATCTATGAATAATCCCAAAGTATTTATGAATCCCAAAGTATTTATGAATCCCAAAGTATCTATGAATAATGGTATTGCATACGTGTTTTTCCTGATTTTTATCACAGTCCTGTGGTGAAGAAATTTCTTGTTTTTAAGAAATATGTACTAAATATTTATGTGTAAAGAGGTTTCATATCCACAGCTCCAAAAAATGTGAACTATACAGGTGCATAATGCACACACACACACATAGAATAAAAGCTAATCTCAGAAAATGTTACCATTTGGGAAGTTTGGATGAAAGATATCTGGGAAGTTTTTCTACTATTCTTGCAACTTTTCTGCAATTGTCGAATTATTTCAAAATAGGAAAGTTAAAAAATGAGAAGAATGGATGGCTTTAGCAATTTTAGTGGACAAAGTGGACAAGCGAGCTTCATTTCCCCTTGTGCCCACCAGCCCGTGTGCCCTGCCTCTGTGTCTTCAGCGTAGTTCCTAGCAGGTAGTGTGTTCTCATAAAGTTTATTGAATGAATGAATGACCTAATGAATGAGAAAGTGGACACAGGGAAGAGAAAAATGTCTTTCACGTCCATAGGTAGTAAAAGAAGAGAATGATGGTCCATTAGAGGGTTGAAGGGTTGATGATGACATTTAGAAGGTCGGGGTGGTCTGGGATGCCAATATTAACTTTATAGAGGCAGAGGTGAAAGGTAGAGGCAATCCTGATGCAATAGCAATGGCTTACATTTAAAACAGGAGTGAATCAGCCTAGGAAAAGAATAGCTTTTCCGCAGAAACCTCAGGAAAGATGAATGGGAAATAATGCAGATGAATTTGAAGAGGAGGAGGAGGCAAGATAGTAAGGGAATTCCTTCCTGATTCTTCTGTTCAAACCCTCCAGCAGCTCCCATTCATCTTCGAATAATAGATGAATCCTTACAATGAGCTTGCAAGCCCAGCAGATCCTATGGCCTGCCTCCCTTGCCTCCTGCTCTTCCTCTAATCAGGGTCTCTGCAAGGGCAGTCCCGCTGCCAGATACCTCCTTAGGTACCTGTCTGACTCCATCCCTGCCTGACCTTCACATCCCACCTTTTTGATGATACCCATTCTGACCACCCTACTCAGTGTTACAAAACTCTCACTCTAGACTTCTGATCTCTCTAAATGCTGAATCTCCTGTCCACCGAATGACACACAGAACCGTTTACAAACGGTCGCATTCAGTTGTGGATTCGGTTTATTGTTGGTCTCTCAAACCCATCAGAATGTAAGCTTGAGATGGCAGGGATTCAGTCTTTTATTCATTTGTGTCCCTGACACCTGAAAAAGTACCTGGCATTTGTTAGGTAGTCAGATTGGGGTTCCCTGGTGTTCAGACAGTAAAGAATCTGCCTACAGTAAAGGAGACCTGAATTTGATCCCTGGGTCAGTTAGATGCCCTGGGGAAGGGAATGGCAACCCACTCCAATATTCTTGCCTGCGAAATCCCATGGTTTTCCCTGGGGGTCTACAGATCATGGGGTCACAAAAGAGTCAACCTGACTGAGTGACTAACACTTTAACAACACAGGCACTCAGATATTTACTAGATAAATTTTGAATACATGAATGAATGATGGCTTCTACTTTTTTCTCTGAAGTGACTCAATATAGGAAGAGAACTGAGGGCATCAATGAAAGACTAGTTTCAAATAACTGTTTGCCTACCTAGAATAGGTATAAAAGAGTGAAGGAAGTAATAGATTGAGAGAATATAACATGTCAGGGGTCCTGCCTCTCTTGATGGCTTGGAGAACAGATAAGATGGGAATAAGGAATGAAAATTCTGTGAAAAGAGGATGTTTCTTCTTTAATCTCAGAACTCAGGTCCCCACCTCATGCTTCTGGAGTTGGTTCTTTGTACTTCCCTTCCTCAGTCTTTATCAGCCCTTTAAAAATTATTTTGCATTATCTTTCCTCCACCAGGCTTCCCTGGTGGCTCAGATGGCAAAGAAGCTGCCTGCAATGTGGGAGAGCTGGGTTCAGTCCCTGGGTAGGTTGGGAGGATCCCCTGGAGAAGGGAATGGCTACCCACTCCAGTATTCTGGGTTGGAGAATTCCACGAATTATACAGCCCATGGGGTTGCAAAGAGTTGGACACGACTGATCAACTGTCACTCACTTTTCTCTTCCCCCTCTAAACCATGGCCCTGTGAGAGTGGAGATTCTTGTTCACCCTTACCGTCCCAGTGGCCATCATGGATTGGAGTCCATGGGCAGTGGTCAGTACAAGTTTGTAAATAAACAAATGAATCAGTTGGTGCTGTTGTGGTTTAAGATTGGAATGGAGAAGGAAGTCAATGATGTGGTCTTGAGCTTGATGGTTGACCAGAGCAGAAGCCCAGAGTTGAGGCCAAGACTGAATGGGAAAGCACTGGGACAGCAGGAAAACAATGGTTTGGGAGAAACAACAAGGAGGATGTATTTCAGGTCTTTATGATTCTGGAATCTGGGAGAAGGAGCAGCCTCTACTAGGAAAAGATATGCAAAAAAAGTTAGGGCCTTATAGGCGGGCTTAGTGGAAGGTGGAGAGATTGTTTGGTGAAGAGACTGAAGCTGTGGAGGATCTTGTTTGCCATAGATTGATTGTTGGACACAGAGGAAAGGATCACGTGAGCTGGGGAACTGGGTGAAAGCATAGCAGATACAGAACAACATGGGGATGGACCTTCATTTTCTATTGTCTTTTAGTTTTTCTCTTCCCTTCTCTCTTCTTCCTCCTCCTCTCCTTCCCCTACTCTCTCATTCCCTCTCTTTCATCAGTAAAGATGCAAAATCCATGGCATGCTGGAGTGACTGTGAATAGGACTTAGGGTTTCTAAGGGAAGAGGAGGCTGGAGAAAGGAATCTCCAGGCATTAACTCCAAGATGGTCTTTATCTCTGTGGTCACTATGCCTCCTTCCTTCTCCATGATAGCTTAAAAACTCACGTCTCAAACATTCAGGGTATCTTAAGGAAATGGATATCAAAAATAATGAAGAAGTAGAGTCATCCTGACATTGGTAATAGCTATTTCCACCTGTGTCCTTCAGTGAACTGTAGCATCTTAAACCTCTAAGGAGGCAGCGAGGCTCACTCTTTTCCAGGGAAATCAGGTATCCTGGTGTGGGGAGACTGAGAGGAGAGAGGTTGATTTCCCAATGCGTGTGGCTGAATTGAAAAATGCAAGGTTGTTTATTATGTTTTTAAAATACAGTGATGAGAATGACCAATGAAAAGCAATACTTCAATGATTTAAATGTTTATTATGTTTTTAAATACAGTGATGAGAATGACCAATGAAAAGCAATACTTTAATGATTCAAATGTTGAGAACAATTGCAGTTGAAAATAATGTGCTTGCAGGGATTGCAAAATATCTTTACCTGCTGCTGCTTCCACTTCCACAGAGCCCAAATTTGTTATTCATTTGTTTTCATCATGCCAGTTGATGATATTGATCATATAAAGTTGATGTCTGACGTATTTGAAAATTGGAAATTTCTGGAGGAGATAAAACATCTTGTGTGATGAAATATGATTTCTTTGTAATTGTTCACAGAAAGATCTGCCTTTGGGGATCTGATTCATTCATTCAACAGTTATGTATTGAGCACCTGTGTGCCAGGCAGTGTGCTAGGCTGTGGGCCAATATAGTGGTGAAAAAGTAAGCAGGTCACTGTTTTCATGGAGCTCTCATTCTTGTGGGAGAGACAGATAATAAGTAGATAAGTAGCAGTGTAAGTAAATAGGCAGTGAAAAGTACTCTGAAGAAAACAAAGGCAGATCAAAGTCTACAGTGAAGAGTCGGGGTAGGGGTCTCTTCTAGAGGGAGGCTTCCTCTGAGGAGAGGGCGTCGGAGCAGAGCTCTTAGGGAACTGAGGGAATAAGTTTGGGTTAATCAAAGTGAAATAGGATAACAGGGCTTGGAGTTGAGGGCAAGTAAGGGTTGTGACATGATGATCTAATTAATGTTTTTAAGAGGTCACTATTTGTCACGTAGAACATTCTCTTCAGGAGAAGAGTGAGGAGAAAGTAAGGAGAAACAGGGAGACCGGTGTTTCCTAGTTCAGAAGATGATGTTGGAAGAACATGTTCGCTTACAGGCCTCCTGGAGGAGTCACCAAGGCAGAATATATTGTGCCAGGATCCTATTGGGGGAGAGGAGTGGGGGGAAGAGGAGGCATCCTGGCTGTCCTCTCCACTGGCCACAGCCAACATTGGTGATTGGAATAGAGTGGCAGATGAGAGAAAATAAGTTGTCACTTTTAGTTTATATTTGGGAGGGAGAGCTGGCTGGATTTAAGATAAAAGGATATGAGGGAAAGAGGAGAATCAGAACTTGCCTTTAGGTTTTTGAGCTGATTGTCCAACTGAATGGTTTTGAATGAATGAGAGGGAGCCCAGGGGAGCCGTGAACTGACTTGCTAATTTTGAGATTTATCAACCTTTACAAAGGATTTCCAGCTTGTGGATTTTACTTGCCTCAGGTCCTTCTCCTTTCCCTTCCTGCAGTAGTATTTGGAGAGCTTCTTTAATTTACACATGAGAGGTAGGAGAAAGTGTGAAGTGATAGGAAACAAGTGTGCTAAAATAGAGAAGGAGCCATTGTCCTTCCGTCCCAGGGCTCTGGCCTGCATCCTGTGGTGTTTACCTGTGGTGTGAGGGCCATTTTACTTACCTTGATAAGTGGCATGGGAGCATTCTTTTTGCCTTAGGCTGTTCTGGTCTCATGAAATTGCAATTAACCTGAATTCTTTGACTATTATTTTTTAAAAAGTTAAAAGTGTTTTAGGCAAGGAAGAGAAAAAGTACTGAAGGTGGAAGGCAGAAGATTCTTGACTTTAGGCTACATAGAGATCATAGGGGTTTGAATGAGAAAGCCCCAAGGATGTGGCTGTTTACATGGCATTACATGGTCAGTAGTTTTCAGTGCACACAGAGAAATAGCAGGACACTTGGGCAGCATTATAGGTTCTTATTTGCATCTATTTAATAAGGAAAACTGTTGATTCCTATTTATATGTTATGTCTATAAATAACTTAAAATAACAACTTTCATGTCATTATGATTTTAAAAATTCTACTTTGCCTTTGACCTAAACTTCATAGTCTCATTAAACACACATTGTTTATTGATAACTTACCACATGCTGAGGGCTTCCCTGGTGGCTCAGATGGTAAAGAATCTGCGTGCATGCAAGAGACCCAGGTTTGATCCCTGGGTTGGGAAGAACTCCTGGAGAAGGGAACGGTTACCCACTCCAATAATCTTGCCTGGAGAAACCAGGACAGAGGAGCCTGGTGGGGTACAGTCCCATGGGGTCGCAAAGAGTCTGAACAACTGAGCGACTAACACACACACACACACCCCTATCTACCTACCACATGCTGGTGCGCACACACACACACACCCCTACACCTGCGCACACACACACACACCCCTACACCTACCTACCACATGCTGGGCCCTATGAGGTGCCAGACACAGGAGAATAGGAGGTCAGAGTCCCTTATACTGCAAGGAGATCCAACCAGTCCATTCTAAAGGAGATCAATCCTGGATGTTCATTGGAGGGACTGATGCTAAAGCTGAAACTGCAATACTTTGGCCACCTCATGCGACGAGTTGACTCACTGGAAAAGACTCTGATGCTGGGAAAGGTTGGGGGCGGGAGGAGAAGGGGACGACGGAGAATGAGATGGCTGGATGGCATCACCGACTCTGTGGACATGAGTTTGAGTGTACTCCGGGAGTTGGTGATGGACAGGGAGGCCTGGCGTGCTGTGATTCATGGGGTCGCAAAGAGTCGGACACGACTGAGCGACTGAACTGAACTGAACTGACCCCAGAAGCTCGTGGTTAGCAGAGGAAACTAACACCTATACATTACATAGTCTAACCATCATGCCAGTGAAGCGTCACATTGCCAGGGTTTACAACCTTCCAAAAAGTACAGGGGAGGAAGACATTATCCTAAAGAGAAAATGATGTTTAGTCCCAGTGGAGGAGTGAGTGTTTGACAGGCAGAGGAAAGAAGAGGCGGTAGGGTCTGACATGAAGAACAACCAAGGCAGATGGGAAAGGACATGGCACGCATGGGCAGTTCTCAAGTCCAGGGATGCCGTGTAACTCTAAACCCCCGGGTGGTTGGATGCTTCAGTATCTTGATACATTCCGCCAAGGATCTTTTTTTGGCTTTTCTATGGATAATGTGAGTGGAGCTGAGACATTGTAAGCTGAAGAATGGACATGGAGTTGCCATGCAGGGAAGATCAATATGGTGGCAGTAGTGAGAGTCAAAGGGCGGGCGTAGAATACAGGGAGAGCAGCTCAATGGCTGTTGTCCCAGGCCAGGGGAGACTTACTGAGAACCCACCCCAGGACTGGAGGGTAGGAATGGAGAATGCAGGACAGCTCAGCAGTCTCTTCTAGATTGGGGGTGGTTGACTTGAGAGTTATATAATGTCGGGAGGGGGATAGGATGATTCTGAGGTTTCTGATTTTTAAGAAGGGGTTGAGGAGATTGCATGTTTGGGTGGAAAGAATGGGCAGATATGAGTTCAAATACCAACCTTCTTATGTGTTTGGATGTGTTACTTAATTTCAAGCCCCAAATATAAAATGGGGACAAAGAATCCTGTCTTTAAGCATTTTACTGAATATTATAGATCGTGATGCTGTCCTTTGAGTGGACTTAAAAATACAAAAGGAGGGGCAGATATAGGGCAAAGATAGTGGGAATTTAGGAATCTGAGATGGTAAGCATTTCTTTCACAAACTTTGTATTATTCACTTTTTGTCATTATTTCATTTAGTCCTCATAGCCAGCCTATTGGTGTGGGTAGTATTATTACCATCATTTTACATGAGAGCATGTCAAGGCTTTGTTGTTGTTTAGTTGCAAGTTGTGTCTGACTCTTTCTCGACCCCATGGACAGTAGCCCGCCAGGCTCCTCATGTATGGGATTCACCAGGGAAGAATACTGGAGTGAGTTGCCATGCCCTCCTCTAGGGTATCTTCCCAACCCAGGAATCAAACCTGAGTCTCCTGCTTTGGGAGACAGATTCCTTACCACTGAGTCACCTGTGAAGTCCTGTTGAGGCTTAGAGGGAACAAGCAACTTGACTAAGACTGCACAGAAGAGTTGGATCTTGAATCTGAACTGAAATTAAATTCTGATTCCAGAACCTGTGCTTGTGTTACCACCCTTTGTAGCCTCCTAAATCTTTTCTTATTTGTACACACATAGAGGATGCATATAATCTAAATCAAAGCCTCTCCAAACCTACCTTACTCTGTATAATAATGCTGATAGCTTCTATTATTCTGTTTGTAAAAACAAAAGTATTGAGTGGAGCCTATTAAGATGAATTTAAAAGCCTATTAAGTTGAACTCATGGGCCTTTTCATGGGTCATGGCCCACAATTTGAAAAATACAGGGACAGAGCTTGAAAAGAATAAAAGGGATTTCTGTGGCTTCTATTATCAGATGGCTTTGGGGTTCATTGTGTGTTATAGTACATACTTGTGTTGTGGTTTCATTTTTTAAAAACTTTCTTTCCATCTGTAATTATTCAGGGAAGATACTGCCCCTCCAGCAACTCTACTGGGTAAATCTACTCTGCCCTTGGTCTCTTTCCAGGCCTAGAAGAGGAGAGTAGAAAGACTGTAGTCACAGGTGACCCAGACAGTGGCAGCACTTGTGGTCCAAGCGTTCTTTCACTAACCTCTCCCTTCTATAAATTGCAATATTTAACTTGTCCTCCCGTGGCTATTTGTGTTGGCCTCCCCACGTGTGACACCCGGGACTTGTCTTTGATGTTTGTGTCTGCAGCATGGAGCTCAATGCCTGGAACAGAGTGGTTACCCAACATGTGCCAAGAGACGAGGGAGGGGACACCAGCCGGGCTAGCCAGCCTTCTCTTGTTCATATGGCCTCCGTCTCTTGCAGACCAACAGCCAGAGGGTTGAAATCTAGCAACTCGGAAGAGTAATACTGACCTCCAGCTATTCTCTTGTCACTGGGTTAGGCCAGTCTGCTTTACCAGGAGAGGATTAGTCATAGATTTTGAGATTCTAATGCAAAGCCACCACTGTTCTCCCAAACACAAGCTAGAAAATTACATTTTTGAAAAACATAATTGTATTGAGGTGATGTTGTGGAAATATATAAAACTTGGGGTGTGTGGAAGTTTACAAAGAGTCTTAATGTAGAATATAATAAATAAGAACCTCTGCAGTGATTATTAATAGAAAAAGAAAACAAACATATTACATCGTATAATAATTGTACCCAAAGCATATATGCACCTTAGCCAGGAAAAGAACAAGAAAAATTTGAGGGTAAAGGGGGCAATACATATATAAATGTGTACATATATGTAAATGTGTGAATGTAAATGAGTGTATAGGTAAATGCATGTAGATAGTTCTGTACATAAATAGAAACCAAGAATTAACATTTTAAGGTCTTATGTTAGCAAAAAGTATGTCTTTTTGCTTCTTTAGTTCAGAATGAGTATAGAATATTTGCTAAGAGAGTTTAGTGCATTTCTGAGATTTACTGAGTCAAGTCTGTGTGATTAAAAAGAAATGAAATTCTGCTTGAATACTCTCTTTAAAAAAAAAAACTTTGTGACTTGGACACTGAAGTGGAGCACATATCACTGAAAGGCACAGGAACATCCACCTCCATAAAAAGAAAATAACAGGCTGAGTTTGCAACTTGAGAAATTTCATATAGGAATGCATTTTTATTTTAAAAAATTGCTAAATCAGTGCAGGAAAATGAGAATCTGTCCTATTTCTACTCCCCTGAGAGACTAGACTGTGTTTCTTGGTACCATGGTCTCAGGGGTGTGTTTCCCCTTGAGCCCAAACAATAGACCAGAGGACTTCCCGGTCCTGCCTAGCCCTGTAATTCAAGTTCATCCCTGCCTTTCAGTGCATTGTTCCAAACAGTAGCCAGGACTCCCTGTGCTCTTAAAAGTATTGCCACTGTAAAAGTCATCACTGACTGGTATTTAAGAAGATTGTGAGTATATTTTCTAAGAGTTGATGTTAAATCAGGATCACTTAATTAGTGTCTGTAGGTTCCTTAGTATAGTCTAACTTCCTATTATGTTGACTTAGTAAATTGCTGTTTCTGCAGGTCAGAAAGGTCTATGATGTCATGTGGTCTACCCAGAGCTGAAACTATATCAGTGTTATCAAACACATATTTTGTGTTTTTCTTTCATGATTGTGCATTATTTTTCTTTTCCAGCCATTGGGAGCAGCAGCTTCAGCCCAAGACCAACTCACCAGTTCTCCCCACCACAGATTTATCCTTCCAAGTAAGATGTATTTTCTCTTAATCAATAAATAACTTTTCTGAGTAGTCTTTTACCTTATTTCAAGTCAGGTCTGGTGCCCACATGTTACATCCTAAGTTAAACTAAAGTGTGTTTCATAGAGACTTAAGTGTACTTATGTAAATTTATTTGGAGCATCACCTAGGAGGGACACTGAACTATTTCAGTACTTTGTCTATGATAGTTGAAGGTTATACATGAAGAAACGATCTTTAACTAGAATTTGTGATTTGGTTGTTAATCAGTTACCTTGCATGTTTCCATCTAATGCATGGGCTTTCTATTTTCTGTCATTTCTGACAAATAGCAGACCATACCCACATATTCTTCCTACCCCTTCCTCACAAACTATGGCTGCATATGGGCAAACACAGTTTACTACAGGAATGCAACAAGCTACAGCCTACGCCACTTACCCACAGCCGGGACAGCCCTATGGAATCTCCTCCTATGGTGAGTAATCCCGTTGCTTTAGCAGTGGTGTTGCATCGTGGGCACACCTGTACGTGTGAAAGTGTCACAGGAGTGGTATATAGAGATGGAGCTCTCGGTCACTTGAGAAAGGGTTATCACCTTTTGTGTCTGAATTCTTAATATGATTGTTTCTAATGAGCATTGTAAGAAGGGGTGGCTACTTATCTTGAGGTCAGAAGTGGCAGATAGATAGCATGGTTCATATGCTCTCTTGCTGTTTGTTTTTTTCCCCCCATTTATATCTCAATTCTTAATTTGCCATTTGAACACTTGGTTCGGGAATCCAAAGTATTCTAGTGCATATTTCTGATAAAACTTCTGTGAATGAAGTCTTTTGGGGGTGAAGATTCATTTCCTATTTATCAGGTGCTGAGCTATGATTAGAGAAGTACAAGCCACATTCAACAAACCCTGGCTCTAAACTTGATGGGAATGGTCATCTCATATGTCAGCGTTATCAACCACTAGGAAAAGTGATCTGTATCGTGGCTTGGGCTGCACTTTAAAGAGCCCAATCAGGAAACATTGAAAGCTCACATCCTCATTTGTTCCGTCCCACCTGGAGATTATCTTTATCTTGGTGTAATTTAACTCAGTTGTTAACAGGGTCAATACCTGCAAATTAAAAATAAAGCCAGAGTTTAATTCTTAAAAATCTTAGGATTCCAAAAATACCTTCTTTCCCATGGAATGGTAGCTGTAATCGTAAACAAATTGCAACTTGTTGGAATATAAAAATATGAATTATTGGCATTTTATTACAAAATAAATAAAACCTAGTGATCCAGAAAAAAAATACATGAAATTTTGGAAATAATGACTGAAAGAAAAGACTAGTGAATTATTTTGTGATCAGTATTCTAATTTTGTTTCTGCTGCTATTGTTTCATAATTTTCTCGGTATGTTGAAACAAATAATGTTCTTCTTTAGGTATTTCATTGATCATTAAAAGGTAAATTATCTTTGTTTTTTTTGTCCTGTTTTTACCCCAGGCAAATTTCCCATATATACATTTTACAGAAATGAAAATCTAAATTATGTATTACTTCAGCTTTTATAGTTTTATTTTAAAAAGATCACAACTGAATGTGATCCAGTAAAGTGTTTTTCAGCTAGACTTAAAAACAGCCATCAAATGGACTTCATAGAATTATCTTTCATTTCCATGACTTCGCTTAGTTTCTCAAAATGATGTTAAATATAGATCAAATTATCTGTAATTTACTTTTAAACTGTTCTTGTGCTGAAAGAGGAAAAGGGTTTCATGATTTGAATTCTGTGACTTCAAATTCTATAATGTGAATTAAGGCAATCCCCCAATTTATATTCTCAAAATTTGTTTATAAGCTGATGATTTGAAATATAAATGTATATTCTAGGGCAAGCAGTATTCAAGTACTATAGATCTATCAATGCTGCCAGAAGGTACCTTTCCTGGTACTGCTTTGGCTGCTACTCACACAACTCTCTTGGTTGTTTTTTTTTTTTTGCTCCTCCCCATTCATTCATGGTTGGGCCCTTTGCCGGTTTCTGGGTAAGGACTCCTCTAGTTTTAAACCATCAACAGATGTTTGTTGTTTGAAATAGTTGGTCCAGTAGGGTGAGATGAGTAGACGTTCTAAGGTTGTACTCCCAGCTAGTAAAGTGAGAATGGGGATTTTCATATAGTAGGTGGGGATTGGGAAGGTGGTGAGAGTAAGGCTTAGTGTCAAGGACTTGATCCCGGAGCCTTCCATGCTTATAAATCTGGAAATGAATAATTCTCAGTCCCGAGCACTTTCCTGATCCACCCCACTTCTTCTCTTTTTGTGCCTTGAGGGCAAGGAGATGCCCTAGTGCTTCTGGCCTGCCATTCTGTTTTTCTTGGGCCAGTGCATGGGAAAATATGGCAGCTTTCTTTTCATTGTTTGCTCCTGGAAGAAAAGCACATAATTTAAATTTATGGGTTTTAACCCTAAACTGATAGTTAAGATTCTGATGGTCTTAGAATTCTATCTCTGAGGATGTGTGTCCCCTGACTTTTTAATTAGACCCAGTGAGAAAAGATAGGCAAATGTTTCCACAGTAAGAGCAGTGGGTCCATGGGGAAGAAGGGGTCATGCCATTCTTCACTGGATCTGCATGGAGTCAACCAATGGGATGAGTTTGCCAGCTTCTAGCTAGAAGCCATGGAGATGGGTGTGGCTATGGGCATTTTCTACCTCTTCCTGCTTTTCTTTACCTGTTCTTACCACAAAGATTCCCATTCTGAGCCTCCAGGCTGAAAACAGAGCTGGCACAGGTGAGGACTGAAAGTATAACAGTATAGCATCAGAGAGAAAAGGAGAAAATACCTATTGTGACCCTGTGAAAAGGAAGTGAGTTTCTGGAGCCATCAAACCACCTGTCTTGGGCAGCTGTTTTTCCAGGGACCGTTTATAAGTGTGGCTTATTCATTGGTTTGGGATTGCCTTTGCAGGGAAAGTGACATTTTTTTAAATGCTAAGGTTGTATTAAGACTGCAATGCAAGGCCATTATGAGGTTGTTTAGAGATACTTCAGAAATTAGAGTAAGCTGTCTCAGCCAAGAGTCAGATTCTTCCGCTGCCTTAGGAAAGTTACCTAAATTCATTCTACTGATGAAATTCCCCTAAAATGGAAATAAACAGTGAGACTACTGTGTATTCTAGATCCCAAAGATATTATTTATCTTAAGTGCAAAGTAAAATTATTCCAAAATGTGAATTCCCTTGGCAGACATTTTCCTCCCCTCCCTCTGGGGGAATTAAAGACAGTTGTTAACTTTCATGACTGTCTTTAATTATGATCCAAGGCTGAGCCTTGTGCAACGATACTGCCAAACCCAAGTCCTGAAAAGGATGTCAGCCTGGTACTTTGGGAAGTATTTGGGGGCACAAATAATTTATTTTCATATTATGTGATTTTTAAAAAGCATACTTTTAAAAATACATAAAAAGGTGTACTTTAGGTTACACTTAAAAAATTATATTTGAATAAATACTTGAAACTACAAGGGGCAGAAGGGAAACCATTGGTTTCCTTCATGCTGTTCTGTAGGACTGAATTCTTTACTATTCTGCTTTCCTTGTGTTTACTTTGTGGATACCTGGGAAAAGATTTCCTCCTGTGTTGCTTAGTTATATGTCCAGTATTGCTACCTCTGACCTCAAAATAAATTATGTACTAAAATCAGCATTGTGGTAGAAAGAGTAAAGAAAAAGCTTTTTAAATGCTATGAGGTTAGAGACTCTGAATCACTTGTTAGAAAAAACTATTTTGATTTTGACATTAACATAACAGTGTTTAGAACAGTATAGTTCGTTTTAATTATGACCATTTCTGGACTGTAAAGATGATCTTAAACTCTTGTAAAACAACACAATTACAGAAGCTAAATTTTGTAACAACTAATCACTGGAGTTAAATTTTATAAAAAGTGGAATTCAGGAAGACAACAAAAAAGAAGAGTGGAGACAGGCATTCAAATCTGTCATAATCCTTTTTTTTTGGTTTTTTAATTGAAGGTAGAGTTAAGGGTATTTCACTCTAAGCATGTTTGGCCTTGGCTATTGAGATAATACTGGGAAGAGTTTGTGACTGGATAGCTGTGGGAGTGTTTTTGTATACTCACCAGCTGTTGAAAATGAACAGATAGATAAGCTATCACTAACTGATTTAGGTGCATTGTGGGCAGGCATCAAGACTGAAGGTGGATTGTCACAATCTCAGTCACCTGGGCAGACAGGATTTCTCAGCTATGGCACAAGCTTTGGGACCCCTCAACCTGGACAGGCACCGTACAGCTACCAGATGCAAGGTCTGTATACATACTGACATCGCTCCTTTCATTAACCCTACAGGATAATTAGGTTCTAAAGTGGACCCTGCTATTCTGTATAAGATGTGGATGATGCTAATTGGACTGGGCTTGGAGGCAAGATGCCTGGTTCTCAGTTGGCTCTTTACACACCTATTCTATGAGCCTAAATTTCCTTATTTTTAACATCCAGGGGTTAGACAGGATGATCACTAACATTCTTTTTCAAAAAACTCTAAAATTTTTTGTAACGTTGAAGTTTTCTGCCTTTACTTCTATCAGTGAAAAAAGGAATGGAAAAAAGTAGGAGTCAGTGATGTAATATCCTAATGTGGACTATCCTAAAAACTCTGGCACTTGTGGCCGTTCAGCTTTTTTCAAGGGGCTATGTTTTCTTCATTTCACATTTCTGGAAATGGAACCGTGATAAGTGTTGACTAAATGATCTGTCAAAGACCAGGAGATCAAATTGACAGTCACTCAATGCATCTTCAAGATATTGCTTCCAAGGACCATTCCTGGGTTCTGATGTTGAAACTGCAGACAAAACATAATGTTAAGTGCATGTCATATCATAAGGATGACAGCTGAAAGTTTACATTGTCAAACTGTTTCAAGAGTAGGCATTACTGTAATTGGCAGATTATTGTCATACATATGTGTCTGTAAGGTACTTGAAATTTATTCTTGCATAATTTAAACATTCTCCTAATATATATATATATATATATATTTACTACTAATTATTTCAATAAATCATATCCTTTCAATAGTGCCAAACTAGAGTCAAATTGCTTCCCAGGTGGCACAGTGGTGAAGAATCTGTCTGCCAGTGCTGGAGACACAAGTTCAATCCCTGCGTCATGAAAATTCCCTGGAGGAGAAAAATAGCAACTTATTCAGGATTCTTGCCTGGGAAATCCCATGGACAGAGGAGACTAGTGGGCTACAGTCCATGGGGTTGCAAAGAGTCAGACATGACTGAGAGACTGAGCACACACTATAGCAGAATTAAATATCTATGTTTTAAAATTTTATTTGCTTGTCTTGATTGAAGTGTAGTTGATATATAATATTACATAAATTATAGGTGTGCAACATAGTGATTAACCTTTTTAAAGGTTATATGTCATTTATAGTTGCTGCAAAATGCTGGCTCTATTCCCTGTGTTGTGCATGTACTCTGTGTACATACATGAGCGTGTGTGTGCTAAGTTGCTTCAGTTGAGTGTGACTCTGTGTGACCCTGTGGACTGTAGCCTGCCAGGCTCCTCTGTCACAGATACAGAGAACGAGCTAGTGGTTCCCAGCAGGGAGAGAGAAAGTGGAATGGACAAGATAGGGGGAGGCCCGCTTTCCTCTTCCCACCGGTGAGCACTCGTTTGTTCTCTGTATCTGTGAGTCTGCTTCCTTTTTGTTATATTCACTAGTTTTATTTATTAGAGTCCACATATAATTGATATTGAGGCAACTTAGCACATAATTGATATCATACAGTATTTGTCCTCCTCTGTCTCATTATTTCATTTGTCATAATGCCTTTCAAGTCCATCCGTGTTGCTACAAGGGGCGAAATTTCATTCTTTTTTATGGCTGAGTAGTATTCGTGTGTGTGTGTGTGTGTGTGTGTGTACATACACGCCACATCTTTATCCATTCATCTGTTTAAAGACACTTAGCAACCTGCTCTTTTTAATAACAGATATAAACATCTTTTCATATCAATAAATTCTAGAGCATCATTTTAATGGCTGCATGGTTTCATAGATATATCTTATTTAATCCATTATCAGACATCTAGAGCAATTCTACAAATGTCTTATGTGCATCCTTAATTATTCCCTTTGAGTAAATTTAAGTGTGGCTACGTAAACTGTTTTAAACTCTTTTAAGGATTTGTAATGTTTTTACACAAGGAAGGTCTGTGAATTAGAGTGAACACATTAAATATTTAACTTTTAAAAATTTGTCATTTTGGAAGGTCTGAGATTTTATTGTTAATTTCATGTGCATTTTTAGAAAATTGAGCTGATAAACCATTTTTTCTTTTCTAACATGGTGATGTTCATCTTTTCTTATTTCTTTTACTACACTTCTTAAACTTTGGTAATGTTTTATAAATATTTTTCTAATATTTTTCATATTTTATGTTTTCCATAAAACATAAATTTCTCTATAATGTTTTCTATAAAGCATTATGTATAATGTTTTATAGATACATTTCCAGTTTACCACTTTAAAGAGCTTTTTTTCCCTGCATGGGGAAGCTAAAATTTTATGGGCCCAGATCCATTAATCCTTTCATGTTTGTTTTGCCTTTGGTATAAAAAGGACTGGATTATAAAGTTTTGAAATACTTGATGGCTACAAAGTTAAAACTGTCTTACAATGGATGATGTTTATTGTTAGAAGGATATTACTTTTGTGCCTGATTCCAGAACTTGAAAGCTGCCTTGGGAAAAGAACTATGGTTATGTACATGCTAAATGTCAGTTGAGTAAAGGGATAAAAAGAAAACAAAGTGATGAGACTTCATTGAAGAATTGAACCATCTTAGGCTTTAATAGTGGAGAAGGCAATGGCACCCCACTCCAGTACTCTTGCCTAGAAAATCCCATGGGCGGAGGCGCCTGGTAGGCTGCAGTCCTTGGGGACGGGAAGAGTCGGACACGACTGAGCGACTTCACTTTCACTTTTCACTTTCATGCATTGGAGAAGGAAATGGCAACCCACTCCAGTGTTCTTGCCTGGAGAATCCCAGGGACGGGGGAGCCTGGTGGGCTGCCGTCTGTGGGGTCGCACAGAGTTGGACACAACTGAAGTGACTTAGCAGCAGCGGCAGCAGCAGGCTTTAATACTGAAATGGTTCATAAGGTGGGCAAAGTCTGTAAAGTTCATTTGTATGAAGTAGAGAGAAAGTAGACAAACGGATAAATGAACTATGCAATTGCGGAGTCTTGGGAGAGTCAGGGGCAAAAGTTGGGTGCTGTGGTGGATCCCATTCTGCCCTGGGCATCCAGGTCTCTTTAAGGAGAAGTGGATACTAACAGTGCAGATGAAATAGGTGAACTGCCCTCCAGAGAAGAGAGATACCTACATGTGTGATTCCTGGGCTTGAGCCCGTGTGTAGCCAGCCCCTTGGCTACCATCCACAAAGCGTTGAGTACAGAAATTGCAAGTGTTTAGAAACGTTTATGGTATGTCATAGTAAACTTATTATGTTGGTGAAATGAAGCACTAACATTAAGAAATCAGACATGTACTCTGTGTCTTTTCTTTTTTCACCTCATTCTTTTTGTCATATGTAACTATTTTGCTAAATTGTCAGTCTGAGAAGGATTAGAAGTGAAAACAGGGTTGTATCTTGGGGAATTCAGAGAAGGCATCACTTGAGAGTTCTTTTTTAAGGTAGTTGTAATCTTTTGCTTTTTAGTTTTGGCATATATCCTAATATTGGAGATATAATTCATAATTTTTAATTTATTCAAGTTTATTTCAATAACTGTATTATCAAGTGGCCATATTGCAGAAATTCAAGATCTTTTAAAATTAGAGTATAATTATTTTACAATATTGTGATGGTTTCTGCCATACATCAACATGAATTAGCCATAGGTATGTGTATATACATGTCCCCTCCCTCCTTTCCTCTCAGATCAAAAGCTTATGTGGCAGAAAATTCCTAAGAGAACTAGCTAGCTATCACATGTAAGTATAGCTTTAGAGTATAGAGAAGAATGGAAATGAAGAAGAAAAGAAAGTTAACTTGGCGGAGGAAAAGAGTCTTCCTTTTAAAGCAGAAATAAGGACATTTGTAGAACCAAATATATGGCAAGCCATTCCAGTACTCTTGCCTAGAAAATCCCATGGACAGAGGAGCCTGGTGGCCTACAGTCCATGGGGTTGCTACTAGTCGGACACGACTGAGCAACTTCACTTTCCCTTTTCACTTTCATGCATTGGAGAAGGAAATGGCAACCCACTCCAGTGTTCTTGCATGGAGAATCCCAGGGATGGTGGAGCCTGGTGGGCTGCCGTCTATGGGGTCGCACAGTCAGACACGACTGAAGCGACTTAGCAGCAGTAGCAGCAGCAGCATTGCTCTCTAGTCATAGATTTCATTGCATCTGGGATTGCATTAAAACATTTTGTGTTTTTAGGCATACCCTGGTTGAATGGTCTTTCCAGTGGGATTTTAGAACCCATTTTCACTAAAATTTTATTTCATATGAATGTTTGTATAATGGCACTTCACTCATTTTTAGAGTAATCTGAAAATATGATTTTCACACATCAAGCCAGAGAATACCATGCTATTAACTTGAAACTTGCCAAAATGATGATGGATAATGATACATGATATTCTGTAGACTACTTATAGTCATACTTGGATAAATAACTAAACTCTGAATTTCTTAAACATTAAGTGCATTATAAAAAAAAAATGATATGATATGTCCAGTCATGGGAGTCTGTTGACCTTTGTCTTTTCAATACTGCTTTTCAATATAAAAGTTTCTATAATATCTAAAATTATTTTTAAAATTCTTCAAATTCTATTATCCTTAATGGATAACAGTGATTTTTGATCATATCACTCTTATAGCTGTTAAAAATTCTTAGAATCCTGGATGACAGTATACATACTTTAGTGATTTGGGAGTATTGATATTTTACCTAGCTTTTTCTCCGAGATCTTTTGACCTTAAAAATATAAAATATGATAAGTTATTCAGAGATTTAGTTGCTAAGATTTCATATTAGGATTTCGCAATATTAGAAGAAGTATTTTAGTAACCAAGATGACTTGAACTAACTCGGTGGTGGTATATTTATTTAGGGTGTTGTGCTGATTAACTTCAGGAGAATTTATGATGATCCCTTCTTTGGTTCTGTCAGATTTAGAAGGTTGGACTAAAGATATAATCTTGCTTTCTGCAAACAGGGACTGGAGTCAAGCTTCCTGCTGAACACCCTCCCCTTGCTATTGGTGGGACTTCAGCATGGGGTTCAACTTCATGACTCCAGTTCTCTGTCTTGCATATTGTCTGTTCCCACAGTAGTGGGCTTCCCAGGTAGCTCAGTGATAGAGTCTGCCTGCCAATTCAGGAGATGCAAGTTCAGTCCTTGGGTCAGGAAAATACCCTGGAGGAAGAAATGGAAACTCACTGCAGTATTCTTGCCCGGAGAATCCCATGGAGGAACCTGGCAGGGTTGCAGAGGCGGACACGACGGAGCAACTGAGTGCATACACACACCCACTGTAGTATTGTGAGAATTGGTTGGGATTATCCACGCATGGGCTTTTCTGGTGGCTCAGTGGTAAAGAACCCACCTGCAGTGCAGGAGATGCTGGTTCGATCCTTGGGTTGGGGAGATTCCCTGGAGAAGGAAATGGCAACCCACTCCAGAATTCTAGCCTGGGAAATACCAAGGACAGAGAAGCCTAGTGGGCTACAGCCCATGGGATTGCGAGAGTCAGACATGACTTATCACTCTGACCAACATCTAGCACTAGTAAGCATTTAAATGCTTAATTTCATTTAACTGTGTTCATTGTGATAATGATGTGGTGGTGATTATTATTCTTATCATTATCATCATCATCATCATGTAATAGTTCCAGGTTAGGAAGCACTGCCAAATTCTCCTTCTCTTGCATTTCCCAGGAGGAAAAATATATATATATATGAAATAAATATAAAAATTTGATATATATAGTATATATAACCAGCACGGATTGTTCCAAGAACCCCAGTAATCAAATAAATAATCATGGCTAGAAAAGAGCCAGATCTAACTAATGTGCTGGCAAGGAAGGAAAATCACTGTCAGCAAAGGTCAGGCTTTGTGTACATGATACAAAAATGTAGAAGAAACTAGAGAAAGCAGCCAAGAACATGAAGAAAATCAGAAGAGAGGAAAGGCTGTGTTGGCAACAGTGGTGGTGGGTGCTGGAGAGCAGGAGGCATGGGTAACACAGAAGGGTCCTGGACAAAGAAATGAACTGAGCTTCCCAGGTGGTGCCAGTGGTAAAGAACTTGCCTGCCAGTGCAGGAGATGTAAGAGACCCAGGTTTGATCACTGGGTTGGGAAGATCCCCTGGAGAAAGAAATAACAACCCACTCCAGTATTTTTGCTTGGGAAATCCCATGGACAGAGGAGCCTGGAAGGCTACAGTCCATAGGATCACAAAGAGTCGGATACGATGAGCAACTTGGCACACAGGGGTGGGAAGGAAAGAAGCAGAAACTGAGTCCTTATGCCCCAGAAATCCCTGCAGTCACAGTGCAACTTTGAGAGGAATTGATGGGGAAAATGGAGGTGAAAGCCACTTTAAATACCACATTATTTAGTTTGGAAGCCGTGATTAGGGAGGACAATGGGAACGTGACAAGCTATGCTCTATCAAGGTAGAAAACTCTTGTCCATAACACAAAATAACAGCTACCATTTATTGTGTACCTATCATAGGCCCAGGACTTTTATAATTATTTTACATATATTGTTTCATTTAATCCTTACAATAACCTTGAACAATGGCTTTAAAGTATAAGAACCTGAAAATGCTGATGAATACATCAAAATGGAGACTGGCTTAGAACTGTCAGACTCTGCCATATTTCTATTCAATTGCATGACAGCACCTATAGGGGAGGCACTTACAGGAAACTACCAAAAAAAAGAAAAGAAATGTAGTTGCCTGTAGCATTTATTTTCTGAAGGGTAGATTTGCTCTTTTTATAGCTGAGACACACTGCATCACATAACCCACTATGTAATTAGTCAAAAATACCAGCTCACGAAGCTCTAGAAAAAAATTTTTTGGATAGTTCATTTCTGAGCACTCTTTTTTTTTTTTTATGGAACTTAAGGAAAAGATTTTTTTGGGAATATGTGGGCATTTTGGCACTGCCTGGCCCTGTGAACTAGGCTAGCCTTGGTGCCCTCTTTTAGTCCAGGTAAACCTTCTGAATCCTTCTAACTCCAATGCTCAACACTTCTGTCTGTGGCAGGCTTCTATGAATCCAGTACATGCTGTTTTAAGCCAAAACGGCTTGGATTTTTGCTTTATATGCACTAACAGTAAAAGCCCATGGAGTAAAACCTCAGGGACTGGAAAATCTGATTGCTTTTACCTTTGCTGCAAGATTCTGGAAAATTCTATCTCTGCTTTCATTGGATCTCTTTTGCGCATCCAGTGAAAGATTAGACATTTCAGTTTAACAGAGAAGGACAAAGTGTTTCTGTTCATCGACAACTGCAGAGTTCGCCCCAGGAGGTGAAATCCTTACTGTTGCTGCTGCTGCTGCTAAGTCACTTCAGTCGTGTCCGACTCTGTGTGACCCTATAGACGAAAGTCCACCAGGCTCCCCCGTCCCTGGGATTCTCCAGGCAAGAACACCGGAGTGGGTTGCCATTTCCTTCTCCAATGTGTGATTACTTTTTGATATCTTCCTGCTCCCCAGGGTCAGTCTCTGTTTCTGGAAGAAGATTTGGATGGTGTGAAATTTTCCTTCACGCGCTGTTGACAAACATGCAAATAAGTGAACTGGATGAGGGAGTGTAGACTGACAAAGGGTGCCTGGAGACCCCGGGTCAACTGCACAGACCCTGTAGACAGTGTTTTCAGTGCTGCCAATCAAAGGACACTGACGACAAGAATGAAGAGCAGGGTGCAAGTTTGTGTTTATGTCTGGGGCGGGGTGTGTGTATACACACACATGCTTACATGTACTAAGAGCAGAGAAACCATTTAGGAGAAACAACTTTAGCCTTTGATTCACCTACCTGTTTCACAGAGTATTTGCCCAGTTTATCAAAAGCAAACTTTATTCTCCTTTTGTATAAAAGAGGCATCTGATTTGAAATCAAGCTTTTAGTTATAATATTTTTAAAACTACAAGTTCCAGACCCATTGCTTTCATTCCCAGTCATTCATTTACCCCCACATCCTATACACTATAGATATATCATCAGCCATCTATAGAGTACCATCAGCCACCAAAGACAAGAGAGTGTTCATAATTTTCAGGCCGAGGGACTTCCCTGGTGGTCCAGTGGTTGATTCTGTGCTTCCAGTGCAAGGGGCACAGGTTCAGTCCCTGGTCAGGGGACTAAGATCCCACATACCATGCAACACAGCCAAAAATAATAATTTTGAGGCTGTCATAGAAAGAAAATTACATTTTGTTTAGCAATCTGTTTGAAGTAAGGAAAATGTAAACAATTTTCACACTAAAAGCAATTCAAACTAAGTCTGGCCTCTTAACTGGTTAAGCTTCAACTTTGAGGCAAACCCAGCTTGCCATAATAACTTAGTTCTATTGATCGCCATTTGCAGGGGTTGACCATCTCGTGTTTTTGTTTTATCTGATAGTATGTCTGAAATACACGAATGTTTTGCTCTATCACAATGGCAGTTAGAAGTTAAGATTCATAAAGACTCTAATTCTGTTCGTTTGGGGAAATGAATTTGGAATTTACCCATTGTAAAATCCTTGATTAGTTTATTAGCGTGGTGTGTTCAAAGCAGTCCTCCCTTGTGTTCATAGTTGTAGGTGGAGTGGATGGAGGTGTTGGAGAATTGTGGTGGTTGTGTAGAATGCCTTTTTGAGTGCTTTATTGCCCCAGAATAGCAATGAGGTGGGGGACATTGTGTCATTCTGTAGCAAGAAGGTATCAGGATTTGCCTAGGTGGATGAGAGGGACTACACAGATGTACGTGCACGAAACCCTACTTTGTTTATTTTCTTTTCGGCTTTATTGCTCTCTCTTAGAGGAGAAAATAATGGCAAATTCTAACTCCCTCTTTGTATTCAGTGTATAATGTTGTTTGTTCTGTTAAAGAGATTGGAGGCCCACCCAGTGAGGAAGGGCCATAAATAAGGACAGAGGTTTGTTAATGGGATGTGGAAGGGTGACAATTCCATAGTTCTCTGAAGCTTACTTGCTCTAAGGCTTGTTATCAAGTGGGAACCATCCAATAATAATCTAATAAGGGCAACCACCCTGATTTCCTTTGGTCTGCCTATCTGTAGTTTTTCAAGTATATAGCTGAAGTCTTTTAGTTTATTAGGCTTTTAGAACTTCAAAATGGCTTATCAAATACTATTAAAATTTTTCCATTACCTATAGAAATGATATTTTTCCTAGCTTGCAAATATACAGTTTTAAGGAAATATTTACTAAACCTTTTTAATAATCTGCTCTGATAAAGGATTTGAGATTTGCACTTTCTGGCATAAAGTGACAGAAGAAAGTTATAATTGGAGAATTGCCATTTCAGCTCGCCCTGATTGTTCACAATTTCTCTTAATTGCTTTGCCAGTCTGCTCACATTTATATTTGAGTTTGTGGAAATTTTTGCATTGCAGATTTTTTTTTTTTTTCTTGCTTAAGTTGATTTTTTAGCAGTAATATTTGGTTTTACTTATTTTGGCATCTTATGTTATTTCAAGTGACAAATGTTGGAAATTGTAGGGAAATCTTTTGAAGTCAGTAATAGCAGTAATTAGTTATCAGTATCCACATTCTTGTCTGTATGAACTGGTTTTTATTAAAATATAAAGAAATAGATCAATAAAGGTAAATATTAAGGCTTTGCCACCTTTATGACGTTAGTTAAAACTTATCTTTGACGTAGAAAAATTATTACTGAGATATAAAGGAATAGCCCTTGGCTTGGTCCTTTAAAATCCTTCTTATAAGAAAAGGAGAAAACTTTGGTTTTAAAAAGTAGCCCATCTGGCCTTCAGAGGCCTTTCCCCAGGGAGCTGCGCTGACTTCTGCCACATAGATCGTGCCTGATGATGGACATAGCCCATGGCAAAGAGGCCAGGGAAGAAAAGCAAATGGACTTCTGTGAAAATACACGGGGGACAAATAGCATCCTGCTTGCTGAGTAAGTGCTAGAAAATGCTCTAAAATATGGGAAGTACAGACAGGCCCCTGCAGGTTCCAGCATTCTTATGTTGGCTGGGATTCTGGTTTTTAATGTGAGTCCTTGTTCTCTGTGAAGTAGACCTTTGACCTACGTGTTACCTTTTTTTTTGGGAACTTTTTTGAAGTATAGCTAGGCTGTGTTCTCTAGGTTAAATCACACATAAAATGTTGATTTACATTTTAAATCATGTTATAAATCAACATAGATTGGGTTCTTAACTATGAAAAAGTACTTAGGATTTATTAATAAAAATTTGGAGGGATCAGTTTAGTTTCAAACTATAATTGCTTAGCACCTATAGAACCGGTGGCCACACAGGGTCTCCTAGCAGGACTGTTTCTTGTTTGTTACAGTTGACGAGACCACCACCCTTTCCCTGTAGGAACCCCTCATGGTGACAAGAAGAAAGCCAGTCTTTCTGATACACTATCTTTTGGGTGACTGTATAATTTACTTTTAAAATTATTTACCAGCTTCAAAAGAGTTATGATGAAGAATTCTTTTAGAAATGAGATAGTTTGTTTCCAGATTCATTTATGAAAAATTTCTCAGATGCCCTTGTGTCTCACTTTGTCAATGAAGTTTGTGTAGCCAAAAATTAATACCACTTTTCTACCCTCCCTTATTCCTTTTGGTAACCCTTATTTTGTTTTCTACCTCTGTGAGTCTGTTTCTGTTTTGTAAACAAGTTCATTTGTATCATATTTTAGATTCCACATATAAGTGATTAGCAGATACAAGCTACTATATACAAAACAGATAAACAGGGACCTTTACCTACTGGATAGCACAGGAAACTAATATAACAACATAGTGGAAAGAATATGAAAAAGAATATGTATTAATACACATATAAGTGAATCACTTTGCTGTACATCAGAAACTAATGCAACATGGTAAGTCAACTCTACTTCAGTACTAAAAACTAAAATAAAAATACCACTTTTCACAATATATAACTCACTTCAGCATTACTGAATCAGAGCATGTAAAGGGTGGATTTGTTGTGGTAGAACGGTGAACAGTGACCTGAAAGTGGAGTTAATGGCCACTCCCTAACTCAGGGTTCTTGGGCCAGGGAATCACCATTATCTCTGCTTTTTAGAAAGTGACAGGTGGCCCATAATAATAATTATTATCTCACATACTGATGTGGGGAATAACCTAAGACAGTGGATATGGAAATCCTGAAATATAAATGGATGGTAAACACACAGAATGTTACTGCATTCTGAATTTGAAATTTTTCATTTGCAACCAAGCATCTTATTTTCATTCATATACCCATGATACCAGTCCATAGGGTCTCAAAGAGTCGGACATGATTGAAGTGACTTAGCACGTACGCACTGATGATACGTCAATATCTGACTGAGCTAGATCAGTGAGATTTTATGAACTGTTCAAAATTCATGATGCTTTAGTCAGTTTAAGATTTTATTTGATTTAAATAAATTCTGTGGGATTTTCTTTCTGTAAATTCAGACATTTAAAATCCTTCCAGAAGGTGCTTATAGGCCTACCTTTGATATTTTTCATATAATTTGTATCTTAAGTAGTAATTATAATCTACTTTTTAAAGATAAGCCTTTACACACCACCATGTAGTTTAAAAGAACTAAGCAAAGTGTGTGTCCTCTTGATAAAAATCTGAGAGATAAACAATTACTGTATGGTTATTTTTTCCTTTCCCCACTGTCGTTTTTATTGCTGAATAAATAAGGAACTTGAGAGATGTTTTCTTTCCTCGTGTCTGTTGGGCCTTCAGATCCCCCTTCTAAATGGCCTTCTACCTTCACCATATTAAAAAAGAAATTATGGAAAGGTTTCCCTTCTTCCTATACCTGATTCTTTATGAGAGTTGTGTCATCTCTGGATGCTGTTGTCATTACCATCTTGAATTGAAACTCTCAGATGACTAGTTCTGTCTCCTGCTGGCGCCTCCATGAAACTCTTGAAAGGCATGAGTTGAACACGGTTTCTTCTTCGCCACATGTTATTGTTGTTTAGTCACTAAGTTGTGCCAACTCTTTTGCAACACCCTGGACTGTAGCCTGCCAGCTCCTCTGTCCACTGAAATTTTCCAGGCAGAAATACTGCAGTGGGTTGCTCTTTCCTTCTCTAGGGAATCTTCCTGACCCAGGGATCGAACCCACATCTCCTGCTTGGTAGACAAATTCTTTACCACCTGGGAAGCCCTCTTCTCCATGTGAGCCAGGTGAATAAATATAACACATGTACTTAAGGAACTTATGATCATTATGAAAACAAGACCAATGAAGGCTTGTTCAGTACAAGAACAATAGTATCGATTATTTTTGAGCTCACGTTCCCAGAGGTCAAGTCAATGCAGAGAAGAACTGTCTGGGAACGCTGATTGGGAAGACAGGACTTTAGCCAGATCGTAAAGATGGGATGGGAAAGGTTGGGGGCGGGAGGAGAAGGGGACGACAGAGAATGAGATGGCTGGATGGCGTCACCGACTCAATGGACAGGAGTTTGAGTGAACTCCGGGAGTTGGTGATGGACAGGGAGGCCTGGCGTGCTGTGATTCATGGGGTCGCGGAGAGTCGGACACGACTGAGCGACTGAACTGAACTGAAAGACGGGAAATGGGGACTGATAGAGGGAAGCATTAAGTAAGAGGAGCAACAATGAATGAGTTTTCAGGAGAACATCCTGAATTCATATAGTGAGCTGTGGATGGGCAAGCCTTAGGAAGTAGCTCGATCAGCATATTCCTCCACTGGGCACCTCCATCCTCAACTCTCCACCCCAAACCCCAACTCCCGTTTTCCAGCTCCAGTTGTATCTTTGCATTTATAACAGCTTCCCCCACCTCCTGCAGTCCTTAAAGGAGAATCAGAAATCATAACATTTCCTATGTCTTAATATAGTATGATCAACATTCAGATCCCTGGGTTTTTCTGATAAAGAATGCCAGTTCTTTTCCTGAACTGTTATTCTTAAATGATCAGGAAACTTCTGTCACCTTCCTTGAGTCTCTCTCTCCTGGGCTATAAATCTCTCACTCTTGGATCTTCTCCTTTGGATAGTTTATCCTCAGCCCGAGCCAAGAATACCCTTCTTGACATTCTTTGTGTATTTTCTGTGTATTGTCCTTCCCAGTCAAATTACATGTTTTCATTTCATTGACTGAGCAGCTCCCTGTCAGAACTTAACGGTGCCTACATAGGTAACGCAAGCTGATATTTCATGGTGTTGTTTTCATGAGATCGTGTGTTTGTAAACTTTCCTCAAGGGATCGACTCATGACATTGGCTTCTTTGGGTCCATAGCACACTCTAGAATAGTAACTGTGCCTGTAATGCCAAACAGATGTGTCCATACATGCTGTGGACTGAACTAATTTGAAAAGTGTTTATTTCCATAATATATATAATCTTTCCATTCAGAATATAAAAGTTCTCAACTTTAAGAAGAAGGCAGTGGAGGGACTTCCCTGGTGCTCCAGTGGTTAAGACTGCACACTCTCAGTGAATGGAGGCATGGGTTCAATCCCTGGTTTGGGAACTAAGATCCCACATGCTGTGCAGTTCAGCCAAAAGATAGGGGGAAAAAATGGAATGAAAAATAATTTTGTCTTAGAGATGTTCTGAAAGGAAAGATTTTTCCAGTGTTCTAGTCAGGAAACAAATTTCTCCTCTCCCTGCCAGAATAGAAGAATGACTATGATTTTTTTTTTTTTTACAATAATAAACTATTTAAACAGGTAAGATTTTCCTTTTCACTAATGGGAAAGAAAGTGTCCCACTGCCACCCTGTTCAGAAGGTAACTTAATTCCCAACTCTACCAAGAATACTATTGAGCATTATTGGAGCTTCACTTGAACCAAACTCTGTCAAACTCCTTGAGTGAGAAATAATGGGTTCTAAATGGGAGCTCTTTGTACTTTGGGGAATTTTAATGATATAATCTTACATAAAATGTCAAACAATTTATCATAGAATACTTCCGTTCTCTTTTTTTCTGGAGATGACTTCTTGTGAAATCATTTGTGTCTAGAAAGGAAAATACTTCTGTATTTTATTTTGATAAATGAATTCTCAATACTAAGCCTAATTCTGTGATCTAACATTGTAAGTGAAGACTTAGGAATCAGACAGAAACTGTCTTAGAGCAGGGGTCCCCAGCCTCCGGGATCTAACGTCTGATGATCTGAAGTGGAGCTGATGTGATAATAATAGAAATAAAGTGCAAGATAGATGTAATGCACTTGAATCATCCTGAAATAATCCACCCCCCACCCCAGGTCTCTGGAAAAATTATCTTCCATGGAACCAGTCCCTGGTGCCAAAAAGGTTGGGGTCTACTGTCTTAGCGGATGGATCCTAATGGAAGAAGGGAGTCTGTTTTTCCTGGTCGTGTCTCGCCCTTTCTCCCCTGTACATCTATACTTAAGTCTGGTACATGGCAGCCTTCTGCACAATTGTGTCTTGTCTCCCAGGCCTGTGTAGAGTAGGAAGTGGGTTTAGTATCTTTACACACAAAAGCTTTTTTGGGAGTAGTGTCCTTGCTGTTTTGCCTTTGCTTTGTGGTGTTCTAAGCTTTGGTGAGATTCATCTGGTAGTACTGGTACCCAGTCTGAATCAGATCAGCTATTTGAGTGGGATCCTTTGTTCCCTGGGGCTTCTCTAGTGGCTCAGATGGTAAAGAAACAGCCTGCAATGCTGGAGACCCAGCTTTGATCCCTGGGTCGGGAAAATCCGCTGGAGAAGGGAATGGCAACCCACTCCAGTATTCTTGCCTGGAGAATTCCATGGCCAGAGGAGCCTGGTAAACTATGGTCCATGGGATCCCAAAGAGTTAGACATGACTGAGTGACTTTTATTTCACTTTGTTCCCTATGAGCTTTGTTTAGCCCAGCTCAAGGGCCACAATACCCAAAACAGTCTCTGAGAAACTTCCATTCTGTAAATGCCTGATGAGTGTGATTACTTTCTTAGTATAAAAAAGTATGTGTACGGCTGCAATGTGTATCTGTGTGGGTGTGTGGTCAGCATTCCTAGGAAGATACAAGAGAAATCTAAGAGAGTGAATTCACACCAGGTGCAGTGCTGTGCTTAAATCGTCAGTCATGTCCAACACTTTGCCACCCTGTAGACTGTAGTCACCAGGCTCCTCTGTCCATGGGGATTCTCCAGAAAAATACTAGAGTGGGTTGCCATGGCTTCCTTCAGATCTTCCAACCCAGAGATTGAATCCAGGTCTCCTGCATTTCAGGCAGATTCTTTACCATCTGAGCCACCAGGGAAGCTCAAGTAGGGCCTAATAAATAAGCCCTGATAAGTTTGAATTTGATCCTGAGAGTACTAGGGGGCGTTACTTTTTGAACAGGGGAGTAAGAAGATGAAATGTGTACCTTAGAGAAAGTATTCTACTGCTGGTGTGGAGAATGAGCTGGAGGAAGCCAGAAGATGGGCAGGAAACTAGTAAAGGAGGCTCTTGAAGACATCCAGTGCCAGTGGCCTGGACTAAAAGTTTAGCAACTCTCTGTCACACATGGAGGTGGGTGGGGAGGCCCTACTGGTCTGATTCTGGGGGTTAAAAATTAATATTGCCTGAGCCTGATTCTCCCCAGCTTGTCTACCTTTGCCTGACATAGATCCTTGTGGAAGTTGCATTAAGTCTCGTAGGCCACTGGAGTGCTGTTAAACTCCTGCTCCTGCATATGAATTGGAATGGAATCTCAGCCTGCAGTCAGCCAGTAAATGAGTGTAACTTACGTTAGAATTCCAGCTAATGTACAGTCGTTGAAGTAGCATGAAGTCTGGGAAGTCACTTGGGTACCATTAAGAGTACTGAGCTGTGATTTACATGGTCAGACCCTAGTGGCCTATATGTGCCAATATAGCTTCCATGGTCTTTTCTACTTTGTTCAGGGAATAAGTTATGGAACAAAAACATCCATTTTTAAAATATATTTTCTATATCTTATTCATTTTCTCAGTGGATGGGGATTATTGAGGTCAGTATTTACTGTTCAAAAATTTGTAGTATAAATAAAAGTAGCAAGTCATAACCCAAAAATGTGTAGTTTAAGTGAAAGTCACAAGTCATAACCCAGAGTAATTTTTTCTATCAAATGTGTGTAATAAAGTTTGAAAAGTATTGATAGTCACACTCTTACTCACAATAAATTTGAGTTTTTTACAAGAAATTTGAAAAATGTTCATTATAAGTTTGTCATATATTTATATGGATATATAGATTTAATATTAATTTTCCCTGATATGTAAATATATAGAAGGGATACATATGCGCAGGAAGTCCATTGTTTAAAAAGAAAAAAAAAAGCCAATGTTAACCTGATAAGCCCTAGAGGTCCATGCCTGCATCTTAATCTTTCTTCTTTCCTCATGTATTTATCACTGTGAGCTCAATATTCAATACCTTTTTAATGACTATATGGTTGCCACATGAAGATGAGCAATATGAAAAACTTGTCTAGTGATACTCCTACTTTTGTGGTGGAATACCTATTAGTAGTGTGAGAACTTTCTGCTTTTCTGTAATAGGTGTTCTGGGAACTTTGAACAACTGGTATTCCTAAAATTTACAAATGAGGAAACCTCGAATATGATTCTGTGATAACATTTAAAACTACCTTAGGAAATATTTTCTTTTCTTAATAAAATAGCAAGTCCTTGACTGGTTTTTCAAAGTGCGTAGATGCTTGATAAGTAAGTAGGAAAAGAATTTTAGATACGCAAGGATATTGCCATACTTCTCTAGTTTGGGAAAGTCAAAAGGGGGAGAAGATACATAAATACAGTAGAGAATTTTAGAAAGGTTTACTGGAATAAACAGTTATGGTTCTGAACATTTGTGTGTTACTATGGCTTATTCGTTATATTTTCCCAAACTTCATTTGATCTGTTTAAGAAGCCTATGAAATAGAGTTTTTGCAGCTAAAGAAATTATATCTTAGAGGTGATTTGTCCAGAGTCCAAACAGTTCATAAGTAATGAACTGGAAATTCTACGGTTTTCTGACTCTTTGGCCAGTACTTAAATGTTCACTAGCAAGTACATAATTGATGTTTATTAACTAGCACGTCGTACTTGAAGGCATCTGTGAATAGGTGGTTCACACTGAAGACATCCTCTTCACCAACACGTTTATTGCCTAGACTGCTCATTTGCCACAAGTTTTATTTTTAAAAAATGGTTTTTTATTTACAAAAGTAACACAGATTCTGAGTAAAAAATTTAAAAATGATCATTGGCTGCATGAATATTCTGTGGCCATAGATTGCACCCCTCAGTCTAGATTCTGAGACTTTTGTGCTTTTCGGAAATACTTTATGCTGTTAAAAATGTTTCAAATGAGATCACAAAGAACATTTTCATTGCTTAAGTATTTGTTTGTAACCTGGGCTTAAAATACCTACTTAATACCCTTGTATTTCATAAATTCCTACTATTGTCTGAATATTTATGTCCCCCAGCCTCCCCCCTGCTCCCCTATTCATATGTTTGAATCCTCACCTCTGATATGATGGTACTGGGAGCTGGACCTTTGTGCGGTGACAAGGTTATGATGGTGGAACTCTTAGGAATGGGATCAGTGCCCTTGTTTCAAGACGCCCCACAGGGCTCCCTGCTCCTCCTGCCCTGTGAAGACACAGTGAGAAGTCAGCATCTGCAACCCTGAGGCCTTCACCAGAACCCAACAACACTGGCACCTGGTCTGAACTTCTGCTTGCAGAACTGTGAAAGATTTCTGTTGTTTATAAGCTACCCAGTGGTGTCTTGTTCCAGCAGCTCGAGTGGACGAGTGGACTAAGACAGTTCCCACTGACCCATTCTCTTTTAGTATTTGTCAGAGCAGAAAACAAAGTATAAAAAGGGCATGGAAATTTTTTCTCCTAGTCTATGGTATATATTGTTTTTTTAATTAAAGAGATTGGCATTTAAAAAATCTCTACCTGTCAAAGGGTTCTGGTCATTTTGAAAAATAAATATCTAAAATAAAAAAAAAAATTAGTGTGCTACTATTTCCCATGTTGTTAAATGTCATTATGATACTATTTCAACAACTTCATGATAGTCCATTTTCTGAATAATGTCTATTAAGGACTCAGGGTTACTTTCTGTGTTTGGTTATTAGAAACAACACTGAAGAACATCTTTGCTAACCACCTCATAGTATAGATCATATTTTTTTCTTAGAGTAAAAGCCTAGCAATATAATTACTGGGTTAAAATTCTTGACTATGACCAAATAGCCCAGTAGCTTGTCTTATTTAATTTTTTTGTGTGTTCTAATGCCATTTTTTACACGTTTGCTAATCCCTGACCTTTTAAAATCTTCACTAAAATGATAGTCAAAAGTAGTATATTATTAAAGATACATGCACCCCTATGTTCACAGCAGCACTATTCACAATATTCAAGACATGGAAACAACCTAAGTGTCCATTGACAGATGAATGGATAAAGGAGATGGGCTGTGTGTGTGTGTGTGTGTATACATACATACATATATATATATAGTTTATATATATATATAGTTGGTGATGGACAGGGAAACCTGGCATGCTACAGTCCATGGGGTCACAAAGAGTTGGATACAATTGAGCAACTGAGCTGAACACACACACACACAATGGAATACTACTCAACCATAAAATAGAGTGAAATAATGCCATTTGCAGCAACATGGGTAGACCTAGAGGTTATCATACTAAGGGAGGTAAGTCAGAAAGAGAAAGACAAATATCATATGATTTATATGTAGAATCTAAAATAGGACACAAATGAACCTACCTACGAAACAGGAACAGACTCACAGACGTAGAGAATAGACGTGGTTGCCAAGGGGAATGTGGGGTGAGCAAGTATGGATTGACAGTTTGGGATTAGCACATGGAAACCGTTTATATAGAATGAGTGAACAACAAGGTCCGACTGTATAGCACAGAGAACTTTATTCAATATCCTGAGATAAACCATAATAGAAGAGAATATAAAGAAGAATGTGTGTGTATATATAAAACTGAGTCACTTTGCTGTGCAGCAGAAATTAACCCAACATTGTAAATCAATTATACTTCAATAAAAAAACAGCATATTGTTGCTTTATGAGGAAACAAAAAGATAGTAAATCTGTTGAAGGAGAAAACTAAGATTTGCTTTTTGGTTTGAATCCTGCACAACTCTGCTGTTTGTTTTTGAGTACAGAGACATTGGACAAATAGAATATTACCTACACAGCACATGTTCCTCTCTGATCTTTGTTTTATCAAATACTCCAAGTGCTTCCATTTACTCTTCAGTGAAATAAAATATTCAGCTTTTTCCATGGGGCATTCAGATAACAAGTGCCAGTTGGAAAGCATCTTTAACTTTTGGAAGTAGCATCATAGTTTTTGAGCTAGCAAGAATTTTAAAGATCATCTAATCTGATCCCACTACTTTACAATAAGCATGTTTAATGTAAAGATGTGAAAATTCTATGCATTTTACAAACTGAAATGGAAAGCTAGGTGTCTGATATTTTTATGCAAATACATAATTTCGTCCATAGTTTATGAGTCCCTCATGTCCTTAGAAATTAAAACCTCTTTACTTATGTACTCTCAGTTGTATAGTGATACTAAAATTGTCAGCCATTTTATGAAACCAGAATTTTAGTATGGCAATTTATTCTGGTTTCAAGATAAATGCATTTCTGTGAACCCCAGCTCTGCTTTATCTAAATAATAATTTCCTATAGACACATTACTCGACATGGCTTAGTCACCCATGTTTCTTTTCATTTTGTTTTAGGTAGCAGTTTTACAACATCATCAGGATTATATACAGGAAATAATTCACTCACAAATTCCTCTGGATTTAACAGCTCACAGCAGGTAATTTTAAAAGCCAGGTTGACTTCTGAAATTAAAAAAAAGTGCAGTAGATGATTTTCTTATATAAAGAAAGATCCATTTATATTACACTATAATTGAGAGCTTTCATAAGCTTTCTGATAGATTTTTTGCTCTTGAAAAAATGTCTTTAGCTGTCCAACAGGGTGAGTCATTTGGTTTTCAGATTGGTTAAATTTTACCTAATAATGCAACCTGAAATAGAAGAAATATGAAGAGGGAATCCAATCTTACCTAAAATTGGTTTGCATGGCTGTGCCTTTCAGTCAGTGTGTGCTTGTGTGTTCCTTTGTGAATTCAGAGAAGACAGAGATGGAAACGTTTTTACGGTTATACTCTGAAATGTAAGAAGGCAGCAGCTGTATTCTGACTGATTGTTCTTGTGTGGTTTAATTTGGTAGGACTATCCATCTTATCCCAGTTTCGGCCAGGGTCAGTATGCACAGTATTATAACAGCTCACCGTATCCAGCACATTACATGACGAGTAGCAACAGCAGCCCAACAACGCCGTCCACAAATGCCACTTACCAGCTTCAGGAGCCACCATCCGGCATTACCAGCCAAGCAGTTACAGACCCCGCAGCAGGTAATTACTTGCCTTTATTAGTCCTGCAGACTGTATTTCTGATGGTTTAAATGCATTTTTCTACAGTCATATATTCATGACAATGGTTGCACACTTTTGGCAAGTTTTGGCAAGGCCTTTAGTCAAGCAGCATGATTGTGATATTAATTTTATTTTTACTTATTTGCTTAAAAACTTTCATATGAAGTTATAAACTTGAAAATTACATGAAATAAGATGAGATATGATCTCATGTAAAAATACGTGAGATTTTATCTAGTTGTACATATACTCCATTTTCAGGGTATATATGTAGCTTTTTGGATGTATAATTATAAATTTTTCGCTAGGATGCTTAACTATAACTTTAACTAAATGTGTTGACATATGAATAAAAATGACATCATCTTGAATTTAATGTTTATCATCATGAAGTAGTTAATGTTTTTCAAAAAATCAAACAGCCTCTAAGGATCAATCGTGGAAGACAGTGATTCTTTTGGCCTACCCTTTCCCACTCATGACCCACTGTGAATTTTATAACAATGTTTCTGAGAGTGGGCATTTTTTGTACTTTACAACATTTGGTTGTTGTTCAATCACTAAGTCGTGGTCCACTCTTTGCAACCCCATGGACTGCTGCATTCTAGGCTTCCCTGTCTTTCAGTATCTCCCAGAGTTTGCTCAAACTCATGTCCATTGGGTCAGTGATGCCATTCAACCATCTCATCCTGTGTTATCCCCTTCTCCTGCCCTCATTCTTTCCCAGCATCAAAGTCTTTTCCAATGAGTTGGTTCTTTGCTTCAGGTGCCCAAAATACTGGAACTTCAGCATCAGTCCTTCCAATCAATATTCAGGTTGATTTCCTTTAGGGTTGACTGCTTTGATCTCCTTGCTGTCCAAGGGACTCTCAAGAGTCTTCTCCAGCACCACAGTTTATTTTATTTTATTTTTTTTTAAATTTACTTCAATTGGAGGCTAATAACTTTACAATATTGTAGTGGGTTTTTGCCATACATTGACATGAATCAGCCATGGGTGTACATGTGTTCCCCATCTAGAACCCCCCGTCCCACGTCCCTCCCCATCCCATCCCTCAGGGTCATCCCAGTGCACCAGCCCTGAGCACCCTGTCTCATTCATCAAACCTGGACTGGTGATCTGTTTCACATATGATAATATACATGTTTCAATGTTATTCTCTCAAATCATCCCACCCTTGCCTTCTCCCACAAAGTTCAAAAGACTGTTCTATACATCTGTGTCTCTCTTGTTTTCTCGCATATAGGGTCATTGTTATCATCTTTCTAAATTCGATATATATGCTTTAGTATACTGTATTGGTGTTTTTCATTCTGACTTACTTCACTCTGTATAATAGGCTCCAGTTTCATCCACTTCATTATAACTGATTCAAATGTATTCTTTTTAATGGCTGAGTAATATTCCATTGTGTATATGTACCACAGCTTTCTTATCCATTCGTCTACTGATGGACATCTAGGTTGCTTCCATGTCCTGGCTATTATAAACAGTGCTGCGATGAACATTGGGGTACACGTGTTTCTTTCAATTCTGGTTTCCTCAGTGTGTATACCCAGGAGTGGGATTGCCGAGTTGTATGGCAGTTCTATTTCCAGTTTTTTAAGGAATCTCCACACTGTTCTCCATAGTGGCTGTACTAGTTTGCATTCCCACCAACAGTGTAAGAGGGTTCCCTTTTCTTCATACCCTCTCCAGCATTTATTGCTTGTAGACATTTGTATAGCAGCCATTCTGACCGGTATGAGATGGTACCTCATTGTGGTTTTGATTTGCATTTCTCTGATAATGAGTGATGTTGAGCATCTTTTCATATGTGTGTTAGCCATCTGTATGTCTTTTTTGGAGAAATGTCTGTTTAGTTCTTTGGCCCATTTTTTTATTAGGTCGTTTATTTTTCTGGAATTGAGCTGCAGGAGTTGCTTGTATATTTTTGAGATTAATTCTTTGTTAGTTGTTTCGTTTGCTATTACTTTCTCCCATTCTGAAGGCTGTCTTTTCACCTTGCTTATAGTTTCCTTCATTGTGCAAAAGCTTTTAAGTTTAATTAGGTCCCATTTGTTTATTTTTGCTTTTATTTCCATTACTCTTGGAGGTGGGTCATAGAGGATCCTGCTGTGATTTATGTCAGAGAGTGTTTTGCCTGTGTTTTCCTCTAGCAGTTTTATAGTTTATGGTCTTACGTTTAGATCTTTAATCCATTTTGAATTTATTTTGAGTTTATGGTGTTAGAAAGTGTTCTAGTTTCATTCTTTTACAAACGGTTGAACAGTTTTCCCATCACCACTTGTTAAAGAGATTGTCTTTTTTCTATTGTATATTCTTACCTCCTTTGTCAAAGATAAGGTGTCCATAGGTGTGTGGGTTTATCTCTGGGCTTTCTATTTTAGCACCACAGTTTAAAAGCATCAATTTCTTTGGCACTCTGCCTTCTTTATGGTCCACCTCTCACATCTGTACATGACTACTAGAAAAACCATAACTTTGACTAGATGGACCTTTGAAAGCAAAGTGATGTTTCTGTTTTTTAATATGCTATCTAGGCTTGCCATAGCTTTTCTTAAGGAGCAAGTGTACATTTGATGGGCCCTTTTAAATGAAACTCTTATCTCTAGAAGTGTGTCTGCTATGTCTTTAATACTTCTTCCCCTCCATTAAATTTTTCTGGAACTCTTAATAGTGTATGGTTAATTTTCTGAATTGGCCTCCACCTGGGTTTCTTATTTTTTCTCTTGAACTTATTGCATTCCTAACTTTTTAAAATGTCTGTCTATCCATCTGGCTGTGCCAGATCTTAGTTGCAGCACACTGGAGCTTTTAGTTGTGCATGTGAACTTTTAGTTGCAGCATGTGAGATCCAGTTCCCTGACCAGGAATCGAACCCAGGCTCCCTGCATTGGGAGTGCAGAGTCTTAACCACTCTATCACCCCTGAAGTCCTGCATCCTTAACTTTTAAAAATATAATCTTTCCTTTCATAGATTAGAAGTGAACTATTATCCTTAACGAAGCTGTGGGGTTTTTTCCTTTGCCTTTTACTCCTAAAGCCAGAACACAGTCAGTCATATTAAAATGGTCTTATATTGTAACTCACTTCTATGACATGATCAGAGTATTAATTCTCAGTGGTTATCCCAAATCATGGGGAGAAAAAAGTTTTATGTGATAGATGCCGATTTAAATTTTGACTGTAGGTTTACCTTGTACATCTTAGCAGATGCTCCTCCTCAAAACCCCTTTAAGTGTTTAATCATTCTGCTTTTTCTCCTAAATGGGTACAGACACTGTTTTGTCCAAGAGTAGGAAGTTAAATCATTCTTAATCTTGTATCCCAGCTAACTATAAATGCAGTTTCTGCTGCATATCTCAACTCTAGACATGTTTATCTTGATTTCATATTCCACTTACCTTTAAGAAAAAAAGGAGCTTTTATCTTATGACATGGCTTATATGTGGAAACTTAGGGAAAAAATACAAATGAACTTATATCCAGATCAGAAAGAGACTCACAGACATAGAAAAGAAACTTATGGTTACCAGAGGATGAAGCGGAGGTTGGAGAAGTAAGAAATTAGGAGACTGGGATTCACACACACACACACACACACACACACACACACAGACAGACACACACACACGTCGCTCAGTCGTGTCTGACTCTTCGCGACCCCATGAATCACAGCACGCCAGGCCTCCCTGTCCATCACCAACTCCTGGAGTTCACTCAAACTCACGTCCATCGAGTCAGTGATGCCATCCAGCCACCTCATTCTCTGTCGTCCCCGTCTCCTCCCACCCCCAGTCCCTCCCAGCATCAGAGTCTTTTCCAGTGAGTCAACTCTTCGCATGAGGTGGCCAAAGTATTGGAGTTTCAGCTTTAGCATCAGTCCTTCCAATGAACACTCAGGATTGATCTCCTTTAGAATGGACTGGTTGGATCTCCTTGCAGTCCAAGGGACTCTCAAGAGTCTTCTCCAGCACCACAGTTCAAAAGCATCAATTCTTCGGCAATCAGCTTTCTTCACAGTCCAACTCTCACATCCATACATGACCACGGGAAAAACCATAGCCTTGACTAGACGGACCTTGGTTGGCAAAGTAATGTCTCTGCTTTTTAATATACTATCTAGGTTGGTAATAACTTTCCTTCCAAGGAGTAAGCATCTTTTAATTTCATGGCTGCAATCAGCATCTGCAGTAATTTTGGAGCCCAAAAATATAAAGTCTGACACTGTTTCCACTGTTTCCCCATCTATTTCCCATGAAGTGATGGGACCAGATGCCATGATCTTCGTTTTCTGAATGTTGAGCTTCAAGCCAAACTTTTCACTCTCCTCTTTCACTTTCATCAAGAGGCTTTTGAGTTCCTCTTCACTTTCTGCCATAAGGGTGGTGTCATCTGCATATCTGAGGTTATTGATATTTCTCCCGGCAATCTTGATTCCAGTTTGTGCTTCTTCTAGCCCAGCATTCCTCATGATGTACTTTGCATAGAAGTTAAATAAGCAGGGTGACAATATACAACCTTGACATACTCCTTTTCCTATTTGGAACCAGTCTGTTGTTCCATGTACAGTTCTAACTGTTGCTTCCTGACCTGCATACAGGTTTCTCAAGAGGCAGGTCAGGTGGTCTGGGATTCCCATCTCTTTCAGAATGTTCCACAGTTTATTGTGATCGACACAGTCAAAGGCTTTGGCATAGTCAATGAAGCAGAAATAGATGGTTTTCTGGAACTCTCTTGCTTTCTCCATGATCCAGTGGATGTTGGCAATTTGATCTCTGGTTCCTCTGCCTTTTCTAAAACCTGCTTGAACATCTGGAAGTTCACGGTTCACATATTGCTGAAGCCTGGCTTGGAGAATTTTGAGCATGATATATATATATATATAGTAGATAACTAATAAGGACCTACTGCAAAGCACAAAAAACTATACTCAACATTTTATAATAACTTGGAAGAGAATCTGAAGAAGAATATATATATAAAATATGTAAGACATATATAAATAAGATGGAATCCCTGTGCTAAATATATACATATATGTGTGTGTATATATATTATTACTGAATCACTGTGCTGTACACCTTCAACTAACATTATATTGTCAGTGAACTATACTTCAGTTTTAAAAAGTAGCTTGGTATAATATTCAGTTCACATATATAAAAACAGTATTCATAGAACCTCATATGTGTATTTTTCTGCCTTTTAATTAGATTTCACGTCTATATAATCACACTTAAGTAAACTTTGCTATAAAAGGAATTGAATGTCTGGTAGAAGTTACTGTAGAACTTTCCTGTCTCTGCTTGTCACATTGACTTCATGTAGGCATCAAGAGGAGAGATAATGGTTTGTTGAAATTTAGAGATAACTTGTGTTTTTACATGAATCTTCTGGGTCATGAAAGGTTCTTGAGGACCAAAAGGAACTTTGAAATGAGGACAGATTTGTGAATGTGGAACAGAGAAACTCTTTAGGGTCTGTGGAATAAGATACTGAGAAAAGGAGACAGCAGAATAATTTTACTTAACTCCTGACATTTTGGTTGTGAAGAGCACAGTATAAAACAAACTGAAGACTTAATCATGTTTCTTAAATGAAGTTTGAGTAGAGCTTTATAAAAAGGCCATTTGGACATACCATAAAACTTTATCTCTGAAACTTGACATTGTTCTAAGTGAATTTTGTTTATAAAAGGGATGCCATGTGAAAGAGTGGGGATTAGTGGGCACCAAGCCATACCAGATGGGAAAAAGTGTGAAATTATAATTTTTGAAAAGTATATATAATTTTATTTTAAGATTAAATGATTTATTTTAGGTGTTATTTGAATGTATGCTTAGTGTTCTAGGTACTTATTTCAATTTCAGTATCTTTATTGCTATAGAACAGGAATGAAGTGAAGTGGAGAAAAAATAATATTTTTCACCTTTTTTTTTAATATTCAGCACTTCCCACTCTAAATGTGTGTGTAGTGGGTTAACCTTTTTGTGTTACACAGTGAGGAGTGAAAAGTTCAGTGAGTTTACACATTGAAAAAGAAATGTGGATTACTTTCAAATTCAAGGAAATTTTCATCTTTTTCTTTAAACATTTGTAGTAAGACTGGATTCAGCCTAAGTTGTTCGGCATTCACTTTACTTTCTTACTAGTCAAATAGAACATTATGGATGACAAGAGTGTTGATGATAAAGTCTGAAAAATCATTAAGCTAAAGAATTAGAAGAGTGATTTATTGCATATAATGTAACATTTTTGTTTTGAGATTGAAACAGTATTTAAAATAACATGTTTATTTTTGTTGAAATTATTTCAGGTGTTTTTTTTTTCTCCTATTGATAGTCTATTTGGTTTAAAGTCAGTATTTTGCAATACTTGAAAGTTAAATTCTAGTCAGTATCTCATGTATGACTAAATTTCTGCCTTTCAATTTAATGGAATTACACAGTACAGATGAATCCACCATCCATGAGTTCTTCCATACTTTATGATATCCATTCTTTATTGTTCATAGAATTGTTGTATCATAATGCACAAATAAGATGACCTTGTAAAGGCTTTTTTCAATATGAATAGGTAAGGACTCATTTTTTCAATTGAGGAGTTTATATTTTTATTGTTTTTTTGGCTATGCCTCACGACTTATAGGATCTTAGTTCCCCGATCATGGATTGAAACTGTAAATGGAAGCATGGAGTCCTAACCACTGGACAGCCAGGGAATTCCCAGGACTCATTTATTTTTAACTGTACATTTTAAAATTTATATGCATGATAGTAATCTTGCAAGTCTGTGATATTATGCAGTATTTATTATAAATATGAACCTCCTTGTGAATCTTAAGCTCATAAGTTATTTTAATATGTTTGTAGTTAAATATTGAAAGCTGTATCCTCCGTTAAGTAGACATATGTAATACATTAAAAATAATATAATTTGAATGTGAAAGCATAATTTCAAGTTTTAAAAACTAAAAACAGTGCCTTTGCATTCATTTAAAAAAATGAATTTGTTAGTCATGCATTGACAGTCTTAAAACATTTTATATCATTTGGAGATAGGTAAGAATCCATATACCTTGAGAAGTATAGTGAAATTTATCTGATCGTTCAATACAATTTTATTTAACTTATTGGATTCATAAAAATTGTGCCTACTCTTCAACTAGCAATGCCAACCTCCCCACTCCCAACTGAAGGATATCTTGGTTGCTTCCAATTTTGGCAATTATAAATAAAGATACTATAAACATTCGTGTAGATTTTTATATGGACATACGTTATCAACTCATCTCAGAAAATTCCTGAGTCTGATGGCTAGATTGTATGGTAAGAGTATGTTTAGTTTTATAAGAAGCTGCCAAAATGTCTTTCAAAATGGCTGTACCATTTTGCATTTCTACCAGCAAGAATGAGAGTTTTTTTCGCGCCACATCTTTACTAGCATTTGGTTTGTCAGCTTTCAGCTTTGGGCCATTCTAATAGGTGTGTTCTGCTATCTAATTGTTTTAATTTGCACTTTCCTAATGAAATATGTTGAGTATCTTTTTGTGTAATTATTTGCCTTCTGTGTATCTTCTTTGATGAGGTATCTGTTCAGATCTTTTGCCCACTTTTTAATCAGGTCGTTTTGTTGTTGAGTTTTAAAAGTTAATTGTATATTTCAGATATGTCCTTTATCACATGTGTTTTTGCAAATACTTTCTCATGGTCTATATATTGTCTTTTTATTCTTAGCATTATCTTTTGCAAAGCAGAGGTTTTTAATTTGAATGAACTTTTTTTTTTTTTTTCCTTTCATGGAACATCATTTGGTTTGGTATCTGAAGACTCATTGTCAAACTCTAGGTTTTCCCTTATGTTATGATCTATAAAGTTTGTGGGCATAGAGTTATTCAGAATATTCTTTTATTATTCTTTTAATGTCCATGGAATTGCTAGTGATGGACCCCTCTTTTATTTCTGGTATTAGAAATTTGTGTCTTCTCTCTTTTTTGTCTTGGTTAACCCAGCTAGAAATTTGTTAATTTTTTGGTCTTTTCAAAGAGCCAGCTTTTCAGTTCAGTTGCTCTGGTGTGTCCGACTCTTTGCAACCCCATGAACTGCAGCACACCAGGCTTCCCTGTCCATCACCAATTCCTGGAGCTTGCTCAAACTCATGTCCATCGAATCGGTGATGCCATCCAACCATCTCATCCTTTGTCGTCCCCTTCTCCTCTCTCCAGCTTTTAGTTTTATTGGTTTTTCTCTATTGTTTTCCTGTTTTCAGTTTCACTGACTTAAGGATTTTTAGGATTTCTTCTGCTTTTGATTTAGTTTGCCCCTCTTTTTCTACTTTTCTAAGGCTTGAAGTTTAGATAATTGATTTTAAATCTTTCTTCTTTTCACATTTAATACTGTGAAGTTCCCTTTAAACACTGCTTTTGTTGCATCCCACAATATTTGATAGATTTTTTTCTATTTTCATTTAGTTCAGAATATTTTAGTTTTCACTATCATTGAAACCTTACCTTCTAAAGAGACATATATTATATATATATATTTTACTGGAGTAAAATCTTAGAAATTTGATAGTGCACAGTATATATCATTTATTACAGCCATCCAGTTATTCACATCTTCCCAGTTAGATGACTTTTCATTGTTAGAGAATGTGTTTTGTTTCTGAGAGAAGGGTATTACATAGTACATTGACATTCTATTGTCTAATACAAGAAAATTTTGGTCAGAGTAAACTCTGCTCAAATATAATACTGTAAAACAACATCAAAATTAAATCCAATATTACTTTAATTTTTAAATCATGGCTTTTATTTTAAATACCTTTTAAAATGTTAAAAGAACATCTTTTTATTTTTATAACAATTTTTATTTGCAAAGTTAATGATTTTTCTTCTATGTTTAAAGACATATAGAGTAAGAAAAAAGAAAGGGACATTTTAGGATGTTTTCCTTTTGTGCTAACATCTAGGCTCTCATACTATCATCTCTTAGCCACTGAAATGAGAAGAGTATATTCTTTCCTTGAACTGAACCCTGAAATCTTAAGTCATATTATTACCAACATAACTGAATACATTTTTTTAAAAATGAAATAAAGATAATTTAACCACTTTGAGAGTCATTCACAAAGAGACTTTTGAAATTGACTTTTCTAAAAAGAACACTTAAGCCATTCTTTAAAAAATGTTTTTATTATATGACTCATATATGCATAATTAAAATATGAGTACTCATTTGTAATCTAATTATTGTGCTGTTAGTTAATTAAATTGGCTTGAAAATGTTATTCTTGCCCATAAAGTCTTAGAACATCTCACAATTATGACGGTGAATATAATAATAATACATAGTAAAAGTATAATTCCTGTGTTTAGAGCTTTACAACATATTGTTTGTAATCTTATAAACATACCCATGAAGTCAATACTATTTGTTTCCATTTTACAGGTGAGGAAAATAGGCGTGTAACTCTTGAATACTAAAGTTGATCAGGAATTTTGAAGCCAAGTTCTTGTGAAAGGGCTATTCACCTGTAACATCATATTTTTAGAGTAGTACAAAGCAATCAGAGAGCGATAAAACTAAATGAGAAATAATCATTTTAGATCAAATGGAAATAAAAGCTAATTATGTATTTATGAATTTTAGCATGGATCACATAGAAAAGTTCCTTTTTCAAAGGATTTGTTCATTTGAATTTCTTACAAAAACCGTAATGTTGAAATCTACCTTTTCATGCTTTGACTGCATGCAGACAATTTACTGGTTAAGGTGATGTACAGGAATCTTGCCAATATTGAATTTCAAGTGACAGAGGAAAAATCAGTATAAGAGGGAATTCAATATGCATGGGAAACCATTTGTTCCCTCTGCTTCTTTGATCCTTGCCAAGGCCTAGAAAGTAGAGCAAAGCGCATGAAAAACAGGGGAACATTCTTGTGCAAAGTGGCAGGAGAGCTCTGAACTTTAACAGGAGTTTGGTGAGATGGGATGAAAAACTAAACTGACGCCGTCTCCCCGGTGAATGCAGGGAACACTATGAATGCCACATCTATGTTACTTATATTTTGCTGAGTGAACTCTTTTGCGAAACTTTGGGCCATATTTGCTCCTTTCCATAGAATCCTCGTGGACTTCAGAAGGGTTTGCAGTTTGTTCAGCTCAAAAAGCAACTATTTCAACAAAATTTGAGCTAGCATTTTGGAAACATTGTCAGCAAAACAAATATTTGTATCTAAAATAACCGGGCTATTAAGATGTGAGAAAACAAAACAGATGTTTGGGGTTCCTGTGTTTGGTTGACTTGATGGCATTTGTCATCCACCCCACCCTTGCCCCCGACCCCAGGGAATGTGTGGTATTAACCTTAATGAGATTATAAAATTCACTCTTTTTTTAATTTTGCCAGGAATGTTGTCAATTGCCATACCTTTGAATTTTAGATTTGTTTCTAGGAAGTGAAAAATCCAGTGTTCTCATATTTACCCATGTGCCTCATTACTAGTTTGACTAATTTTTTCAGTTAGCTGGCATGAAATCAGGGTGCCTTAGAGCCAATTTTAGTACACTTGGATTCCAATATGTCATTCTTTCTTATATTTATACATAATGGATAATTGGTATAAAAATAATAAAGATCACAAAGCAATATTATTGAGCTAATTAGTTTACGTATCTCCCGGGCATTTATCATGTTATCTTCTTTTGTAGCTAAGTGAGTCATTGTTTCTATAAAGTCCTAAGTATCCTTTGTGAGCAACACAAATCAATATAAGTTCCCCTGTTTAAGTTGAAGGACATTAGCATTTATAGATTAAAATTTTTTTTAAATTTTATTTCTAGTTTTCTTTTTAATTGGAGGATAATTGCCTTGCAATGTTGTGTTGGTTTCTGCCATCAGTTCAGTTCAGTTCAGTCGCTCAGTCGTGTCCGACTCTTTGCGACCCCATGAATCACAGCACGCCAGGCCTCCCTGTCCATCACCAACTCCCAGAGCTCACTCAAACTCATCTCCATCGAGTCAGTGATGCCATCCTGCCATCTCATTCTTTGTCGTCCCCTTCTCCTCCTGCCCCCAATCCCTCCCAGCATCAGAGTCTTTTTCCAGTGACTCAACTCTTCGCATGAGGTGGCCAAAGTATTGGATCTTTAGCTTCAACATCAGTCCTTCTAATGAACACCCAGGACTGATCTCCTTTAGAATGGACTAGTTGGATCTCCATCACCTTGAATCAGCCCTAGGTATACCTATGTCTCCTCCTTCTTGAACCTCTCTTCCACCTCCGACTCCATCCCACCCCTCCAGGTTGTCACAGAGCACTGGGTTGAGCTCCCTGCATCATACACCACATTCCCACTAGCCAGCTGTTTTACATATGGTAATGTACATGTTTCAATGCTACTCTCAATCCTTTTCACCCTCTCATTCCCCCTGCTGTGTGCAGGACTCTATTCTCTATCTCTGCTTTTCTCTATTGCTACCCTGCAAACAGGTTCATCAGTACCATTTTCTAGATTCCATATATATGTGTTAATATGCTATATTTGTGTTTCTCTTTCTGACTTACTTCACTCTGTCTAAGGCTTTAGGTTCATCCACCTCACTAGAACTGACTCAAATTCATTCTTTTTTATGGCTAATATTCCGCTGTATATATGCACACAACTTCTTTATCCTTTCATATAGATTAAATTTTTAAATTGGAGATGGTTGGGGAAAGGAGATAGAAAGTTGTATATGTTTCCCATCTGTCCACTTCATTTAATTGGGATTGGATGGCTTAATGGTTGAGTTTGAGATTAACTTTTCAATAGAGGTGATATTGATGATTAATGGCTATCAATTTTATTCCTAGCTTCATAGTCAAAATAAATTTAAGTTTAACGAATATCTTTTACATGTATTGAATAATAATAAATGAGCATGGAAAAAATTAGAGGTCCACAAGGGTTTACCGGAGAAGGCAATGGCAAGCCACTCCAGTACTCTTGCCTGGACAATCCCATGGACAGAGGAGCCTGGTGGGCTACAGTCCATGGGGTCACTACTAGTCGGACAAGACTGAGCGACTTCACTTTCACTTTTCACTTTCACACATTGGAGAAGGAAATTGCAACCCACTCCAGTGTTCTTGCCTGGAGAATCCCAGGGATGGCAGAGCCCGGTGGGATGCCGTCTATGGGATCACACAGAGTCGGACACGACTGAAGTGACTTAGCAGCAGCAGCAGCAACAAGGGTTTACAGAGGAGAATAAAACCCCCTTCATCTTCCCTACCCTTAGTTTCTTCCAGCAGAGCTTCTTGTGTCTCCTAGCGATACACTTTGTTTCTATAAACGTAGACATAGCACCTACCCTGGGCACTTATTTTTTAATATACAAGTATGTATACTTTTCATTAGTTTTCTTTTTCCTTAAAGATATTCTGTACCCTACATTTTTCTCTTAGTAATATGCAGAGAAATATTCAATATATAGCTTTGTTCATTTTCATATTTCATATGCCAGTATAATAATGACCCCAGCTGGTGCTAGTGGTAAAGAACCCATCTGCCAATGCCGGAGACATAAGAGACACAGGTTCGATCCCTGGGTCAGGAAGATCCCCTGGAGGAGGGCATGGCATCCCACTCCAATATTCTTGCCTAGAGAACCCCATGGACAGAGGAGTCTGGTGCGCTACAGTCCATAGGGTCGCAGGGAGTCGGACATGACTGAAGTGACTTAAAACACACACATAACGATGGCACATAGATTTTGAGCACTTACCATGTACCAAGCATCATTCCAAGCACTGTTCGTGTATGAACTTAGTTCATTTCCATCAGGCCCAGGGGAATAGGCAGTGTCATCATCACTCACATTTTATAGACAGGGAAGCTAAGGAGAGGTCAGCTGCAGCACTGAACTTTTAGAAGTTTGGCTTCAAACTTGTTTCCTTAATCAGGAAAGCATACTGCTTCTTGAAACCACTGGGTCTGAGATTTCAAGCAAGCAGAAAAATGAAAATGTAAACAGAATCCTAAAAGGTAGTAGCTATATGGGGTTCATTTTCTTTAATCAGTCATAGCCTGTATGAGCATAATCACTCAACAAAAGCATCTATTAGAAGGTATTCAGTTTAAATATATGTTCAACGTTTGAATGAACTCTGTTTGCTGATAAAATAACATAGGTCTGTCTGAAATTATAGGGACGATGGTATATGGTATATCTAAGGTGATGTTGTACTGTTTCCTGAATTATAATATCAGTTTGTAGGCTCTTAAATGATCCACAACCAGATGTACACTTTCTCGCTTACCTTCCACTTCCCTAAAGCTGCTCTCTCTCCCACTCCCTGTTTATCCTGTTTAATAATTACTGCTATGGACCTGCTTAGGAAACAGTTTTCACAACATCCCTTAACCCTTTCCCTGCAAATGACTTCATTCTCTACCTGACCAACTCTTTTTGTTTTTTCGGTCCACTCACAGGTCATGGTTGATGAGCAGTAAGTATAGGGATGGTAATACTCTTGTCTCAAGGGAAGCCATGCATTTTAAAGTGAATGGGAAAAAGAAAAGCAGGCAATCTTAATCCAGTACAATCACCTTCCAACCCATTTGAAAATATTTCTGTTACCCCTTCAGAAACTCTATAAAATTAAAATTGCATTTTCTTTAGAGCCATTGTTTAAGACAAATTTTTGTACTTTTCACTGTAATGTAACTGCTGATATCTGAGTACAGTTTTCTGATGTTTTATGTTGCGTGTGTGTGGTTTTCACCGGGACTGTTGATTAGACTTGGTGGTCAGGGTTTGGTTTGGAACTCATGTCTACTATGTGTCTCTGAGAAAATAGATTCTGAGTTTCAAACAACTGATGCAAAAATATTTAGAACATAGCTGATTTGAAAACTGACACTCTCTTCAAGGTACAAATCCACTTAAGGAACTTTAATCTGGAGCAGTTAAACCCTATGGACAATTTTGAATTTTAAAGTTAGGAGTGACCTTATAGATTCTTTTGCGTAAGACGTTCACTCTACTGATTATGAATAAGGAGTCCAGAAAGTTTAAGTTTTTGCAGAGTGGTGTGGCCTGATATCAGCAGCATCTCTTGATGGCAAGCTGGAGTGGCAGCCTTGATAGATGTCGTGACATGGTACAGACTTCCCACACTGCCCCGGGAAGCACTGCTGTCTCCAGAAGGTTGGGATGGATGTCCTTTAATGAGTTCCCAAGGTGGGATCAGTTAGGGTCATGAGTCTTCAGGTTTAAAGCTAGCAGGGCTCCTTTAAGTCTTTTGTGATCCTTTGATACAGTGATATTCATTGAGAATTGAATGTAATGAACGGTGTTTCCTAATCACACCTGCCTGGGTACCACTCTCCCCCTACCTTCACCCCCCACAAGGCGTATCTGTGAACTTCTCTTGGGCATCACACTTCTTGGAATATAATTGAGAGAAACTGGAGTGGTGACTTGGGATTCCGAGTGGGGTTAACCTGGCTTGGAATACTGGTTCTTTTGTTCACTCTGGGCACGTCACTTAGTTCTGTAGTGTATCAGTTTTCTATGAAATGAGGACACTACCACTCTTGTGTATGAGACGAATGAGAGAATAAAATTATGTGGTGGTTAACAAAGTGACTGCAGATCTAGGCCTTCAGATATTTGTTTTTTCAGTTATGCATTCAATAGATATGTGTAACTGTTTGCTGTGTGCTGGGGACATAGAGGTGGCAAGAAGGGCAAGGTCCCTGGCGTCAGGAACCAGTGAGTTCTCCCCTTTTGAAGATGATAACTGGGATGAGTTGTGCCTTGTGGTTGTTTCAGAGATAAAGTCTCCAAAGTGGGCGCATCTATTTCTTTCCCATAGAATGAGGGTTTAAGTCAGAGGTTGTAGCAGGTGGAAAGGATGACAGACGTTTCTCTGAGGTCATCCATAAAGCACTGGAGAGTGGATGGTGGCCTGACTCCAGGGATGATAAAATTCTCTTAACGTAGTTAATAGACCTTGACTGAGGATCTGATTTACCCGGGAGACCTCAATTAGTGATTCATGAAAGAGAAGCAGTGGTCATGCAAGACAGAAATCAAAACAGTTCCCCAAAGTTAAATAATACCTATTGGTCTCTGATTTCTGATTACTTCTGTAAGACTTATATATTACTTCTGAAAGACTGCAAGGAGATCATACGAGTCAATCCTAAAGGAAATCAGTCCTGAATGTTCATTGGAATGACTGATGCTGAAGCCCCAATACTTTGGCCACCTGATGCAAAGAACTGACTCCTTAGAAAAGACCCGGATGCTGGGAAAGATTGAAGGCAGGAGGAAAAGGGTTTGACAGAGGATGAAGTGGTTGGATGGCATTACAAACTTGATGGACTTGAGTTTGAGCAAGCTCCAGGAGTTGGTGATGGACAGGGAAGCCTGGCGTGTTGCAGTCCATAGGGTCGCAAAGAGTTGGACACGACTGAGCAACTGAACTGAAAGTTAATACCTGTTGGTCTCTGACTTCTCATTACTTCTATAAAACTAGTCATCAAACATACTTGCCTTGGCTTATTTTGCATGTTTTTCTGTGATTGGTAACTTGAAGTTATCAGTTTCCTTAAGTCTTATCGTTTGATAGGGGCTTCCCCAGGGGCCCAGCGGTAAACAAACAAACAAACAAAAAACCTGCCTGCAATGCAGGAGATGTGGGTTTGATTCCCCCTGGGTTGTGAAGTCTTCTAAAGTAGGAAATGGCAAACCAATCCAGTATTCTTGCCTGGGAAATCCCACGGACAGAGGAGCCTGGCAGGCTACAGTCCATGGGGTCAAAAAGTCTGACACGACTGAGCACTTCCTTTGGTGAACTAATAGTCACTGAGAGTCTTATATAGTGTAATGTAATTTATTCAAGAATTTTATAAGGAAAATCTGTGTGTTTGTTTATTTGTTGCCAAGAGAGAGAACTCCTGCTTAAAAAATCTTCCAGTATAAAATTGGCAGGTCACTTTGGAGGCTTGTTGGCCTCTTACTTCATAGGTCTCTATGGGTCCTCAGTAGCTTTTTGAGGAATATCATTGGCCTTCCCTCAGGTCTGTGGCCTTCCACCTGGGAATCTCTCCTGGTAAGGCCTCTTAATTTTCATAAGAGAATGTTTTTTCTGTTCTCAGTGTAACTAACTTAGTAACGAAGCTTATGAGTCTTCTCTCAACTCAGCCGCCAAGTATCACTCTCCTCCAACTCACCCATCAGTGTAACCGCCTCCCTCGTTGCCATCTAAAACCCAAGTGGAAACTTGCTTCTGGCAGCTGCCGGAAAGGTTAATAATGACCCTGTTCTGCTAGATACCTTCAGTTTCATCCTTAAGATAAGGAATATGCCCACAATCAGTCTTCTGTGCTCTGAACCACCAAGTCAACCATATGGAATCCAGTGCAGTCAGCCTTAGGAGTTAAGAGTCTTATGAAACGTGCTATTTTATTTACTAGGAAAGCATGTTCCTGGTATCATACACATCCTCTCAATGAGCAATCCTGTGAGGTATTTCTGTCTCGTTTCTTTACAAAAATTGTAGAGAAATTCTTTCGTCTCACTTTATATCCCCCATGAGTCTTTGGGTTACTGAAAAAGTTCTTTTGGGTTTTCCATACCATCTTATGGAAACAGCTTTGTTGACTGCAGACCTGCACTGACCACTCTCCCCCAGCTTCATTTTATTTACATTCCCCAACTCAGTATTTCTTCTAATATACTCATTCATTATTTCAAAAGATTGCTGCATAGTTATTGTGTATATATTTGGTGGGCATCTTAAACCCTTTTTGGTGACTGTAGGATATGAATTACTCAGAAAATAAGATGAAGAATTTAAAGGTTTTATTTAATAAGAATAAAGGCCAGAGAAAAGATTTACCACAACTACTCATGCTGAGAAAACATCATTTTGGCTAAAACCCCTTCAAGATTCTCCTAATAATAGCCTTCCAAAAGCACGTCTCCATCTTTTCTCTGTTCAGAGTCTCATTCCTTCTTGTCTAGTTCATAGGCTCATATTCAGTTCAGGTAATTTATATAAAAAGCATGTTGCCAATTGTAATATGCTTCCCAAATGTAAGGATTCATTTTCTCTACCACTGACATCATTTTTGACTTCTGCAGTTTCTTTTCTTTTCCATCCCTGAGGACATTTTAAATGTTCTGAGCATTCTAAGCACTTTCTTTCTGAGGGATCTCTTTCCTTTCCAGTTTCCCATTTAGTTTTTTCCCTAATGTGTCCGTTTCAGTACATTTGTTCATCTAATTACCTCCCTTGACTCAGCTGTGATGTTGATAAAGGTTATAGAGGAAGTACAGTTCTCTTGAGAGGTATTGCTGGATCTTGCCATTAAATTTTGTTACACTGTTCTCTAGGTGAAAGAAAGGCAGGAAGCAGCGTTTTCTCCGCCACTTGTGAATGAAGATTTGATGGTGTTCACCAGCATTCCCTTGGCTAATTATTGAGCATCTCTTAATTACCAAGTACTCTTAGGTTCCATGTGGATACAGAGAGCAAGAGGGTTATTCTCTGTCCTTAAGGAGTATCCTGTGTGAACAACCAACCCTAAGAAAGGTTGTCTTTAAAATGTATCCTTAGAGCTAGGAGAAACAGCACAGTGTCCAGACGAATTCAGGAACCAGGGATTTCTTATGTAAAGTGGTTGAAGACAAAACTAATAAAGGAGGTGAAATTTACTCTCAGCATCAAAAGATGCAAATGAGCGTCGGATAGAAAGGATAGGAAAGGGCTGTGCATCCAAGGCTAGAGATACAGACCCTTTTGAATGAGCTCAATGGTGGTATCACTTCAATCAGAACAAACTTAAACTAAATTTCGTTGAATGATCAAAGCTTTTTTAAGCTGGAAGTCACTTTATGATTATCTTTACCAATAAGATACCTGAGCCCAGAGAGGTGACTTTGAACAATTCACTTCATGTGACAGCACTAACATGTTACACAGAATTGTTGTTCAGTCACTAAGTCATGTCCCACTCTGTGAGCCCATGGACTGCAGCATGCCAGGCTTCCCTGTCCTTCACCTTCTCCCAGAGTTTGTTCAGATTCATGTCCATTGAATCAGGGATGCCATCCAACCATCTCATCCTCTGTCGTCCCCTTCTCCTCCTGCCCTCAGTCTTTCCCAGCATCAGGGTCTTTTCCAATGAGTCAGCTCTTCCTTTCAGGTGGCCAAAGTATTGGCGCTTCAGCATCAGTCCTTCCAATGAATATTCAGGATTGATTTCATTCAGGATTGACTGGTTTGATCTCCTTGCTGTCCAAGGGACTCTCAAGAGTCTTCTCCAGCACCCCAATTTGAAAGCATCATTTCTTCAGCACTCAGCCTTCTTTATGGTCCAACTCTCACTTCTGTACATGACTACTGGAAAAACCATAGCTTTGACTGTATGGACCTTTGTCAGCAAAGTGATGTCTCTGCTTGTTAATACACTGTCTAGGTTTGTTATAACTTTATATATATATATATATATATATATATAAAAGCTCCTAGTTCTGTACTGGATGAAGTTGTTTGAACCCAGAAAATGGAATAAGGAACTGAGTGTGTGTGTCAGATTCTCCCTGAATGAGTGTGAAGCCACATAGATACGTACTTACCTGTGACACATTCCTTAAGAGAGTGTTTTGTTGTTGTTTTTTACCTGGACCATTTTTTTTAAGTCTTCACTGAATTTGTTTACATTGTTTCTGTTTTCTGTTTTGGTTTTTCAGCCGTGAGGCATGTGGGATCTTAGCTCCCCAACCAGGGACCAAACCAGCAACCCTTACATTGGAAGGTGAAGTCTTAACCATTGGACTGCCAGGGAGATCCTTTAAGAGAGTGTTGAAAATTAAATTTTACATCAGGGAATATCAATCATGTGATCATGTGCATTTGGTGAACCAGGCATGCTCCATGTGCCAGATTGTTAGTTCATCCGAGAACAAACTTTATTGAGCCTCTGGAATGTTCCAGGCTCTGTTCTAAACACAGGGAACTTAGCAGTGAACAAAGTAAAGTCTCTGCCCTCTGGGAGTTTACATTTTACCAGGGAACACAGACAATAAGTAAATATTAAAATGCATTTAGTAGTCAGAAGTACCTGGAAGAATGACATGGTGCATACAGAGAAGAGTTAGAGCAGGTGAACTATTTCTGAACTGTGGTCCAGCAAGGGGACATTTTAGCAGATACCCGAAAGGGGATGAGGAGAGAAACACCTTGTGTATTTAGGGGAAAACTGTTCTGGGAAGCAAAACAGAATTACCAAGGCTTGGACCAGAGATGGTGCTTGGTGGATTTGGGGAGCGGGAGGAAGGCCAGTGTGGTTGGAGTGCGTTGGCAGAGGAGAATGTGGGGGTGAGAGTGGGAGGTACAGAGGTGTGTGGGCACAGGTGGACTTTGGGTTTTGTTTTGAGTGCGATGAGAAGTGTTTAAGCAGAGAAGTAGCGAGATGTCATGACATTTAAAAGGAATCCGTCTGGTTGTTGAGCAGAGAGTGAGCTGGGGCAAGGCAAGATGAGGATTGGGGGCTATCATGTAGGAGGTGCTTCCAGTGGTCCAGGTGAGAGGTAGTGGGGGCCGGGCTTGGGCTGCAGGCACCGATGGCTGTCAGACCTGAGAGAGGTTAGAGTACAGCTACCGGGATTTGTCTGTGGATTGAATGTGAAGAGTAAGAGAGGAGTCATGGGTGACATCATGGTTTGGGGTACAAACAGCTAGAAAAGCTCATTTGCCATTGACTAATATGGGAAAATGGCAGGGAGAGAAGGTGGCACTGGGGACATCAGAGTTTCCAGTTTGGCACATGCGAGTTTGAGATGCCTCTGAGAAATCCAGAGGGGGGATGGCAAGGAAGTTGTTGGATAAGTAAGTCTGATGTTCACAGGAACATTTAGAGTCTACATGTGTCAACAGAGATGCCATTTAGAGCTGATGTGTGTGGATGAGTTGAGCAGGACACTGAGTGTGAATACCGCAGGGGGGAGAGCCAGAGGGAGCACGAGGCTGTGGGAAGGAAGTGTTGCACGGGAGCAAGGTGTGATCCGCCAGGTGTGATGCCAGTGAAGGCTTGAAAACACGGAACCTGAGACTTGACCTTTGGAGTTGACAGAGTAGGAATCCCTGGGGATCTTTTCTTCTTTCTTTAAGAATTGCTTCTCTTTCTTTCTTTCTTTCTTTGTGGCTGTGCTGGGTCTTCATTGCTGCTCACAGGCTTTCTCTAGTTGCAGTGAGTGGGGGCTGCTCTCCAGTTGCAGCTCAGGGGCCTCTCACTGTGGTGGCTTCTCTTGTTGTGGAGCATGGACTCTAGGGCGTGTAGGCCTTAGTAGTGGTGGCACATGGGCTTAGTTGCCCCAAGTCATGTGGGATCTTCCCGGACCAGGAATTGAACCTATGTCCCCTGCATTTGCAGGTGGATTCTTAATCTCTGGACCACCAGGGAAAGCCATCACTGGGGATACTGACAGAGGGGAGTGTTGGTGACACGCTGGAGAAAACAGCATGATTGGAATGGATGTACAAGAGAATGGGAGGAGAAGAAATTTATGCAGCAAACCCAATTCTTTCAGTTATTTCTGCTGTCCATTACAAGGTAATAGAAAAATGGTACAGAAATTGGAGGGAGAAATTGGGGATATTTTTTTCAGGCAGGAAATAGATCCGACCTGTATGCATATGTAAGTGATCCAGAGGAACACTGGCTGAAGTAGGTGACAAGGGCTGGGGTCTCATGCCCAAATGAGAGGCTGGTTTTAGGAGCACAGAAATTTGTCCACCTTAACAAGAGGGGAGGAGACAGTGCCTGAAAAGTACTGGCGGGGGGTTTACCCAGGAGTGGAAAGCATGGAGAGTGGGTGCTTTTATTTTCTCAGTGGTTGGGGAGACAGGTTTCTTGCTTGAGGCTAGAAGGAGACTTGGTCCTGAGTGGCAAGCTGTCCCATGTGATGCCTTGATATGCAGTGAACACAGCAGCTCAGAGGTTCTGTCAGGGCGGGAACCATTGTCTTGTTCAGTTGGATTCCCAGCACTTAGCCTCTTGCCTGGCACGAAGCAGGTTCTCTAAGCACGTAATCCCAAAGTGGAGCTTGCTCCACTGGCTCAGGGATTTGTTTGTGACGGCCACAGGCAGGAAGGCTAAAGGGTTTGTGGGCCAAAGGGCGTAAGATGCATGCCCTTTGTTCATAGATTAGGACTTTCAAAACAGCACAGCAGACTATGTCCCCAGATTCTAAAACAGCAGCAAATGCTGTTGTTTGTATAAAACCTGTGGTGCTGGAGAAGACTCTTAAGAGTCCCTTGGACTGCAAGGAGATCCAACCAGTCCATTCTAAAGGAGATCAATCCTGGGTGTTCATTGAAAGGACTGATGCTAAAGCTGAAGCTCCAATACTTTGGCCACCTCATGCGACGAGTTGACTCACTGGAAAAGAGTCTGATGCTAGGAGGGATTGGGGGTGGGAGGAGATGGGGACGACAGAGAATGAGATGGCTGGATGGCATCACCGACTCGATGGACATGAGTTTGAGTGAACTCTGGGAGTTGGTGATGGACAGGGAGGCCTGGCGTGCTGTGATTCATGGGGTCGCAAAGAGTCGGACACGACTGAGCAACTGAACTGAATGATAATTTTTAGACTCATGTCCATGGTGCCCTGTTAGCATTAGCACTACCATTATACCCTGCTGTATAATAAACAATCTTAGACCTTTATCGATTATTGATACAAATGTTAGTCCCTAACCACTTTTTATGTGTCTTAAATTTTTGAAGTTCAAGTGTACCTGCCATAACATAAACACTAGACTCTAAAAAAGAAAGAAACAGCACTGCAGGGCATTCAACCACGTGCAAGGCCTTTCTGAGCCTGGGCGCCATGTGAGTACACAGGCCACACGTCTGTGGAGCTGGCCTGGTACACGGTTACCGGCGGAATCTGATCAAACACACCCGTGGGCTGTAGACCCAGGGGCACTAGCCAGAGCTAGGACTTCAGGAGAAGATAGCATTACATGTTTACATTTCTTTTAAAAGTTTAAGAAAGGTCAAATCTGAAAGAGAAGCTGCCATCATCACAGATGGACAGAGGTGAGGGTATAGCAGTGTTCTGAGAAAGTGAGCAGAAGATGCATCAGCACTGTTTAAAACTTTCATCACTGAAAACATGCCCTAAGGGTGTCTCCCTAGTCAGAATTCCCCAAATCACAATAGTGGGAAAAGGAAGGTGGGAAAAGTGAAACTAGTCAATATCAGAGGTTGCGGTTCATTGTCAGTATGGATGTGGCACTGATGACTGATTAAAAAAGAAAATACATAAGAAAATCCTCCCCATTCATTTCTCAAACTCCATCAGAGAAGGACAGTGTGAATGGAAGTTTAGATCCAAGGCATGAGTAAGGTGGGGGCTTCCCTGGTGGCTCAGATGGTAAAGAATCTGCTTGCAATGCAGGAGACCTGGGTTCAATCCCTGGGTCGGGAAGATCTCCCAGAGAAGGAAATGGCAACCCATTCCAGTATTCTTGCCTGGGAAATCCCATGGACAGAGAAGCCTGGTGGGCTACAATCCACGGGGTCACAAAAAGTCTGACACAGCTGAGCGACTAACATCACACATCCATAAGGTGACTGATTTTGTAGCTGCTTTAAAATAGACTTGTTTCAAAGGTTATTTTCCAAAAACAGTATCTAAAAGACCTTTTTGAAGACATTTTCCAACATTGTTCCCCTTTTACTGGGAAAAAAAATCAAATTAACTGAATGAGATGTATATATACACCTGTGCTCTGCTGTGAGCATTTGTCTTCCATGGTAATGACTCTGTCAGCAGATAATGCAAGCGTGAAGGTTAGGCTACCACGGGAACTTCTGTAGAGTTCTGAGAATAGTAGAAATTGCACTTTTTAAGTCTGAAGATCTCTGAGTAGAGAGGTTGGTTCCAGGATGACTTATATAGGAGAGGAGAATCCATTTTACAGTGTTGTCAAGGGACTGGGGTTGAGAGGGTAGGCCTGGGAAGGGGTGGTTGTCAGATACAATTGTCAGAGGTCACGGGAAGTCAAGGAAAATCTGAGTGTTCATTGTGAAAAGAACATGGACGTGTCCATGCCCCCTTTCCATTTGCCCTTTTAGCTCAACTTCCTAATTTTCCTGTCCCATCATCCCTCAGCATCCTGGGGGGTTTGATTCCTGTGGGCCCTCCACCCCATACAAAATTCACAGATAGTCAAGTCCCTTATAAAATGTCATAATGTTTGCATATAACCTATGCACATCCTCCTGTATACTTTAAGTCATCTCTAGATTACTTAGAATACCTAATATGATGGAAATGCTATGTGAATTGCTCCTTGTTGTTCAGTCACTAAGTCGTGTCAGACTCTTTGAGACCCCATGGACTGCAGCTCACCAGGCTTTCCTGTCCTTCGTCATCTCCCAGAGTTTGCTCAAACTCATGTCCATTGAATTGGTGATGCCATCCAACCATCTCACCCTCTGTCGTCCGCTTCTCCTCCTGCCCTCAATCTTTCCCAGCATCAGGGTCTTTTCTAATGAGTCAGTCCTTTGCATCAGGTGGCCAAAGCATTGGAGCTTCAGCTTTAACATCAGTCCTTCCAATGAATATTCAGGACTGATTTCCTTTAGGATTGACTCATTTGATCTCCTTGCAGTCCAAGGGACTCTCAAGATTCTTCTCCAGCACCACAGTTCAAAAGCATCAAATCCAAGTTTTGTTTTTTGGAGTTTTCTGGATTTTTAAAAAAATATTTTTCATCTATGGATGCTAAACTTGAGGGTACAGAGGGCTGACTGTGTTGTGAACAGTGTGACTTGACCATGGCAGGCAGGGCCTTTGAATTTTTCTTTCCTCAGAAACAAGTTTAGCTTCATCCAGTGTCACTGGAGCTTGCCTGCTCCAGTCATTTGTGACAGAATTTAGCCAGCTGCAGAGAGCCCAGGAAAAAAGTGTCCCCAAGGTTGCACACCTGGAGCAGTGCCCACCTTAAAGCAACTTCATCAGGCATGGTACCTGCACAGAGACCTGTTCTGTTGGAGATGAGAACCCAGAATCCCTCCCAGGATGGAGGTGTCTGGTGCCCATATCAACCCAAGGAGAATCTGTAATCTGTTCTGCATGTCAAGTTACTGTGTTCATGAGAAAAACAAAATCCTATCCTCCTCTACCTTGTTTGCATATTCAAGGTAGGGATGATGGCTGGACATGATGGCTAAGCTCTATTAACAAGTGTATATAAAATTCTTTTTCTACTTGTTATTATCTCCCCCAAAATTAGCACCTTGTTTTGGACCTTGTTTTCCAATTATTTCAACAACATGTTTCACTTACTGTCTTTCCCACATAGTTTTACCATTCACCATTGGTTAACACTTTTGAAGAAGTGATAATACCCAGAAAAGTCAGGTGACAGTCACTTGCCTGAATCTCATAATCACACAGGGTTACATTAATGAATATAATTATATGTTCCCACAAGCCAAATCTGTTTTTTAAATAAAGTTTTATTGAAACACCCCTGTACTCCTTCATTAACCTCCTGTCTGGGGTTACCTTTGGCCCATATCAGCAGCATTGAGTCATTGCCACAGAGACCATATGGTCCACAAAACCATTTGCTGACTCTTTACCAAAAAAGAAAAAAGAAAAAAAAACTTACTGACCTCTGAGAATGTTCAGACCCCCGCCACTCTAAAAAAGGAGAATTGAAGACTGAGTAAGGAAAGCCTCCATCATCCCAAAGCACAGAGAAGGAAACTGGAGAAGCCCTGTATCCTACTTTCCTTACAACTCCACTGGCATGTATATTCCCAGGAGCATAAAGTTAGATGAGAACTTCCCAGCAACCTTAGATTGAGTATTAACTCTTATCCCTAAAACTTCAAGGAGCCAATCAAGCTTTTAGGCTGTGGAGCAGGACTCCATCAAAATCAAAAACTTCTTTGAAGAAAAACATAATTTGAAATATCAACATAATTGGAGGAGTTCTCATGCTTGGAAGAGTGTCTGCAAATATGAAAAAAGGTGTTAAAACTTTATATAAATCAGTAAATGAATATTTTAAAATTGACAAAGAACCAGAGGGATGGGATGGGGAGGGAGGTGGGAGTGGGGTTCAAGATGGGGAATATATGTACACCTGGGGCAGATTCATGTCAATGTATAGCAAAACCAATACAATAATGTAAAGTTTAAAAAAAAATTAAATTGACAAAGAATTTGGACAGTTCATGGAGGGAAATTACTTTTCAGGCACATACATATAAGCATCTCCAAAATTTCCCAATTAAAGCACTGTTTTCTGCACCTAATAAAATGGTAAGGACATCTTTAAAACAGCAACAGCGAGTGTTTATAAGGCTGTGGTCAAACTGACACAGTTTAAATGGACAAAATCCTTTTAAAAACTGTTTGGCACTGTATATGAGAAAGTAGGTAACATGTCAAGGGAGGCATGAGAAATAAAACTGGGTAAGGAGTTTGGACAGATTCTGTAGACAGTAAACCCTGCTGGTTCTGAGAGTTGGAGTTGGTTGAAGTATTTTAGACCCATTATTCTGAGGGTTAGTGAGAGGGAGAAACCAAACTAAGTTGGGTGGGTGTGTGTGTGTAGGGAGAAACAAAAACAGCTGGGGTATCCACATGTTAGTTGCTCAGTCATGTCCAGCTCTTTGTGAACCCGTGAACTATAGCCTGCCAGGCTCCTCTGTCCATGGGATTCTCCAGTCAAGAACACCGGAGTGGGTAACCATGCCCTTCTCCAAGGGTGTCTTCCTGACCCAGGGATCGAGCACAGATGTCTTGCATTGCAGGCAGATTCTTTACCATCTGAACCAATTTGGTAAATATTGTACATTTGTAGATAATCAGACTTTATATAATCTAGGTTGTGTCCTCAACTTGACATACCAGGAGACCGAAGACTAAAAAATATGGAAATCCCTTCCCCAAGGTTCAGGTAGGAGTTTTGAGCTCAAATGAACTAGATGGACTCTTCTGAGTTCCAGTTTTCTGTTTTTCTTTTCACTCTTAAAGGGTTTATGGAACTCTTTGGTAGTATTTACAAATGTAGAATTTTAATAATCTTGTGTAGATTTTAATATTTTATGATTGAATATGTAAACATTAACTTTTAAATAAGCTTTAAAAAGAATTTCAGCTCTTTCCCATTTGTAAATATTTTGACTTGCCAATATAAATAGTTAGATAATCTTCATAGATTTAATAGAGTAAAAACTAGAGAAACACTCAGTTCTTTTGATCATTGATATATTTTTTCTTTTACTGTCTACTTTGTGCTCTGCACTCTTACTGTGCTTTCAGAATATAAAACAAATACCTCCAGGGCTGCTCTCCAGGAGCAGGAGTGATGGACGTTTGCTTATAATAAATCAAACAAGTTTTTCTTTAATGAACATTTATTGTTCTGTTGCTAAGTCATGTCCAACTCTTTGCGACCCCATGGACTGTAGCACACCAGGTGTCCTTGTCCTTCACCATCTCCTGGAATTTGCTCCAACTCATGTTCTTTGAGTCAGTGATGCCATCCAGCGATCTCATCCTCTGTCACCCCCTTCTCCTCGTGCCCTCAGTATTTCCTAGCATCAGGGTTTTTCCAGTGAGTCAACTCTTCACGTCAGGTGGCCAAAGTATTGGAGCTTTTGCTTCAGCACCAGTCCTTCTAATGAATATTCAGGGTTGATTTCCTTTAGGATTGACTGGTTTGATCTCCTTGCAGTCCAAGGGACTCTCTAGAATCTTCTCCAGCACCACAGTTCATTAGCACATAATGAACATAAGTGATTACAAAAATTACATAACCCTATAATAGAGATAAATATAAATTCAAAGTTGGAACCAAGATTTAGATGGAAAATCACAAAAAAGATACTTGAGCTTGATCTTCAGAGGTTACTAGGAATTTCTCAGACTAATGAGGGGAGTAAGTATGGAGAAAAGGCATTCTAAGAAAAGGAAACTGTGTGCAGAATCATGAAACAGCATGGCACTTGTGGAGAGCTGAGATAATTAGATATGTCTGAAGTCAGATCTGTTAGAGATAAGGTGTCAGAAAGTGACTTGGACTTTCTTCTTTTCTGCTAGTGTCATGCATGGTTCTAAATAACTTTACACAGTAGCTTTACTTTATGCCATTGATTTCCATTTTACAGATGGTGAAACTGAGTCCAAGAAAAGGAAAATAACTTGAACAAAGTCTAATAAGTAGTGGGGTCATGATTTGAAATGTGGCAGTTGGATCCACAGGTTAGAGTCTTAGAATCTAGACTCTTCTTCCTGTCCCCCTCCCCCCGGAGGGTTTGGAGCATTGAATGGTTTTCAAGCTTGCTGATGTGGTGGTACAGAAGATAGATAAAAGCCTGCAGGTAGCAAGCTTGGAAATAGCCATTTGCAAGAATCAAGACAAAGGATAATGACAAAGGATAATCTTGGAGCAAAAGTATTTAGGAGAGAAAAGCCACAGAACTTAGTCTTGATTTGATGGAGCTACTAAAGAATTTCTGGCTTGGAAAACTGGATAGATGTACCACTCAGATTGAAGAACAGAGAGGGCGGATTCAGTTGAGAACAAATTTAGTTCATGGAATATTCAGATCAAGAGGTCTGGCAAACAGTGCAATAGTCAGATCAAGAGATGAGGTAAAGCTTTAGCATCCTCAGCCTGGGTTATCATTGAAATCCTTCTTACAGATGCTACAAACCACTTAGAGCCTATAGTGAGATAAGAGGGCTAGGGAGGGACACTGTAGTGCATTGCTTCTCAGAATATAGTCTACCCAGGGGCTGGCTGTGCGCCGGTTGTTTATCACTGGTGCATGGTGAGAGATGGGAATTGCTTCAGCATGTAATTGTTGCATGTAAATAAGCTTGCTCTTTACTTGAGCTGACTTTAAAAAATCTTAGCAAGACATTGCATTGCTTAACATCCTGATTTTGCAAACTCCTTTTTCTTGTTTTTTTGTTGCAGATCACATTTAGTATGACTGCCATCGAGAACATTTAAACTTTAGGTAGAGGGAAATGGTAGCCAAAGAGACAGAAGATACAGTGTGAGTGGCAGAGTGAAGATAGAAGAGTGGGAAGTCCAGTTATTCTGATGGGTTCCTGGTTCAAATGAGCAGGTGGCCAGCACAGCCACAGAGAGGTCAGATAAGACTGAAGATGAAAAGTTACTGGATTTGGCCATTTTAGGGTCATCGGTAATATTTTAGGAGCTTTGCCCCCCACTTGCTCTTTTACTTTCTAGTCTCTCGTCTTTATCCACCAATCTACCTTCTAAATACTTATCAAACCTATACTTTCACCATGTGTACCAAAGACCTCTTTGACTCTAAAGTACTTTTGAATTCAGTCTCCCTTTTTCCTTATCTCTTGGGTGATCTGAAGTTACTGATCCCTCTTTCCTTCCAATCATATTCTTTCATCTCTAATGCACTGACCTTGGTATTCCTTTTCACACCCCACCCACCATCCTGTGCCCGTTTCTTCTACACACCCTGCATGTTTTTAATGACATCTATTTGTTCCATTACGTGTGTGCATGCCAAGTTTCTTCAATCATATCCAACTCTTTGAGACCATATTGAGCATAGCCCTCCAGGCTCCTCTGTTCATGGGATTTTCCAGACAAGAATACTGGAGTGGATTGCCATGCCCTCTTCGAGGGGATCTTCCTGACCCTGGGGATTGAACTAGCATCTCTTGTGTATCTTATGTCTTCTGCATTGGCAGGAGGATTCTTTACCTCTGCATCACTACATGTGGTATCAATTTCCAAATCTAAACTCAACCCACCTTTCTTTTCTGAGCTTTGGAGCTATCAGCCTATCAGACATCTTACTCAAATGCCACAGACTCTTCAATATGTCCAAAGTTGGACTCAAATTGTCACCTACATTTTTCTCTCCATCCCTCCTTCCTAAGCCCCATGCTCATTCTGCAATCTGCCAAGCTGCCAACCACTAGTGTGAGCATCATCCTCACCCCCTTTTTTATTCTATTAGTAATTGATTTCACTACCAATTGCCTCTTTGAATCTGTAACTCTCCCTTATCCCCGCTACCTGCATCTGGTCCCCCAGCATCTATCACCTTGATGACTGAGTTATCCTCTTGTGAGGATATCTTTCCCTTTCTCAGTCTTCTTTTGTCTCCGGGACCCTCACTACACTAGAGCTAGAGTCATCGATCTAAAACAATCAAAGTTTGATGACATCACCTCATTGTTGAATTCTTTGCCGGCCACTCCAGTCTTATCTCTGTGTTCTATAGAGTCAGGTCACATTGACTGTTTTTCAGTTCTTCAATATGTTCTCTTTCTCTCTGTTTTAAATAATTTTATTTTTGACTCTGCTGGGTCCTCATTGCTGTGCAGGCTTTTTTCTAATTGTGGAGAGTGGGGGCTACTCTCTAGATGCAGTGTGTGTGCCTCTCATGGTAGCTTCTCTTGTTGCAGAGCACAGGCTCTAGAGCTCATGGGCTCAGTAGTTTAGAACATGAACTTAGTAGTTGTGGCTCCTGGGCTCTAAAGCACAGCTTCAGCAGTTGTGGTGAGTGGACTTAGTTGCCCTGCAGCTTGTGGGATCTCACCAGGGATTGAACCCGTGTCTCCTGCATTGGCAAGCAGATTCTCAACCACTGGACCACTAGGGAAGTCCCAACATGCCTTTTCTTTCTGCACCTTCATGCATGATCCATGACTGGAGCTGTAATATACCCTCTTCATTGGCAAATTTGACTTCCATCAGCAGAAAACTTCTGTAACCCTGCATATCTGAATTACATGGAGTTCCTCTGTGGTCACCCAGCAGTCTACTTTTCCCATTTCATTACCTTTTCCGTATTGTTTGGTAATCTCTCATTTTTATTCATGAATCAATGTCCTTCTCTGAATGTTAAGCTCCAAGAAGGCAGGAACCATACCTAGTTGGTACATCATTATACTTCAGGTTCCTAGTATAGTGCTTGAAGAGTGTGAACATTCAGTCAATGCTGGTTAAATGAAATGAATGCTCTTCTGAATGTTTTCACATCCGTTATCTCAGTGGGGGGTAAAGTGGAACAATTTAGAGAGGATTTTAATGAAACATAAGATGGTGGATTAGAAGATTAAATTATTTGTTGAATTGTTTTGCCCCAGTAGGAGGAAGGAGAACTAAGAGACAGGAAAGCTGGTTAGGAGTGTAGAAGCATTTCATACTACCTTGTAAAACAAAGAGGAAGAATTAAAAAAAAAATACCTTGCATTATTCAGATTTCATATTCCTTCTAATAAGTTGAGGCCTATAAGGAGGGGTATGTGTGTGTGTTTTAATAATTTAAAATGTCAGATTGTCCATCTCTTAGGGTTTATTTTCTTCACCTGGAAAAACTACATAACGTGATGTAAAAATGTTTCTGTAAACTTTGATCTTTCAGTTTGTTTTCTTTGGAGGGAGGTTTACAGAAGTAAGTAATTGATTTCATTCTAGCTTTTCTGTTTTCAAACAAATTGAGACAAAATGTATTTTTAAAGATTTAACTGAGTTTTTTTAAAAAAGGATAAAGAAGTAAACACCAAGAAGTAAAGGAATAGGCAGTCAATTGGAAGAACTCTGGGTTCAGAAAACCTAGGTAAGATAAATTATTTTTTGGACAAAATGATCTCTTTCTGGAAGGTGAGGCATAGAACACGTGGTAAGACACATTACTTGATGTCTTCAGCTTCACAGAGATGAACTTCCAGAGCTAGAGAGCTCATTGCCATTCAAGATAGACTTTACAGCAATTGCTTGACATCCAGGGCAAATTAGTTGTCAGCTATGCCAGAGACAAAATAAATATGCCATTTTCAAACTATTACAAGAGATTGGTGTGTGTTCTGCATAGGGTAGTGACTATTCAGATTCTGTATGGAGATGTAGATTGAAGAACATTTAAAGAAAAAAGAGATCAAGATGTTTTCTTTAAAACACCACTTTGTATCTAATGAACTCCACAAAAAATAAATTTGTGTGTAGTTCCTAATTCTCTATAAAACATGGAAGAGAGAAGCTTG